>NC_071256.1:13200729-13515729 GCF_023375685.1 Ictalurus furcatus | reverse complement strand
GTACTTATTTTTCAAACTCCTGTTCATCAATAAATAATGTTCTTTACTTCCAATTGATCTCTCATTATTGAAGTGGCTTTGTAGTACATTACTCACACAGACTGCTAGTAAATTCCATCACCTTTGTGTCTGAGGTTACAGAATTTGCATGGTTTTTGAATGAAAAAATATTTTAGACGGCACTGATTTCATGATGTATTTGATGCCACTGAGCTTTACACTGAAGTAATGCACAAGCTACTTCTAATCGTGCCATGTTAGCAACAGATGTCTGGACAGTACTGATGTCTCCCCTCTCAAGATAAAATGATAAAATGACATTTTAGCAGGTAACAGTAATTTTAGTTACTTTTACAGTAAATGACTATAAAATTTGTAGTATTAGCAACATATTAACCTTTGTACAAAAATGTTTACCCTTAACACTAAAACTCTACAGCTGCTGGAGTCATACTGCTTGTTGTGCTGCATTGTGTGGACCATCCACTTTGCTCCCTGGTCATCACAACCTGTCATCTTCAAGAAATTCCTAATTATTGTACAAAATTAAATTAAATTAAAAAAAAAACAAAGAAAATAAACACATACAGTGACACAGCATCAGGCAAATTCTCTTAACATAAAAGTCATCAGACTTTGCTCTGTAAAATTGCAACGGTGTTTGACCGGAATTTGATCGAGTGATGCCTAGAATCTAGTTCCATGTTTACCCCAGTTGATCTTATTCAGTATAGACCGCGCTCCCTGTGTTTGCTGATTTGTTTGTTTGTTAATTAATAAAGACAGTGCTCCTACGCCTACTTCCTGTGTATCCCTGTGTATCGTTACAAAAGCCATCAAGATGGCATATAACAGTCAACATTAAATACACTTAGGTAGTTTGAAGTCCTTCTGCATATCATACTTCTCTGTCTAGGAATTACAACTGTAGAGTCTGTGTGACCTGTTGTTGGATCCTTTGATACATCTGTAAAAACCTGTTCAAAGTCTTTATATTTAGATTCCTCATGTCTATAAAACTCACTCACCAAATCTGCATTTTTTATTTTTTGCCTTGATTTGAAGTAGTTCTAAATCTACCACCAGAGTTTCTACCATACGGATAGTAGGCCATAAATTATTTTTTGTGCTCTCTCCCTTTGCAAGCAAAGATTTTGCTGATGATCCAAATACCACAATTCTCCCCATTTCACTCCTGCAAGACATTTCATAACATTTGTCAGGTTTATTACACTTATACTCCACATTTATAATATGCTCTCTCTATGTTACAGCTTCTCATTGACCGTTCGTTCCATCAGTTTACAGACGTGCAACGTCATGGCTATAGGTCCGTAGTTTATTGGTTTACTGGCATACTTCCCAGGTTTCCTTATTGGGATAATTATTGCTTCCTTCCACCTCTCTGGTACTCTCCCTTCTTCCCACAGATTATTAAATATCAACAACTTCTGTCCCATCCCACTTAAATGTTTCAGCATGATTTAGCATATTTCATCTTTCCCTGGTGGTCATCTTTCTTCTTGTTTTATCCAATGCTTTACTTAATTCTCCCATGCTAAATGGGACATTTTGTTCATCCTCCATGATTTCCCTTTTCCTTAGTGCCCATATGTTTTCAGATTTTGTTTTCTCTCTGTCTCTTCTTCCATCTTCAGACAAGTTATTGGAACTGTGTATAGCAACAAAAGTATTTATCGTCATGTCAGCCTTTTCTTTATTGGTTATTGCAACCTCATTTCCACTACTCAAGACAGGATATCTCCTCTTCTTTCTATCTCCACACATTTTTAATCAGCCCCCACACCTCTCATACCTGAGTGGTGTTCCCAATTGAGTCGCAGTACTTCCTCCAATATATGTTTCGCCTGTCTTATTGTTCTCCTTACTACTGCCTGAACGTGTTTCTACTGAATCATATTCTGCAAATTATGGGTTCTTTTCATTAGCTTAAATGCCTTATTTCTGTCTCTCACTGCTACTTTGCATTTATCTTCCCATCATGGCACTGCTTTCCTCTTTACTTTACCTTTACTTTTAGGAATGGATTCTAGCACTGCTGACATTATGCCTTGTCTTATTTTATTATCAAGTATTTCTATATTATAATCTGATTCAGGTATCTATCACTTTTTTTCTGAAATTTCTCCCAATCACCCTTATCAAATACCCATTTCCTTCCCTCTTCTGTGGTCTGTGATGTAGAAATGTTAACTTTACATAAGACTCTGCAGTGGTCACTTCCTATGGTTTCTTTTTGATACACTTGTACATTCCAGTTGCACATTGGTGTCAAATTATTTGAGATTAGTGTTTGATCGAGCACACATTCCTTTCCAGTGGAAACATCTATCCTTGTTTTATTATTTAGCACAGTAGGTTTTTTCCTCCAACAGCTCTTCTACTACTTGACCATTATTATCCATCCTCTCACTCCCCCACAATGTGTTACGTGCATTAAAATCCCCACCCCATACAATATTATTTTTATCCTGTCCTTCTATTTCTTCAAGCTTGTTTAACTCTAGCCTTTTACATGGGTTGCAGTAACTTATATCTGATAACTTTTTCTTCTCACCCCATATTTCTATTACCATATATTCCTGTTCACTCTCTATTCCTAGTACTCTATAGGGAATCTCCTGCCTTATGAATATGCCACACCCTCCACCTTCTTATCAATTTGTCTAATTGCTACATATCCATCTAGTACAAAATCCAGGTTAGGCTTTAGCCAGGACTCTTGAATGCATATAATTTCTGTTTTTTTTTTTTCTCTTCTGCTTGCTATAAAATGTTTAAAATCTTTAAAGTACATTTACAATCAGGCTTCTGGAATTCCACGGGAGGATTAACATTATTAATAGTATCAATCCACACACACTGATTGACTGTACATTGAGTTCATCCCTTATTTCTTCCATTTTAACCCTATCAAATCCAAATGGTGCACTACTGCTTTAACAATAATCTGGATCCTTTCAGTCTTAGATCTAGTCTCAGCTGTTGCATTTATCACCCCCACTATAAATGTTAAGTTTCTTCTTTTCTCCCCACTCTTGTTGTTCATCCCCTTTTCATCATATTCTCTGTCCTTTGTCTGTTTTTTTGTCAGCCCTCTTACTTGCCTGAGCATTGGAGACTTTGCCTTCACTTTTATCTGCTGTATTTCCACCTCTCACCTCACTAATTCACAACCCCAAAAGCAAACTCTGTGATTAACTCCACAGTTACAGCACTTTCACTCCCTCTCCACAGTTGCCATATTCATGATCCTCACTACATCTAGCACATCTTCTCTTTCCTTTACATACCTTAGCCACATGTCCAAATTCCTGGCAGTTATAGCACCTCATAGGTTTAGGTATGTACTCTCTTACACTGTATCTCGTACATCCATAATTCACTACAAGTTCTCCACTAGTTCCTTCATACTAACAGTGATAGGTATTCCAAACATCACTCCCTTGCAGCTATTTCTCCTTTTCTCCCCCACTCTTACCATTTTTGGTAGTTTGACTTTTCCAACACTACTCATTTTATTTGGATTCTCTGTCTGTGCTTCAGTGCTACAGCCATAAGCAAGTTCCCATCTCCCAAAACTCTCATATACTTCACGTCTGTAAGTTGTCATTTAATGAATTTGTTAGTTTTAGTGGACTGACTCTCTTTACTCCCCCCTCTCCTTTGAATAGTAGTACCACATTAAGCAGTCTTGTTCTCTGATCTTTTTCCTCGTCTTCTCTTCCCTCACTCTCCATTCCGTTTGGGCTATCTATGTCCTTATTCTTCCTCTTATGTCTAACCACCTTCATGGATCTATTCCCTTGCTCCACATCCTCTCATTCACTTTCCCTCCTCTCATCACTGCAGTTTCACTCTTGCTCCCTAAACTCAATGATATTGCTATCAACATTTGATTCCCTCCCTGCCATTTTGTCCAAGTTTGTTGATATAACAGGCAATCCGTTGCAGTTAAAAGATATCACTATACAGGCCATTGGCCAACACTCCCACACTCCACGACTCAATCAACCTGCCGGTTACCAAGTCCACAGTATGTATCCCAATATCAAAGTTAATTTATAAGTTCAAACAGACTCCTGTTTTCTTGCTCAAGACAAAATTTCCCACACCCAGTCAGGGCACTGATCAGGGAGTCTGGTATTTTAAGAGCTGTCTCAATCGCAAAATCCCTCCAGTGCACTGGAACATTTGTGCTCTAAAAAATCCCACAATGCACCACAAAAACCAGGGAGCATCGATGCTCACTATGTTCCCTTACTGGAAGAGACATCACATTTTCTGAAGCATTTTAGCTTGAAAAAAAGGGCAGACAAACTCTTGGCCGACTACAGTCTACAAATTTAAGTAGCTTGTTATCGTTGTTTTAGCTCTGAAATGATTACTTACTGCTAGGAATTTGATCTATGGTTTATTGTTGTGTCTTTGTGTTAGACTACAACTTGAGAAAGATAAAGGAGACACTCGGAGGTAAAGTTAACTCGTGTATTAACCAGAGCAAGCAACATATCAATGTGTATGACTAATTTCCAATCAGAAATCAATGCTAAGGGGAGTGATTCCACTCAAAGAAATAGATCCACTCCATACACTACACTCCTCCCCTTTTAGATGTATGCAATGCATATTAATAAAAAATAAAACATTATAATTTGCTTTCTATGTCATGTTTCAAAGATGGTTTGGAAGCAATCGTAGATTTTCAAACAGTTTATTAAACTAACAAACAACAAAACAAAGACACTATGACAACTTGGCATAATACTGTGGCAAAACCTAAACATAAACTAACAAGATCAATAAACATGGTAACCTGGAACACGGTGGTCTAAGACAAACGTAAGACAGAGAAGTAGTGCAAACAATGGCTATATATAAGTGTGCTCGTTACCAGAAACGTGATTCAGGTGCAGGTGGTCATGTGACATGTTGTAGTACAGTGCTGTGGCTGATGGGAACTGAAGTCCAAAGTTACCTCCTTGATATATGACAGAACCCCCCCCAAGGGCACGTCTCCTGGAGCACCCAAAAGTGCACTCCCTCCATCTGGTGGTCCTGGCCCCTTGGGCAAAATGTCCCCAGCTGAACTGAAAAGCAGAGCGACGTCCTCAGCGGGGTAGGAAAGCAGAGCGATGTCCTCAGCGGAGCAGGAAAGCAGAGCGACATCCTCAGTGGAACAGGAAAGCAGAGCGACGTCCTCATCGGAACAGAAAAGCAGAGCGACGTCCTCAGCAGGGCCGGAGCTCAGAGTGACTTCTGCGTGGCCGAACAGCAGGACAACTTCCTCCGCAGGACAGGAGAGGGGAGCGAGGTTCTCCACGAGGCAAGGGAGAGGAGCGAGGTTCTCCATGAGGCCAAAGGGAGGAATGATGCTCTCCAGCGGAGCATGAGAGGGGAACAATGTCCTCCATGGAGCAGGAAGGGGGAGTGACATACGGTGCGCAGCAAAGAAGAGGAACGACGTCTTCAGCGGAACATGGAGGCAGAGCGACGTCCTCAGTGAAGCAGGATGGCAAAGCGATGACCTCAGCTGAGCAGGAAGGTAGAGCGACGACCTCAGCTGAGCAGGAAGGCAGAGCGATGTACTCAGCCGAGCAGGAAAGTGGAGCGAGGTCCTCAGCCGAGCAGGAGGGCAGAGCGACTTCCTCAGCCGAGCAGGAAAGCAGAGCGACTTCCTCAGCCGAGCAGGAAGGCAGAGCGACGTCCTCAGCCGAGCAGGAAGGCAGAGCGACGTCCTCAGCCGAGCAGGAAGGCAGAGCGACGTCCTCAGCTGAGCAGGAAGGCAGAGCGACGTCCTCAGCTGAACCGGCAAGCACAGTGGTGTTGTGCGTGGGGTTGCCGAACAGAGGGGAGCACTTGGGTATGTCAGGACACGGAGCAACATCTTCAGCCAACCCGGGTGACTGAGCGGCGTACTCAGCTGACCCGAAAAGCTGAGCGGCATCCTCAAACGAGCAGACAGGCTGACTTTCGTTCTCTGCTGACTCCGTTTGCTGAACTAGATCCATTATAGGGGAGGGAAGGTGGGAGATGGTACTAGCCCTGACCACAGACTCCCACTTGTACCCAGACTCCTCCTCCTGTTGGCGTGGCGTGGCATAGTCCTCCGTGAACATAGGTGGTAGATTGAAGCCCAGGTACTTCCTGACGACCTGCTGCTTACGTGGCTCAGCTTGGTACTCCTCCTCCTGTTGTTGTGGTGTGGCATGGTTCTCCGTGAACATAGGTGGTAGATTGAAGCCCAGGTACTTCCTGGAGACCTGCTGCTTACGTAGCGCAGCTTGGTACTCCTCCTCCTGTTGGCCTAGCGTAGCGTAGTACTCCGCTAACATAGGTGGCATAGTGACTCCCAGGTACTTCATCATGATCTGCTGCTTCCGTTGAAGGTCTTACATTATGTCACGTTTCAAAGATGGTTTGGAAGCAATCGTTTATTCAGTTTATTAAACTAACAAACAACAAAATAAAGACACTATGACAACTTGGCATAATACTGTGGTAAAAACTAAACATAAACTAACAAGAACAATAAAAACGGTAACATAGAACGCAGTGGTCTAGGACAAATGTAAGACAGAGAAACAGTGCAAACAATGGCTATATATAAGTGTGCTCATTACCAAAAACGTGATTCAGGTGCAGGTGGTCATGAGACATGTTGTAGTACAGTGCTGCGGCTGATGGGAACTGAAGTCCAGAGTTATCTCCTTAATATATGACACTCTGCAAATCTTGTTTTTAAACAGTCTATGACTATAACTATAACAGTCTATGATACACATTATAACTACTATGGTTATAACTATAAAACCAAGTCAGTTCTTTACAGATCCAGTCTTTTGGGTGGCACCCTGTTCCTTTCAGGGTAGCGCCTCTGTATCTGTGGAGTAACATGAGGGTTCTTTTCAGGGAGACTGTTTCTGTTGCAGGTGTCATACATTTTTTAGTGTCATGATCAGAATCAAGTGATAAGTCTGGTGGACACATTGTGTCTGGTTTATTGAATGCAGACTGTTCAGGGGTGTTCTCTGGCTGAGCATCCAGTATTTGATCAACGTGACATCTCCACATATGCTCTCCAACGTCCACTTGGTACATCAGTGGTCCAGCTCTCGTGGCTATCCGCCCAGGTGTCCACTTGTTCCCTCGATAATCACGCGCTAAAATTTGCTGTCCAACATCAAAACTCCTTGCTGCTTTACTTGTCAACTTGCTGAACTGTTTATTCTGCACTTCCCGCTGCAAGTTAGGTTTTAGAAGATCAAAGCGAGATCTCAGTTGTCTGTTCATGAACAGCAGTGCAGGCGTCTGGTTTGTTGTTGCATGCACAGAGTTTTGGTATACAAAAAGGAAGTTGTCCACTTTATGTTGCAGAGGAATGTCCTCTTTCTCCATGGCTTTAATGGACTTTTTGAATGGTTGGACAAACTGTTCAGCTAACCCATTTGTAGCCAGGTGGTGTGGTGCTGACTTGAAGTGTTTAATGCCATTTCTCTTCATGAAAATCTGAATTCATCTGAAGTATACTGTGGTCCGTTTTTATTTATTATTATTTATTATTTATTATTTATTTTATTTATTTTATTTGTATAGCGCTTTTTACAATAGACATTGTCTCAAAGCAGCTTTACAGAAATATCAACATGGTATACAGATATTAAAGGTGCAAATTTATCCCAACTGAGCAAGCCACTGAGTGGCGACGGTCCGTTGTCACTCACAGTTTGCTCAGGTAGGCCGTTTCTGGAGAAGATACTCCTCAAAACAGAAATAGTCTTTTCTGAGGTGGTAGATTTAATTGGTATGACCTCGGGCCACTTTGAATCAGCGTCCACAGCAATTAGAAACATGGAAATCATGAATGGCCCGGCAAAGTCAATATGCACCCTTTGCCATGGTGCAGACGGCTACTCCCACAGATGTAAGGGTGCCTGAGAAGGTACATTTTGACATCCTGAACAGGATTTTGTGAGATCCTCGATCTGTCTATCTATTCCTGGCCACCACACGAGCAAGGCTTTTCATCTTGACTGTACCCAGATGACCCTCATGTAGGTTCTCCAACACTCTAGTATGGAGCTTAGTGGGAACTATAACATGAGAGCCACACATCAGAGTCCCTTGGCATACAGAAAGTTGCTCACGTCTCACTGAAAACTCTGGAAACATAACATTTCCATGAGTTGGCCAACCCTGTAGGGTGATGTCATACACTTTTGACAGTGTCGGGTCATTCTGCATTTCTTTTCGTATCTCTGTATTTGTTACTGGCAGCTGGTCCACCAGTGCTGTATGGAACACTTCCTCTGGATCCTGAGTGGAAGGCTTTTCTTCCTCAGTTGTAGAGAGTGGAAGGCGTGACAAAGCATCAGCGTTACTGTGCATCTTGGTACCTTTAAACTCTATGTCGTAAGAATGAGCTCCCAAGAAAAGTGCCCAACTTTGTAACCGTGTGGCTGACATCACCGGAATTCCCTTCCTGGGGTTGAAGATGGACACAAGGGGCTGGTGGTCTGTCACTAAGATGAACTTTTAGCCATAAAGGTAGTGATGGAACTTCTTTATGCCCCATACTAGACTTAGGGCCTCTCGATTGATCTGTGCATAATTGTGTTCTGCACTCGTCAGTGATCTTGAAGCGAACGCAATCGGATGCTCAGATCCAGCGTCCATAGTGTGCGAGAAAACGGCACCAATGCTATATGGAGACGCATCACATGCCAGTCTGATGGATCGTGATGGGTCATAGTGGGTAAGGAGTGTTTTTCTGACATTTTGTTGCTGTCTGTAACAGTGCATTAAGTGGGTGGAGCACTGTAGCAAGATTTGGGAGAAATTTGTGATAATAGTTTACAAAGCCCAAATATGATCAGATAAGAACCTGATTCATTGCTCTTTGCCAAATGGCTGGAGCCGATGCCATACTGAACACAAGACGATTGTACTGGTACAGTCCCTTATGAGTGTTGATGGTTAGGTACTTCCTGCTTGACTCCTCAACTTCCATTTGGAGATATGCCTGTGACAAGTCAACCTTTGAAAACTTCTCCCCTCCTGCCAGAGATGAGAAAATATCTTCAATTCGTGGCAGGGGGTACTGCACAGTGTGTAGTACAGGGTTAATGCTCACTTTGAAGTCCCCGCATATGCGAACACCTCCACCTTTCCCTTTCTTGATTATCAGCACGATGGGTGTAACCCAATCACTCCAGTCAACCTTGGAGAGAATGGCAGATGCCTCCAAGTTCAGCATCTACTTTAGGACGTAGTGCATAGGGCACTGGACGTGCTTTATGGAATCTCGCCGTCGCTGTTTCATTTAATTAAATTTTCGCCTTCTTTAAGTTTACCAATGCCCTTTTTAAACACTTTTGCATTAGCACTGTGACAATCTTTGGCTAGAGCTACAGTTTGTGCTGTTAAGACCTGTTGATGATATGTTGATAGCTTTGATGATATGCCAGTCAAGCTGGATTTTTCTCAACCACTCCTGTCCAAAAAGAGCTGGCCCTCCACTTTTCAACACATAAAGCTCCAGCTGCTGTGTTTTGCCACCATATGTGACATCTACCTTAAGTTTGCCTTTAGGAGACAGCTTTTTGCCTGTGAACGTTTTTAACATGACTGAGATCTTTTCTAACGGTAGCTTGAAAAACAGTCTGTTGTAGACAGCTTCAGAAATGACAGACAAAGCTGAGCCTGTATCTAGTTCCATTTTCAGTTTTACACCAGACACATTTGTTATTATCCATATTATTTTCCTGTCCGTTTCAGTCATGCTATGCAGTTCTAGGCATGACAGATCATCTTCATCAGAGCTGGTGCCCTCTGATGTGTTTTCATATTCAGGCACTTTGTGCACTTGTTTAGTTTTGTATTTGAAATCTTTGTGTTTACCTGGTTTTACTTCTTGGCCATGCTTTTTGTCTGTTTTGCACACTCTTTCTATGTGGCCTTGTCTGTGACACTTTCTACAGACTTTTTCCTTGAACCAACAATCATTTGCAACATGAGAGGATTTAGCACATCTATAACATTTCTGCCTTTTTGCACCACTTAGGGACGTTTTGTGCATTTCATTTTCTGCACTCTTTTTTGTAGCTCCAATGCATCCTTGGCTGCTGTTTCCATTGAAATGGCAATGGCCAGTGCTTTTTCTAAGTCCAGGTCTTTTTCTGACAATAGCCTCTTCTGTGTGCTCGAACAATGCATGCCACATACCAGCCTGTCCCTTAATGTATCAGAAAGTCCCTCTTTGAAGTCACAATGCTGTGAAAGTTTGCGTAGTTCTGCCATGTATTCAGAAATGTTCTCCTCCCTTGACTGGTTTCTTTTGTGAAATCTAAATCTTTCCACTATCACTAGTGGTTTGGGGTTCAAGTGACCTTGTAAGATGTCTACAATTTGTTTGAATGTCTTGCTTGCTGGCTTTGCAGGGGTTACTAGGTAAAAGATTGTATGTTTTAGTCCCCATGAGACTAAGGAGTACAGAAACTTTCTTCTCTGCATCCACATCATTCACTATACAATACAGTTCAACCCTTTCAATATACGCTTCCCAGTCTTCATTAGCGCTGTCGAACTCATCTATTTTCCTGACGAAGGCCATTGTGTTATTTCCACTTTAGCTTTTTAGCATCTATTACTGTGTGCCATGCACAGTTAACGTTACTCACGCAACCCTTACGCTAGCAGTGACTGCCTGCGTGATTCACCATTCCTCTCCTCTTCTCCTCCGGAGACCATCCAGCATCCCACAACCGTGCATCCAGTGATATTCAGGTTCGTAATTCACTCGTCGCCAATTTGTTGTGTCTTTGTGTTAGACTACAACTTGAGAAAGATAAAGGAGACATTCGGAGGTAAAGTTATCTCGTGTATTAACTAGAGCAAGCAACATATAAATGCGTATGGCTAATTACCAATCAGAAATCAATGCTAAAGGGAGTGATTCCACTTAAAGAAATAGATCCACTCTATACACTACAGTTATGATTCTTAGGAAGCAAGAAAGTGAAAGTACACAAAAAAGGAAGGTGCCCTCACCCGGCCGCACACTTCCCGCGCCAAGCGATTGGTAGTGTTTGCCAAATGACACACCGACACACAAAATTCAAATGGCAAGATCTCTGATTTATTCAAAGAAAGGAAGAGTATATGTATCGTGCTTGACACACAACAGAGACAATGGGTTAACTATTGATTGGCTAGGCAGAAGAGCATATCTGCATAAAACAGGAAGCATATCGATGTAAGAGAGGAACAATTCCATATATGGTATTCAAGAAGTCATAGGAATGTGAGCAAATGGTATTTTGGAAGACCTGGTCAGAGGCTTTCATTGTCTGTACCTGGTTGAAACTGGTTTCGTGCAGTGGTGGAAGAGTTAACAAAGGAACAAAGAGGAAAAGTGTTAACAAGGGAACAGAGGGGGAAGAGTGTTCACAGTAAACTTATCACTTACCTTAGTGATTTTTAACTTTGTTTGACATCCTATATACCATTTGTTAGTCTATGATCCTGCTTTATGTATAATGATTAAGCTAACAAATTTATATGACATACAGTGAGGGAAAAAAGTATTTGATCCCCTGCTGATTTTGTATGTTTACCCACTGACAAAGAAATGATCAGTCTATAACTTTAATGGTAGATTTATTTGAACAGTGAGAGACAGAATAACAACAAAAAAATCCAGAAAAACGCACATCAAAAATGTTATAAATTGATTTGCATTTTAATGAGGGAAATAAGTATTTGACCCCTCTGCAAAACATGACTTAGTACTTGGTTTAAAAACCCTTGTTGGCAATCACAGAGGTCAGACGTTTCTTGTAGTTGGCCACCAGGTTTGCACACATCTCAGGAGGGATTTTGTCCCACTCCTCTTTGCAGATCTTCTCCAAATCATTAAGGTTTCGAGGCTGACGTTTGGCAACTCGAACCTTCAGCTCTCTCCACAGATTTTCTATGGGATTAAGGTCTGGAGACTGCCTAGGTCACTCCAGGACCTTAATGTGCTTCTTCTTGAGCCACTCCTTTGTTGCCTTGGCCATGTGTTTTGGGTCATTGTCATGCTGGAATATCCATCCACGACCCATTTTCAATGCCCTGTCTGAGGGAAGGAGGTTTTCACCCAAGATTTGACGGTACATGGCCCCGTCCATCGTCCCTTTGATGCGGTGAAGTTGTCCTGTCCCCTTAGCAGAAAAAAAACCCCAAAGCATAATGTTTCCACCTCCATGTTTGATGGTGGGGATGGTGTTCCAGGGGTCATAGGCAGCATTCCTCCTCCTCCAAACACGGCGAGTTGAGTTGATGCCAAAGAGCTCCATTTTGGTCTCATCTGACCTCAACGCTTTCACCCAGTTGTCCTCAGAATCATTCAGATGTTCATTGGCAAACTTCAGACGGGCATGTATATGTGTTTTCTTGAGCAGCGGACCTTGCGCGCGCTGCAGGATTTCAGTCCTTCACGGCGTAGTGTGTTACCAATTGTTTTCTTGGTGACTATGGTCCCAGCTGCCTTGAGATCATTGACAAGATCCTCCCGTGTAGTTCTGGGCTGATTCCTCACTGTTCTCATGATCAATGCAACTCCATGAGGTGAGATCTTGCATGGAGCCCCAGGCCGAGGGAGATTGACAGTTCTTTTGTGCTTCTTCCATTTGCGAATAATCGCACCAACTGTTGTCCCCTTCTCACCAAGCTGCTTGGCAATGGTCTTGTAGCCCATTCCAGACTTGTGTAGGTCTACAGTCTTGTCCCTGACATCCTTGGAGAGCTCTTTGGTCTTGGCCATGGTGGAGAGTTTGGAATATGACTGATTGATTGCTTCTGTGGACAGGTGTCTTTTATACAGGTAACAAACTGATATTAGGAGCACTCCCTTTAAGAGTGTGCTCCTAATCTCAGCTCGTTACCTGTATAAAAGACACCTGGGAGCCAGAAATCTTTCTGATTGAGAGGGGGTCAAATACTTTTTTCCCTCATTAAAATGCAAATTAATTTATAAAATTTTTGACATGCGTTTTTCTGGATTTTTTTGTTGTTATTCTGTCTCTCACTGTTCAAATACAACTACCATTAAAATTATAGACTGATCATTTCTTTGTCAGTGGGCAAACGTACAAAATCAGCAGGGGATCAAATACTTTTTTCCCTCACTGTATAATACTTAAAGTTTTATATGTCATATATAATTTTTGGTCATGTTTTACAATGCAAGTATATAGTCATGTCACTGGAAATTGAGTTATCAGTGTCCCAAAGTGTAGCGAGCCAGGGTCTTTACCAGTGTCTGAAGTCGTGTACACGATATACTGATTCATGACCTATGAGCTAGGGAGCTGATTGAGACTTCCAGTATATTCTGTGGATGGCTTCCAGTATATTCTGACAGCCACAGATTACTTTTCAAAATATGTTGAGGCTTTCCCATTAAAGACCAAATCGGCAGCAGAAGTGGGATGCCGTATTTGCTCTATTACATATAGACATGGGTGTCCCAAAAGAATCATCTCTGGTCAGGGAAGAAAATTTGTGAATGAAGTATGTGCACTTATTAAATACTATTGTTATTAGTCCTTTCTGCTTGTGTTTTTTTTATTATTATTTTTTTTTATTTTTTTTTTTAAATTTATTTTATTTTACTGTAACTATTTTATGTTTCAGCTCAACAACAGCCTCTATAATATGTTGCCTATTGAAAGAAGTGTCACAACTCCCTGTCACCCCCAAACCAATGACCTGGATGAGAAATCAAATGACTACATAAAGTGGCAAGTATTTTTCAAGCTTTTAGTAGAGCTTTATGACACAGGCTTGTTTTTTACATTGCTTTTAACATACCACTTCAATTTCAGGTAAAGGGACTCTGTTGTTTCTAACCATGGAACTATGCTTATTCACTGTATATATTTATTTCATATGATTAATTTCTATGTTTCATGCAATGCATGGTTGGAGCAAGAAATTTGAAAGTATTTCTGAGAGAAGCTTAATTTTGTTTATTTTGCATTTATTAGAGATCTCACAAAATTGGTCAGTGAGAAGCAGAAAAACTTGGATGTCTTTTTGGATGCTACATTGTTTCCATTAAGGTCAAAGTTCCACACCACCACAAACACTCCCCTTTTCTTCTGATGTGTGTGAGGAAGGCAGTTTTCCCATCTGAGGTTCCTGTTGACATGTTGGTAAGTTTGTCTCTGAAATTATTTACAAAAATAATTGTAATGGCATTTTTTTGAAGCAATCAGAGCTACAGCACAGTATTTAGCAAAGTTAGTTTTCAAATCTTATATGTATATATTTTTTTGGCTTTGAAGCAGTTGAAACAGTTATTTGTTCATTAGCCATTTAATTAACCATTAAACTATTGCTACGACAATGTTTTAAGATGTGCATATTTCTCTGAATTTATTTTAGGATTCTATATTTTTAATTATTTAAATCTGGATAATTATTGGTAATATTGTTTCCTGAAAATGTCGTATGCAAAAGTTATTTTGTAACAGTACAAAATGACAGCATTTGGTATAAATTCAAATGACAGTATCTTGATAAATCAATGATTCTGCCTTTAGCTTTATTCTAAACAGCATTCTGTAATCATCAACTAGCTATTAAAGAACTCAGAACTACTACAGGTTTACATTTTTAGAAAGAAAAAAAAAGCTTTTCATTCCAGCTTTCTTCCATAATTCTTCCTGAGAAGAAAACCTATGGTACATTTTTGGATGGGGGAAAAAAGTTAATGGACACTGCAAAAAAACAAAAAAAAACCAAAACAACAACAACAGCGGAAAACATCTCCAAGTCTCAGGGGAAAAAAACAGAAGCAGGCATATGCGAAAAATGTACAAACGAAGTACCAGAATACTATTTATCATGTT
The DNA here is from genome assembly GCF_023375685.1 of Ictalurus furcatus. Classification (NCBI taxonomy): domain Eukaryota; kingdom Metazoa; phylum Chordata; class Actinopteri; order Siluriformes; family Ictaluridae; genus Ictalurus; species Ictalurus furcatus. The sequence continues at coordinate 13,500,811 of NC_071256.1, read as the reverse complement.
GGAATTGAGGTGCTTCTTCAACATGAGGAAGCGGGGAAGAAAGGGAAGAATAATTAAGCCTGATTTTACCGGACCGTATGCCATTCACTTGATATGTGACAAGCTTGTTACATTGTCTAATTCTGAAGGGGTTACTTTAAAGAACAAATACAATGTAAACCACATTAAGCCATATAGAAGGAGCACAATTGATGATAGTCCAGTCCCCAGGCATGAATCACACAAGATCCCAAAAGAAAACATGATCAGTACGTCATCAATACCCCTTGAAATTTATGGATTTGGCCAGGCATCTTCATTGCATTAATGGAAAATCTTAATGCTGCTGCATGTATTAACATTCTAGAGAATTGTGTGCATCCAGTTTTGTTGGACCAACTCCATAATGTAATGGGTTTGAAAGTCAAGCATATATAAGTATGTTTTTCAGGTGTCCATGTACTTTTGGCAATGTAACAGTAATATCTATATATCTGTAAAATATATCTGTGGTTTAACATTCATGTTGTATTTACAGTTTTACAGGGCTGCAAAAGATTGTGGCCAAGTGGAAGCATTTGTTGGAACATATAAACTTTATGATTCATCCATCCGTACACTGCATGGGACTGAGTGGCTGGCTGATGATGTAAGAGACCAAATTACACTGTAGAAAATGTATTAAAAGAGAAAATCTGAAAATGTTTGTTTGATGTGGTTTTTCCCAATGCAGGTTATTAATGCATACATGCACCTTCTTATGTAAAAACAGCAGGCAAGTGGGAATCATATTTATTTAGCTTTTGTTATTTTTGCACTATAATTTTGCATTATAAAAATGGATTGTTTTTCACAGAAACCTGTTCACCAGCTCTGTGCTGTTGTTGCATGTTGATTGTTTTCTGGACAATTCCAGAGACTAAGAAAGGTCATTTATTTGTTACAGTTATTATCTAACAGTATAGATTATCAGTAATAAAAATTTTGTATTAAAACCATACCTCAGAAGAAATTTCCAGAGGAAGAAGAGTGGATATGCCCTCTAAACATTGGGTGTCACTGGATTTTAGTGGTTCAGTTACCTTTCTTTGTTCATTGTACAGTGCAATATTATTTACATCAATGGCATATCATTTGCATATATCACGTATACAGATATTTTGATTGACATCTGATGCAGCAGAGCTCATAGTCACTTTGAATAAAACGAATGTAAATATAAACGTCATAATGTGATAAGAGAATAATGTTAATGCACTAAACATTTAGATCGTCAGCATGTCTGACAAGGGCCTTGTGCTCATAGATCCACTGGCAAACGAAGGTGCTTATTTAAATTTCATATATGTATTCAAGTAAATGTAAATTTTATCACAATTTACAGTTGACCATTGCAATTTTACAGAGCAAAGTTTGATGCCTTTAATGTTAAGAGAATTTGCCTGATGCTGTGTCACTGTATGTGTTTATTTTCTTTGTTGTTTTTTTATTTTATTTTATTTTGTACAATAATTAGGAATTTCTTGAAGATGACAGGCTGTGGAGACCAGGGAGCAAAGTGGATGGTCCACACAATGCAGCACAACAAGCAGTATGACTCCAGCAGCTGTAGAGTTTTAGTGTTATGGGTAAACATTTTTGTACAAAGGTTAATATGTTGCTAATACTACAAATTTCATAGCCATTTACTGTAAAAGTAACTAAAATTACTGTTACCTGCTAAAATGTCATTTTATCATTTTATCTTGAGAGGGGAGACATCAGTACTGTCCAGACATCTGTTGCTAACATGGCATGATTAGAAGTAGCTTGTTCATTGCTTCAGTGTAAAGGTCAGTGGCATCAAACACATCATGAAATCAGTGCCATCTAAAATATTTTTAATTCAAAATCCATGCAAATTCTGAATTTACTAGCAGTCTGTGTGAGTAATGTACTACAAAGCCATTTCAATAATGAGAGATCAATTGGAAGTAAAGAACATTATTTATTGATGAACAGGAGTTTGAAAAATAAGTACATTTATACTAGGGAATAGAGAGGGGGGATGGCAGGTTAACAAGGACGTCATTCTGCTAATAAAGGAGATGTCATTCCCCCTCAAATCGCCTACTGCTTATGTCTAAGGGGACAAGTGGAACCCAAACCATTCCAGCTAAATGCCCCCCACAGCATAACAGAGCCACTAGATCCCCTCAACTGTAAGTGTTAAGTATTCCTGCCTTTTGCTATAAGTTGTCATCTATCTGTATGTGTGTGTGTGTGTGTGTGTGTGTGAGAGAGAGAGAGAGAGAGAGAGAGAGAGAGAGAGAGAGAGAGAGTGAATACTTACTTTCTGACTCACAAATGAAACCTTTGTAGAGTACCATGATTCATTTACTTATACAGAAAGAGTGAAGTTGCTACAGTTACAAACTAAAACCACTGTTTCCAGGGAATGCAGATGATTACTGCATGGTATGCTCCTTGCTTGAAAAAGATGAAGATCAGAGCATGATTGAAATGGTAAAGTATAACATAAAAATGTGCATATATTTTACCCCAATGTTGAGTTTTATGTATCTAATGCTCTTTTTATTTGTATATTTTTTGTAGGTGCAGTGTGGTGTGTGCAGTAGGTTGGCATATTTTGAATGTGCCCAATATGAAAAAGATAGTTGTGTTACATATACGTGCAAAAAATGCCACTAGCTGAAGTTAAAACATGGGTATCATACTTCGTGGGGCAGAAAAGAAGCTGTCAGAGATAGTAAGACATTGTGAAATGTATAAAAAATTAAGGTAACACATCTTGACAGGGAAATAATGAGTCATCAGAATGTGCTACCAGCATAACATTCATGTGTGATTTGTAAATGACCTCTGTATGTTAATAAAGACATTTTAATTCATGCGTGGACAACGTCGACATTTCAGGCCGGATCCAGGCATGTGCAGGGGTGGTGTGAACCCACCCAAACGTCTGTCTTGCCCACTCAATCAGAACTTGGGCAAACACAAGCTTAATCTTTTTTTTAACGATTTGTGTATTGGTTAAAAGCAATTTGAGGTGGGCTATGTGTTGAGAAGTTTGAGGAAGGGCTGAAGACTGCCCCAACCCATCACAAAATAACGCCAGAAATTTGCAGTTTTTTCTATGTTTTTATTGGCTGAAAGCAACTGGACGGTAAGTGACTTTAAACTTGAAGCAGGTAAAGAACAGGGCCCACCGAGCTTGGCGGGGATTAAGACGACGTGCATTCTGTAGATATTCCAAGTTTCAGTGATCTGTGATTACTTGAAACTGGTGAGTTGCTCCCTCTAGCCAATATCTCCACTCCTCTAGGGCAATTTTGATGGCGAGGAGTTCCCGGTTGCCAATGCCGTAGTTCTGCTCCACTGGGCACAGTTTACGGGAGAAGAAGGCACATGGATGGAGCTGAACTGATTCCCCCTGCCGCTGAGAGAAGACCACTCCCACTCCCATGTTGGGATGCGTCCACTTCCACGACAAAGGGCAGATCTGTAGATAGATAGATAGATAGATAGATAGATAGATACTTTATTGATCCTCCTGTATTGGGGTGTGTAAGGATGGGAGTCCAGGACAGAGACTTGGGCCGATTGCGAAGTAAAGATGTTATGGGAGAGGTAATCTGACTGAACTTATGATAGAAATTGGCGAAATCTAGAAATTAATGAAGTTCCTTGATTGAAGAAGGTTGTGGTCAATTTTTGACAGCGTGTACCATCTCCTGGTCCATCGATGACGTAACCCAGGAAGTGGATGGCCGGGCGATGGAACTCACACTTTTCCATTTTCAGATAAAGTTGGTGATCTCTCAGACATTGAAGGACCTGAGTGATGTGTTGGCGATGTCCGGTCAGGTTTCGGGAGTAGATAAGGATATCATCTATGTAAACGATAACGAACCTGTGAAGCATGTCTCAGAATACCTCATTCATGAATCCTTGTAATACAGAAGGTGAGTTAGCTAGCCCATATGGCATGACTCGGTACTCATAGTACCTGGATGGTGTGATTAATGCGGTTTTCCACTCGTCACCCTTCTGTATTGGGATGAGATAATATGCACTTTGTAGGTCCAACTTTGAGAAGATATGAGCGTCCCTTAGTTGCTCTAGGGCTGCTGGGTCCAAGGGAAGAGAATAATGATATTTAATACTTTGCTCATTGAGAGTCTTGTAATCAATGCATGGGTGGACCCCTTGATCTTTTTGGCCATGAAGAAGAAGCTTGAAGTGGCAGGGGATGTGGACGGTTGAATGAATCCTTGTTTAAGTGCTTCCTCAATGTACTGTTCCATGGCCTTCATTTCCAGGATCGAAAGTGGGTAAATTGTACCTTTGGGTAATGTGGCTGCAGGTACCAGCTCTATGGCGCAGTGCCATGGCCGGTGAGGTGGAATGAGACCAGACAACAGGTGCATGATATCGGTGTGCTTATGAATAGTTCCTGATTAGGGTGATACAGGTGTGGTAGGTTAGCACTCAGGTGATTGTGAACGGGTAGGTGGAGTTGAAGGACCTGGTGTTGACGGTATGCTGGCTGAATTTGTGACACTCAGACTGTGCCAAGAGCATATGTGTGTCCCCTTAATACGTTCGCGGATTATTCAGAAAGGCTACACTTCACAGATGTGAGTCATTACATGCATTAGGCAGATGGCAAGAGATGGCGCAGACAAAATCTGGATACCAAAAGAGGAAAAAAAACATAAAGATGAGGAGAGAGCAAGACAGGGAAAAGAGTTAGTCACACAGTTTTTCAGAAAATAAGCTGATTTAAGTTTTTATGTTATGTATTTAACCGATCGCTGTCAGTTCGTAGATGTAAATGATGATTTCTCCATGCATACCAAGGTTAAATGTGGTGTTCCATGAGGTTCTGTTTTAGGCCCACTGCTTTTAACTTTATATATGCTACCTCTGGGTCAAATTATTTGTAACCATGGAATTAGCTTCCACTGTTATGCTGATGACACACAGTTGTATGTTTTAGCAAAAACCAGATGACAGACAGCAGCTGCATAAAGTTGAGGAATGTGAGGGATGGGGCCCGGAGTACAAATTAGCCAGAGGGCCGAGAAACCCTAGTGGCGCCCCTGGACAGATGTTGTGGCAAGAGAGAATTTGGACAGTTTTGCATTTTGATAAACATTTCAACTTCAAGTGGAGATGTAAAAAGACCAAGGTCTTTTGTATGGGACCATTTTGACAACCTCCAAAACATGTTGCAACACCTGCGCTCAAAACACCCATATTTCTGTCTGACTTTATTCTTGTCATACAGTCACATCATTTCCCTTTTACACACAGGCCTATATAGTTTAAAACAAAATGTGTAAATATATATATATATATATATATATATATATATATATATATATATATATATATATATATATATATCTTGTTGAGATTCATATCATATTGAGACACAAATCATATCTGGACAAAAACAGAACTAAATGAAAGGATTAAAGCACTATTCCAACATCCTCCTTCTGCTGACTGATAACACGTTCACACTGATTGCTAGTTTTTATAGACAGCTTTTATGACAAACCCATGTGTGTATATTTAGAAAAGAAGAGTAAATGAAAACATTTGCAATTGTTTTGTAAAAAGTGTCAATATGTTTGGACTGACTTATCGTCGCTTTTACAAGGTTTTCACCAGCAGGTAGCGCCAGAGTGTGGTGTTTGGAGTGCTTCGAAACAGTAAATTATTTTTCGAAGCATTTGGTTCAACTGATTCAGAGTTTCGAAAAGCTTCGTTTCTCCCATCATTAGTTACAAATATTGAGTTACCTTTAAATCTAAAAGTGTTAAATGGTGTAATCTTTGCTGCGCTTTTTCGTTGTAGTCTTCTTGATCTCATTGTTCGTTTTGGCACTACGTAGATTGCCGCGCTTCATGCAAGTGCAGACACGTCACAATGCTACAGTCTCGTGTGATCTCGCGAGATTACGCCTCCAGGTCGTGGAAAGTTCCAGACAATACAGTTCGGAAGTCTGTATTGTAAGATGGTCTCGATAATATTTATATTTTTATGTGAGATTTCTTTATCTAAAGTAATTGTATATCTACTCATACTCAGCTACAATATATTATTTATTTATTTATTTATTTATTTATTTATTATTATTATTATTATCTTTTTTTTTTTTTGTATTTTAAAATAATAATTTAAAACATCCATGGATGGATGGATGGAATTTAAAACACAACTTCTATGTTGTTGAAAACATTATGTTGATTCAACATACAGATATTGGGAAAATTTCAACCTTGATTTATAAGTATTTTTTACCTTTCCGCAACCATTTACCATCGATCGTTGTTTCAACGTTGAAACGACAACTGATATCATTTTAACCATATTTCAATGTTGAAGGTTGGTTGTTTGCTGGCTGGGAACGTACACGGTCTGGTACACGAACCTACATGATTACACTCTGCCTAGTATGGAGTACATAATTACAACAATTCACCTGTGAGCTTAGATCTGCTAATACAAAATGAGTAAAGTGAACAATACACAGTTGAGTAAGGGCAACACACTGCTCAGCGTGAAGTAACAATATTCCACCATTATTAGAATGATATTTTTGTAAAATGCTCTAGCATATTCACTGAATGAGTCCTTTTGCTGTTTGTATGTAGTGGAGGTGGTGATGGGGTTGGGGAGGAGTATACCCCTCCTTTCTTTCTCTCTTTCTACTGTGTCTAGCCTTTAAGGTCTGGCTTGTTTGCATTCCTCTCAGTTAATAAGTGTTTGTCTGATCCCATGCATGAGGCTAAAGATCACCCTACAGGAACAGACTGGGCACTTCTACTTCTTGCTGTATACAAAGGAACCAGAGTGATGTTAGGCTGATATACACAATAATTTTCATGGATCTCCAGTTCACCTATTAACTATAATAATAACTAAGGTGCCAACACAGATCACATTCACCACAGTGGGTGTCAGGTGACCCCTCTGCATGTTAATGCACATGCACACATGCATATAAACTCTCAGGATTAGACAGTATGAGCAGTGTATGAGCAATGTCACAATTTCTCCTATGATCCATGAAATATTGAATCGCTATTTTTTTCAGCTCTGATTTTTTGCTCTGGTGACTACAGGATAATAATGCTCTTGAAACAGTTTCCAGACCGTTCACCACCACTCCAGACAGACAAACAGACAGAAGCCTAATTGGGGGGGGGGCACATAAAAGTCTCTGTTTCACTTCATCCTGTCTTTTCCAGTCATGTGCTTTAACAGGAGGACCAGGCACCTTGCAGGTCCAGTACTTGGGGTTAGAGTCCTGCGAATGGCTACCTCTGTTTTAGAATTAGGAAGAGAAAGCTCTGGCTGGGCTGCTCTTTGAGGGGGTCCCACTTTAGATCTAGTGTTTGGGCCTTTTGTGGGGTTTTTGTCACCCCAGCTGCTCACCTATTGAAAGAAGAGCCTAAGATATGTAAAACAGCATCATTTTATAGTATGCACTCTGCTGGGAAACAAACAAAGAAATAAAGAAATTAAATTAAACCTTTATAGTCAGCAGAAGTGTAAGTGCTTGTTTAGTGGAGGACATCCTTTAAATAAAGTGATAAAAAAAAGGCCCCAATATGGGAAGCTTTTATATACTTTTTAAAAACTTTTTTTTACTGAGGCCTAGTGACATACTGCAAGAGGTTTGGCTTGCCTCCCACCCAGTATTGCTAAGCAAGTCTGGACTTGCCCATTCAAAGTAGAGACATGGCCAAAAGGATTACACATGGCAAAGCTTGAACCTGGCTGCCATGGTCTTTGTTGTGTTTCTTTTTCTTTATCTCTATGTAATTCTCACCCTCTTCCACTCTTTCCAGTTGTGTGCTCCTGTTGTAACATATGTGATAAAGAACTCTGACTGAGCACTGCTTGCACTCCAAAATAGTGCCATCGTACAGTGGTGCTTGAAAGTTTGTCAGATCATCAGATTTTCACACAAGTCCTAAAAGTAGACAAAGTGAACCCAATTAAACAAACGTGACAAAAATATTATACTTCATCATTTATTTATTGAATTATCCAATATAACATCTGTGATTCCAATGAAAATGATGAAACCAATCTGTGATTGGCAAAACTCTGTCCATCTGAGGGGCAAAAACCATCTGTCCGTTAACTGAATCTCAAGAGAAAGTGGGTCATACAGCAAGACAATGACCCTAATCACACAAGTTGTTCTACCAAAGAATGGTTAGAGAAGAATAAAGTTAATGTTTTGAGATGGCCAAGTCAAAGTCCTGACCTTAATCCAATAGAAATGTTTTGGAAGAACCTGAAGCAAGCAGTTCATATGAGGAAACCCACCAACATCCCAAAGTTGAAACTGTTCTGTACCGAGTAATGGGCTAAAATTCCTCCAAGCTAATTTATGTTTCGTGCAGTTATTACTGCACAAGGGGGCAAAGGTACACATACTTTTGCCACTCACAGATATGAAATATTGGATCATTTTCCTCAATAAATAAATGACAATGTATAATACTTTTGTCTCATTTGTTCAATTGGGTTCTTTTTTATTTACTTTTAGGACTTTTGTGAAAATCTGAACATGTTTTAAGTCATTTTTATGCAGAAAAAATTAAAATTCTAAAGGGTTCACAAATTTCAAGCACCACTGTGTGTGTAATCATTCAGGCCTGCTGTACCTGTCCACAGATGCCTTATAATTGTACCATTTTTCTTGACCTAAGGAAAATATGATCATATCAACATTTATATTCTCTCTTTTTTTTAAATAACTGGTCCTTGTCCAATTTAGCTGTTACTGATGAGGTGATAGGTGTGCTCTGATCATGAAAATGAGGTGCTTACAGGTGCTATTTGCTCACAGGTGGCACCACCTGCTTCTCCAAAACACATTTTAGGTACCTGATACAAGTATCCCTGTTCTGCCTGAAACCACAGGTAGCATTATATCCTCTCTTTTAGATTACAGAACACATTTACTACAATAAAAAAATATAATAGAAATAATAGAATGATATAAAATGACAGCTTGTCACTCCAGGGCATGATGATCCCTCTTAACTGGCTAAGGTGGTAAACAGTTTTGTCATGGCAATCTTTTGCCATCTCATCCCCCTCTGCTTCCCAAACACCTACAAAAGAGAGTCACAGCTTTGTGTAATGAATAAGAGGCCTCCCACAGTTTCACTAGGCATTGTTCTCTCTGCACTTGCTCACTGTGTGTATTGCCCACTAAGTTGGTGATGGATGTCAGATTACCCTGATACTAGTGTCTCACTCACAAAGAGGCACTGGCTCAGAGAATACACACACCATAAACCCACCACCAGCAACTCTGCATACAATGACTAACTGCTCTTGTTTGACATCTACTTTTCAGATGCATCTGTGTCTGTAAGGATTATATTGTTATTTTTTTTATATTATATTATACTGTAATATATTGAGTTTTACTTAAATATACTTGGTTATTTTTGCTTATTGGCAACAGAAGTAGCAATTGGTAACCGCTGTGAAGAATCCTTTTAGAGGGCACAGTGAGACCACACTGTAATCCCAGTCCTTGTACTAATTTGAGTTCAGACTAAATTCCCCATTTGTTTCCTCATTTCTACAAAATAGCATTTTGTATGCAGTATCCTATACCATTTTTTAAAAAAATTTTTTTACAGTTTAATAAATGGAAATAATATGCTATACTTGACAAAGAAGAGCCTAGTTATATCAACAGGGCATTAAACTTCATCTTTAGTTTAATGATTATGGAGCATACACTTTCAGTCAGAAGACTGCAGATATGCAAATAATTCATTTTCAGTGCCATCATACCATTGAGAAAAGTATCTTCTCTAAATGGAGAAGCAATTCAAAGTTTGTCCTGTGTCCTATGAATTCACTCCTGCACAGTTAGATAAGTGTCATTTAAATACTTTGCACAATCACTGTGATAAATCTTGGCTAACACCAGGCCCTTTCTCTGTCTGTTTTGCAGCAAGTGTTATGGGCCTTCTCCCATTTTGCATCCAATCCTCTTGACAATGGCACCCACAGTTACCCAGGAGACAGGCCTTTATGTGAGGGGCATGTGCTGAAAAAAGATGTTTTCTACCTCTCTCTTGTCCAGTTTTCCACCCTTTCAGCCTTTTTTTTCTGGAAAATGGGGGTAAATTGAGCTTGGAGATGATTCTTGAACCAGTGGTTGCTCTGTGCTCTCCATTTTTGCTTCAGGAACAGCATTGGAGTTGTGGTGACAACAGTGGAATATCTATCCTGAAAACACTGCTTGATACTAATTCTGATACAAAGTTGTGTTTGACCATTATAAAAAAATGTCTGGCCACCTGACCATTTAATCTTACCTGTCAATGCATGTGATGTTCCTGAATTACATTCACAGCACAGAATGTCTAAACGTTTTCTTCCTTTTTCAGCCAGATGTTTTTAAATGGTGTAAATGGTACTATGCAGTTTGGTTCTAAATATTGCTGGACTGGCTGAAAAAGTGCTATGGATAATATTTCAACAGGGAGCTCTCCTTACGGGCAGCCTTCAGCAATGATAGACAATAACGCTTGCATCAGGTTACTCTGGCCTCTCATTTAACCAAGCCTCAACATTATAATTACCAACCATGCATTCCACCTGGAAAAAATCTTCTAGCATTGATTGGTCATTCCAGAGATAACCTGTCCTTTGCTAATCGGTAGGTAAAGCTTTATATAACAACTAAAAAAAATGTGTTAAATTAACATTTACAGTGTTAATGTAATCCTTAATTGAGACTAAACATTACAATGTGTTAATTTAGCAGGGAAAATAATGTTAACCATTAATAATAAAAAGAACAAAAAATCATAACAGCGCCTGCCCCAGTTATCAACAGCAAAAGATGAAATGCATTTTGATTTCAGTTTTGTGTTGTCTTTAAATATCCTAGGGAGAAGGAGGAATGATTTTGGGCCACTTTCAATATACTAAGGGACATGCTACTAACACTATGGTATTCAATTATGACCATTTTATTAGGTATTAAATGGTATTGAATGCATAAGTAGATCCATTAAGATAATCATGCTCACTCAATAATCAAGTCATGGTGGTAGTTGTGGAAGTAGCAAATGCACTTTTCAGCCAGTGATATATGAGGGAGTGGAATACTCATCTCCATCAGTCCCGCCATGGCTCCACTAAAGGGATTAAGGCCTGGAACTATAGGGAATGTGAGAATTTTTCTGAGCACACAACACTCACACATCATACTCTAAGCCAGCAGAAAGACGCACCTTCAAAATGACACTAACTGAAACTCTTAACAAAAGCCCATATATTTATTCTCAATAAGAGTGTCAAGTTCTATTGGTATTTAATTATAATACAATGAAGGAGAATAAAAATATTTCATTATAATTTCATTCTAACCCAAAAGGCATATTTGTGAAGCAAAATAACACCTCATACAATTTTTTGCCAATTATTATACTTGGCACATTAAACATTTTAGGTATAAGCATATGTAGCCGAATTTCACATTTTTGAAAAATAAAGAATTAAAAAGTATTCAGGAAATAACATTTGACCAACTCATTGCTGTGTAATGTACTGTATTGTAGAGATTTAATAATATGTAATAATATGTATAAATGTAATAATGTTATACTGTATCTGAAGGTATAAGCTAATATAAAAAGATTAAATAGATTTACCAGTGAAAATATTGATTAGCATGTGATTATAACAATCAAATTATACAGCAAGATAATAATTGGGGCAGTGGTGGCTTAGGCTCTGGGTTACTGAATGGAAGGTTGGGGGGTTCAAGCCCCAGCACTGCCAAGCTGCCACTGTTGGGCCTTTGAGCAAGGCCCTTAACCCTCTCTGCTCCAGGGGCGCTGTATCATGGCTGACCCTGTGCTCTGACCCCAACTTCATAACATGCTGGGGTATGCGAAGAAAAGAATTTTACTGTGCATATGCATATGTGACCAATAAAGACGCATTACTCATTACTCATTACTCATTAATGAAACGTTTTTTTAATCAAAAGACTTTCTTAAGATGTAAAAAAAAAAAAAAAAAAAGTTTAATTATAACCAGCGGGGTCTGGCAATTTTAAACATTATAAAGTAATTAAACTATCCTATCTTAATCACATTTTAGCGTGCCATTCTAATACATATTATTGTTAATGTACAATTTTATTGTTAGTATATGACATGAAAAGACTGCATCCACCTTTTCTGTTGTAATGTGAATGAAAACAGTTTCAGAATATGCAACCGCACAGCTAGGCATATCTAGGAGTCCAGTATTATCACTGTGGTATATATTTATTTGCATATTTTATTTTGTTCCTTCCAAGCAGGTACCTCAATTGCAATAAATGATTACCTTTATAACTTCTTGTAATTTGTAGATGCTACAAATAAGTATTTATTGCTTAATTTTCATTGCAATTAGTTAAAATGAACATCTACACTGTAAACAAACACAAAAAAAAAATGAAGATTAAATTTTTCCCATTCATTTATGCACTGTTTTTGTCTGTAATTTCATTGTTGTCCAGTTCTGGTTTCACAGTCCTGAAGTCATGAAGAATTAGATTTTAGTTCTTTTAGAAGAACCCACTGTTGTGGCAGTTTTTGATCAGTGGCTTTTAGATAAATCACTTGCCAATAAACAAACAAACAAAAAAAATGCAATTGATAAAAATAAAATTTAAATGGAAATGCTATGGAACCAAAGTTTATACTCTTTGGGATAAAACAGCTCTCTCCATTCATACTATTTCAATGGTATTGGTTAGACATTATCTGTCTCAATAGATACTGATGAACTGTTCAGAGAAGAGATTCAATTTTACTGTCAATATCATCGCTGAGTGAGCCTCCCAGATCAAAGAGTTGATTGATGTTAACAGTAGACATAGAAAGAAAATCAGGATGGTTCCCCGCTTCTTCTTCTGTCCAAGGACTCTGTAAAAATTCTGTGGCTAAGAATGTCTCTTTGTCAAGGTCTACATCACGGTCCTTTTGTGTTTCTATTAGCATGTTACTTTCTGTAGTATTGACAGAGGCCTCCAGGGAGTTAACATGAATGCCATGTACCATGAGGTTCTGATCTTGTGGTATTGGGCTCAGAGGACCACACTCATTCAGGCTCAAATCCCCATTTAGGGCTGAATTTAGCAGAGCATCCCAGTCAAAATTACCCTTAAGAGATCCCAGAACCTTTGGTTCCTCCATGGCCAGCAGTGGGGAGCTTGAGCGGCACAGAGCTTTGGCACTTCCAGCCCGGTGGCCATATGGCTGTTTTCTTTTGTGGCCTTTTACTGCGCTCCAGCAATCAGATAAAGTGGTTTCTGCTAGGCGAGGGTCCCAGTTCTGGTCAAGTCCAGTGACTTCCTCAAATTCTTCTAAGAGCTGCTGTGACTCAGGATCAACATGGAGAAAACCCGTGACATCTGTTGGCACAGTAGTAACTGGCTGTGAGATCATTCTGAGTTGATTTTTAAAAGCTGGGTTAATCTGTACTGGAGGCATCCTTCGCTTCTTATAAGCCCCAGTCAGAAGACGTTCAGCATATTCCGGATCAATCTTCCAGAAGCCACCCTTTCCAGGCTCATCCTTCTGCCTTGGAACTTTTATGAAGCATTTATTCAGTGAGAGATTGTGACGGATGGAATTCTGAAATAATTTATTTGGAGAGAAGACAAAACCACAACAACAACTTTCATTAATCACTTTGTGAAATTCATGCTATTCCTTAATTATAGTTAGCAAAGCAGAACGTACACTGTTGGGAAGTTCTCTGCTCATTCTCTATTTTAATCAACACCATCATAGACTGAAAAACTACCACAAAGAAGCTATACTTGAATGAAGCAGTGACCCTTTGATCTTAGTTAAACATTATATCTTAATGTTTTGGGTTAGAGTGGCTAAAAACTGAGGAAATGTCTGGCTAATCCTCAGAAAGCTAGAGGGATAATTAATCATTCACCAACAAGTGTTTTTTTTATTATTATTATTTCTCAAGAAAATCCCAAATTGAATTAGTACATCTGATGACTAAACTGACTGAATTTCTTTCCTTTTATATAGAATCAGGCTACAGATCACCTATGCTTTTCTTCAATGCCACTTTATTTGTATGGGACCTCAAATCGTATGAAAGAGTCATTGTGCTCAGCAGAGGTTTGTTTCTATCCACCGACCAAAGGGTCTGATATGGATGCTATTATAATTGCTCTTTCTCGCTCACTGTAGTATAGTATAGTAGTATGCTCAAATTTAGTTCTGTCAAGTTTTTGGATACATGTGCTTCATTTAGCTTTTTGAAGTGGCAACTAAAATTGGAAACAAAGTGGTCACTATAATCAACTCTAGGAGAACAGCCTAACTTACCTGCCAGGTGGGGTCAGCATGGCGGAAGTAGCAGAAGTTGTCAGTGATCCATTTATAGATACAGGAGAGTGTGATTTTGCTTTTCTTGCTTGCCTGCATAGCCATGCAAATTAGGGTGGCATATGAGTATGGTGGCTTGACGTGAGGGTTTGTCTTGTAGTCAACCTCATCTGGGCAGTGTCCATGTGCAACCAAGCTGGGCAGAGTGCACAGGGCAGGAACTGCTGTTGCTATGGGCTTACCAGGGGTCAGTGGCATGCCTATGGAGGCAAGGTCGCCTGCTAGAGGAGATGCAGGAGCTTCTCCACCCAGCTGCTGCTCAAAGAGTTTGCTCTGATGTTGGCTAGTAGAAATCAATTGTTGCCTTCCACTGTCACTAAGGATAGAGAACTCTTGCAACCACTGCAGACTGGTCAGACTGTCATCCAGGTTGTCAGTACTGCTGTTGTTGAAACCGCTGCTTTCGATTAGGTCCTTTGTAGCAGGACTGGCTACTTTTTCCTCCAGCCCCACTGAGCCCTTGGGCCACAAATCTATACAGCTCAATGACAGCATGTCCCACTGTCACCTTTCAATTCACTTCTCCAACACACACACCTGCACACAAAACACTCACATGCACATCTAGTCCCCAGCCAGTTTTAATTATGCAGGATGCAAACATTAACTGGAACATATCAAAGTAGCTCAGTTAAAAGTATAAGCCTGAGGTTCTAAGAATATTTCTGTAAAATTTTATATAAGAATGGTATGGAGACAGCTATGATCAAGCCACTCCAAGCTCCCCTAAATTACACGGCTGACTGAAGGTCATAGAATTTCCCAGAACAGTCACAGCTAGCTGTGCAGGCTGTCTGAGAAAGTCTTCCAAAAGGAAAATCTTCCAACAACTCAAGTACTCCCATCCACCACACTGACCTAACACACTTATCTAGGCATTAAAAAAAATTGGTTACATGATTTGAAACACGATGTAGAATTTTATATTATATTATATTATATTATTATATTATAATATATATATATATATATATATATATATATATATATATATATATATATATATATATATATATATATATATATATATATATATATATATATATATATATATAAAATTCTACTTAATTTAAAACAAAAAAAAAAACACTTCGGTGAAACTCACCTGATATGTCGTTTAAATCCTTATTAGGACTGGCGTGTCACGTTGAGGCCAAAGTAGAAAGACTTAATGGTTAGCGTTGATGCGCGCGGTTCGCTCCCGCGTCTCCGGTACAAGGGGGTCTAAATACGTGCGCTGCTCTCGGAGAAACCTGCGTGCCTCGGGGGGGAGGGGGGTTGCGGGTCAACCGGGGGGGTCCATTTAATACCTGCTGTAGGAGGCTTGTCCAGCAACTATAGCAACGCTACACCCCCTTGTAAACAGCTTCGCGTGTTTCTATTGGCTCGTAAGTTGCTATAGAGCTTAGTTTTATCACTCCCTCACACACAGGTTCGCTTGTCACGCTAGTGAATTCGAACTGACTGGCAAAATAGTGGGCTGGGCGGAGGCAAATAAGATGAGATTTTTTCCTTCTCTTTTTCTCGTACGCGGCTCGCGACTCTCCAGCCATGCTTACCAGTTGTTCAAGTGCCAATTTATTTTTCCTCTACTTTTTTACTTCTTATCTCTGGTAATATGTGCATTCCTTCACAAGCATCTTACTGACACGTCTGGGGTGTGTTATAATAATATAATTCTGTTTATTTTTCATTTAAGCTGAATTGCTACTAAAATTGTAATGACTAGACGTGAAAGAAAATGAGCATCAGACAGAACTTTCATATTATTGACAGCGTAAAATACCACAGTAGAATTAAATTTTTAATAAGATAGGTAAAGTTCATCACAACAAACTGATCGGTAAAGCCAGTCTGAAAGTTTAAAATAGTTATCAGTTTGAAATTTGAAGGTACTGTGCAGTTTTAAGAAAGAAAGACAGATAGATAGGTTGCCAATACTTGTAGAGTTGACTAGATTATAGACAGATAGATAGAAAGAAAGAAAGAATGAATACCAGTAATTGTAGACTTAGAGTGCATTCACACATACTGCGACTGGAGACCATTCTTTTTAAATGAGAGCTGGCAACTTCCGGTGACATTAGCAACAGCGACCATTGGCAACTAAATGTGGGTGTGTCCAGCAACTTTGAAAGTTGAGAAAAGTTTAACTTTATGCAAATTTGGAGCAACTTGGTGCAGCGACAACCAATGGGAGTGAAGGCAGTAGAGTGCACGTGATCCGTAGCCACCCGTGTGCACTAACAGAAGCAGCGCCATTACAGCAGTAGCCAATTACCTTAGCTTAGCTTAGGATCTTAGCTGGTTTAAAGCCAAACAAATAATAATAAAAGAAATAATAATGAAACACACTCACTTTTGTTGCAATTGAGCAAAATCCTAGTGTACCTCCTATCTTGGGTGAAGCATCTAGCTTGTCACTGCTTCGGTGCCTGGGAACGAGCAGCACCAAGCCAGACACCTCACCCAGGAAACACAGAGGCTACAGCCGAAGAGCTGTGGTCCGGTTCCTGGTCACCATCGAATTTATAGTGAATGACAACCTGACGGTGATGCTCACTTACTGAGATAAGAGCTACACCTGGATTTTGCTAAAAAATGAGTGTGTTTCATTATTATTATTTAGCTTTAAGCATGCTAAGGCCATAAGCTAAAGCAATAAGCTAAGCTAACTGGCACTTGCGCTTTTGCCACAGATAGATGGCCACAATGGCAAAAAGCACACACTGCTTCTCCTTCTTCTTGTAGGATGTGATGCATATATAGACTGATGAATTTTATACAAGATCGCTCTCCCTCCAGAATGTTTATTTTTAGCGACAAGATAACTGGTTTGTTGTAAAAAGTGGAATGTTAGTTGTGAATGCTAGTTTGGGGGATTTTTCATTTTCCGCTATGGGAATACCGGGTGTCCGATAGAGCATGACCAGCCTGATCAGCCTGAAGGATTATGCTGAGTTTGGTGGAAGTATCTTGAAAGCTCCTGGAAAGCGAAGTGTTATAACAGTGAAGTAAGTCAGTAGGAATTTTGGCCACTTTGAGCTTCACTACTGGGAATTCTGCAATTCTGATCAATTAGAAAAGTCATAGCAACTCGAGTCAGGCTGAAGGTCTCTACCAAGTTTGGTGCATGTAGCTTGAATGGTCTGGGAGAAGTAGCAATTATAAAGCAAAACAGTATATTGACTTTCTCAAGCCAAGATAATAATAATAATAATAATAATAATAATAATAATAATAATAATAACAACAACAACAACTAAATAGGTCAAGTTTGTCATGACAAACTTTGATGTTGGCTTGACAAAGCAAGTCTGAAACTTAGTTATCAATTTGAAATCTGAAGCTGATATGGGGCCAATACATCTAGAGTTGGATAACTGGACAAATAGGGTTCCACTACTTTTAGAGTTGGATAGATAGGGTGCCAAAACTTTATAACCCTTAACTACTTCACTGAGATAGATGTAAAAACAGGAGAGCAGCGAGGTGATACAGCCAGCAGACATCTAATTCTGTTTGC
Source organism: Ictalurus furcatus (assembly GCF_023375685.1). Taxonomy (NCBI): domain Eukaryota; kingdom Metazoa; phylum Chordata; class Actinopteri; order Siluriformes; family Ictaluridae; genus Ictalurus; species Ictalurus furcatus. Next base: position 13,482,826 of record NC_071256.1, on the reverse strand, counting down.
TCACTGGCTATAACTTTGCAGTCTCATTCCACACTACAGACGATGTAGTGGTACACTACAGTGTAAAATCAGAAAAAAATCATGAAAAGCATTTAAAAAACAAAACAAAACAAAACAAACAGGAGTTGTGTGGCATTTTGATGTGATGTCAGGTGGCACGTTTTCCCTGTTTACAGCAATCTTTTATTATTGCCTGGTATATTGTGGCCAAGTTACAGCAAGGTTACAGCAAGACTAAAATATACTGTAAAATATTCCCGCTCAATCAAAATTACCCAGAATGCAATGTAAACTAAGGTATTTTACTGTATTGTTGAATTGTGGTATGTACTGTAAGATTTTACAGTACTGTGCAGCTAAATCTACAGTGACATCTAACAGTGTAGACCTGGCTTATACACATCGCATTTCTGAATTTTCGCCAGAAATGTCCAGAAAATGGCATTATTCCGTATGGCCCCATAGAGAATAATAGGAAATATTGGACCCTCCCTAACTCCCACAACTTTAGTGACACAGACATGAATGACATGTCCAAGTGTTCGGCTTGGTCCAGAGAACAGGAAATCCCATTTGGGAATCGATCCCACATGCATGTTTCATGGAATTACCCATCTGAATTCCCAATACACAATAATGTAAAATATTTTTTTAATAACAAAAAAAAAAAGACTATAATAGGCAAACAGAGACACTGTTTCAGATTTACTATCTCCATATGAAATATTTTACACCTAACAAGTTTTACTTAAGCACTATTCAGATGGGACTAGTTTTCTAAACATAGTTTGACTTACAATTCTTATCACCCGACGTCTGTGATTCCATGTACTGATCCGGATGGGACTAACATCTGCGTGTTTATTGCAGAGGTGTGTCTGTTTTGTACATCTGGGCGTTGCAGAAGATCACATGCTCTGGATGCGTGCATTGTGTGTATAAGTACTTTTAAATTTAAAAAGTGAAATTTCTTAATGTATTGATTTAATTTTATTTTATTAAAATTAGTTATTTAAAAAAAACATACTAAAATAAACTTCACATGATTTTATAGAACTGGCTGCTTGTAATAAACCCACTGAAATAAAGATGTGATTACTTATATAATTAAAACATTATATAATTGAGTGCAGAAATTAAGGTGAGTAATCACCTGACACTGATATTACAGTGGCCAGTCTTAACAATTTACGTGATTTGGCTCTTCTTGTTGATTTTATTTTTTTATTTCTTCACTGGATAGCAAAACCATCTACATTCATACTGAATTGCATGCAGCAAGCAGAAAATGCGTGGATAAAAGCTTCTACTGTAGTTCATGTTGGCCAGAACACACAAGGAAAAGCGTTGTGAAAAAAATATAATCTGCAATCACAGACCTTCGCATCGGAGGGGATTATATTTCTCAGAGGATCACTGAGTTAGGCGAAAAACAGTATATGATTCACTCTTTAATTTTTACAGAGGTTGTGTGAGAAAAACACAGATTTGACAGATTCGGACGGGATTAAAATCGCAAAGTATGTCTCTGAAACGCAAATTTCTCTAACGTGCCCCTGGAAAACTAGTCCCGTCCGAATAGGACTTTAGACACACGGATCATACCTCAAATCACTCAGAATCTTCGGGATATGTGTGCGATTACTTTCCTCACCATTCCCATGTTTGTCCCATGCGAAATTCCTGATGAAATATCCCACATACACACTCACTGAGAAATCAATAGTAAGAAACAAGAGGCCATAAACTAATCACCAAGCTACTGTAGCCATGTCATACATCAAAACAATCGGCTCAGTGAAGAAAATTGCAATATGGGGGTTGACAATATCCTCAACTCAGTGTGCAGAAATGCATTACGGGTATTTTAGTGATGACACAAACATGTTAACCCTCAAAATAAGTGGAATCACAAATCTACCTCAACATTGACGTGACATATCAAAACACTCAGCTCAACCAGGAGAATTGCATTATGGGTATTCTAATAACGTCACATGATGTCACATGCACGTTAACCGCCAAAATAAGTGGAATCACAAAACTACCTCAACATTGGCGGGACATATCAAAACACTCAGCTCAATGCGGAGAATTGCATTATGGGTTTTCTAGTGATTTCACGTGTGCAACTGCATGCATGTGTCGAATGAGGCAATTTGCATTTTTGGGGATGACAATACCCTCAACTCAGTATGCAGAAATGCTTTATGGGTATTTTAGTGTTGTCACGTGCATGTTAATCCCCAAAATAAGTGGAATCACAAAACCGCAATACGTAGCTCCCCCTACTGACCGGCATGTGCAGCTGCATGTTGGTGTTGAATTTTGCACTGCCAACACCACTCACATTTTCTTCAGAAAATGTTAATTTTTAATTTAAATTTTAATATATAAAAATATTTTTATTATATCACAGTAATTAGCCAGTGATTCTTTTTGATTTATAAAATAATTATATTATTATGTATTTTGCCTTGCAGCTGACACTACATCATAACTACGTTGCTTCCTGACCATTCACATTCGAGAATCCAAAGGTGCTGGAGTACATACAATTAATAGTTTCAAGTAAAATATTGAAACCTGTAATTACATATTTCAGTGGAATATGAATTAAATGTGATTATTTAAATGTGATTTTTTTTCCCTTTTAACCTTTTTGAGCAACCATACTAGAGAAATCTATAGCTTTTCCTGTGGTTGAGATACAGTATGTGCAAAAAAAAAATTATTTCAGTTCAGCAAAGCTTGTAGTTTTCAGAAATATATAAAGAAGGGTCACCACACATTTACTAGAATTATAAGCACATGATACTAAGTGAAATGCCACAGCAGCAGACAATTGAAAGTTCTTAACTACAGATATATTTTTTTGCTTAACTTTCATTTGCCATTGTTTGCTTCCATGCAGTTTGGAATGACAGGTTTGTGCCTTTACTGCCTGTATTAATAATTTTATCCTCATCTGACATAGCTTATATTATGTGCTTATTAGTACATACATCAAACACAGTAAAAAGCACAAGGAAAACCCAGATTTCACTTTACAAACTGATTGGAAATACTCAACATTATCCAATAGCTGGTGAATTTGATAAAGAATAGAATTTATTTTGATAGAGATAAAACTGTTAAATACAGTTGGGTATATGAGTATTTGGACAGTGAAAAAAACTTTTCTGACTTTTTCCTCTGTACACCACCATGGATTTGAAATGAAGAAATCAAGATGTGATTGAAATGTAGACTTTCAACTTTACTTCAAGGGGTTTATCAGAAATATTGCATTACCAGTTAGGAATTACAGCCATTTTTTTTACATTGTCCCTCCATTTTCACAGACTCAAATGTAATTGGACAATTAACTGATAAGCAGAGTCATGGCCAGATGTGTCCTGTTTCCTCATTTTCTCATGAAAAAGTAAGGAGATAAAAGGTCTGGAGTTGATTTTCTAAGTGGTCTAAGTCTTGAAGGTCTAAGTGTTGAATTTGCTGTTCATGGGAACTCTCAATATGAGATCCAAAGAGCTGTCAATGCAAGTGAATGGGCCATCATTAATCTGAAAAAATGAAACAGACCTATCAGAGAGATAATCAATATTATTCACATCACCTGTCAGTCGCTTTAATGTTATGTCTGATTGGTGTATATATTTATGTATGTATGTACAGTCATATGAAAAAAATAAGTGCACCCCATGGAAATTGTTGACTTTTTTGACATATCTGGACAAGCAAACATTTGATCATCTTTAAAACAGCGCCTATTAATGAAATTGATATACTTGAACAAAACCACAAGGATAACTAGCCTTTTAAATCGTTTATTCAACAGAATTATCAATAAATGTGATATCCCTCTGTGGAAAAAATAAGTTCACCCTTGGCCTCAGAAGCTAGCATTATCCCCTTTAGCAGAAATAACTTATTGTACGTATTTTGCATAATTGTCCACCAGGCTTGCTTGAATTTTTTTTTACCACTCTGCCATGCAATATTCTTTCAGTTGCAAGATGTTTGATGTTTTTTTTTTAATGTACTGCCCGTTTCAAAAGCCCCACAACATTTCAATGGGATTCAAATCCGGGCTTTGACTAGGCCATTCCATAACCCTCCATTTCTTCTTTTTGAGCCATTCCTTGGTGGATTTTCTAGTGTGCTTAGGATCATTATTTTGTTGAAAGGTCCACTTTCAGTTCAACCTCAACTTTCAGACATGACCTCACATTATCTTCAAGCACTCTTTGATATGATCCATAATTTATAGTTGAATCAATGAATGCAAGCTGTCCAGCCTCTTAGGCAGCGAAGCAACTCCAAACCATAACAGTTCCACCACCATTTTTCAAAGTTGGTATGAGGTGCTTCTCTGGCTGTCATTGGTCTGCACCAAACATGTCTGCTGTTACTGTGGCCAAACAACTCTATCTTTGATTTGTCTGTACAGAGCACATTATTCCAAAAAGGCCTGGTCTTTGCCTATATGTTCATTGGCAAAATATAGTCTTGCAAAGGCTTTTTCCTGGCATGCCTCCAATGCAGGTCAAATTTGTGCAATCTCTTTCTGATTGTAGAAGCATGCACTTTTACACCAACAGTTGCAAGGCTTACTAGCAGATTCTGTGATTAAATTTTGGGGCTCTTGGGGACTTTTTGCATCACACGGTTTTGGGCTGAAGTTTCTGGGATGGCCAGTCCTGGACAAATTGGCAGCAATTTGAAATTGACAACAATCAACTATTTCCATGGGGTGTACTTATTTTTTCATATGACTATATGTATGTATGTATGTATGTATGTATGTATGTGTAGACAATTATTAGCCATAACATTAAAATCACTGAGAGATGAAGTGAATAACAATGATTATCTTACTACAATGGCACCTACCAAAGGGTGGGATATATTAGGCAGCAAGTGTAGAGACAGTTTTCACAGTTGATGTATTGTAAGCAGGAAAAATGGGAAAGTGTAAGGATCTGAGCAACAAAGGTCAAATTATGATGACTGGGTCAGAGCATCTCCAGAACAGCAGGTCTTGTGGGGTGTTCCCGGTCCGAAGTGGTTAATATCTATGAAAAGTGGTACAAGAAAGGACAACTGGTGTACCGGTGACAGGGTCATGAGCACCCAAGGCGCAGTGATACTTATGGCGAGCAAAGGCTAGACCGTCTGGTCCGATCACATAGGAGTGCTACTGTAGCACAAATTGCTGAAAATGTTAATGCTGGCTATGGTAGAAAAGTGTCAGAACACAAACTGCATCGCAGCTTGCTGCATATGGGGTTGCATAGCCGCAGAGCAGTCAGAGTGCCCATGCTGACCTCTATCCACCGCTGAAAGCACCTACAATAGACATGTGAGCATCAGAACTTGAGTATGGAGCAATAGAAGAAGGTGGCCTGGTCTGATGAATCATGTTTTCTTTTACATCGTGGATAGCCGACTATGGGAAGAGGGCAAGCCAGCGGAGGCAGCATGATGCTCTGGGCAATGTTCTGCTGGGAAACCTTGGGTCCTGGCATTCATGTGGATGCTACTTTGACATGTACCATCTACCTAAACATTGCAGCAGACCAAATACACCCCTTCATGGCAATGGTATTCCCTAATAGCAGTGGCCTCTTTTAGCAAGATAATGTGCCCTGCCACACTGCAAAATTGGTCAAGAATGGTTTGAGGAACATGACAAAGAGTTCAAATTGTTGACTTGACCTCCAAATTCCCCAGGTCTCAATTAGAGCGAGCATCTGTGGGATCTATGGACAAATGAGTGCGATCCATGGAGGTCCCACCTCGCAACTGACAGGACTTAAAGGATCTGATGAAACCGTCTTGGTGCCAGATACTGTACCAGAGCAGACCTTCAGAGGTCTTATGGAGTCCAGAGTCCAAGGTGTGGCACAAAGGGTACCCACACAATATTAGGCAGGTGGGTTTAATGTTATGGGTGACTGGTATGTGTGTATGTGTGTGTGTATATATACAGTGGGGGAAATCAGTATTGAACGCATCAACATTTTTTTCAGTAAATATATTTCCAATGAGGCTACTCACTTGAAATTTTCACCATACATCAGTATTAACTCAAGATATCTGGAAATATAAAGAATTCACAACATTAAAGTCCATAAATAAATTTATGTGTAATAAAGTGGAATGGCACAGGAAAACAAGTATTGAACACATTAAGAAAAAGCAGTTCTCCAAGGCAAGGTAAGGCAAGGAACCAGCTGAAATCCATAAGTAATTATACCTCCTATCTATGCAAATTAATAACAGCTGGTTTAGTAAATTGATGTTCTATAAAAAGGCTTTTTGTTACCAAGGTGTCACACAAGAAACATCTCATGATGGGTAAAAGCAAAGAGCTCTCCCAAGACCTTTGCAACCTTATTGTTGCAAATCATATTGTTGGAATCGGATACAGACATATTTCAAAACTCCTGAATCCTCCAGTAAGCACCAATGGGGCCATTATCTGCAAGTGAAGGCAAAATCAATCCGTCATCAACCAGCCATGCACAGAAGCTCCTCGCAAGATTCCTGACCAGGGAGTCAGAAGAATAGTCAGAAGAGTAGCCCAAGAGCCAAGGACCACTTGGAAAGAGCTCCAGACACACTTGGAGGCAGCAGGTGCCATTATCACAGAGAAAACAATAGGCAATGCACTCCACTGCTCACGCTCACCCCGCAAGACTACATTACTATAGAAAAGGTATGTCAAAGCTTGTTTAAATTTTGCTACAACTCATTTGGGCAAGCCTATGAAATACTGGGAGAGTGTAGTCTGGCCAGACGAGAGCAAAAATTTAACGTTTTGGCTGTCATAGTACAAACGATGTTTGGAGAAGAAATGGCACTGCCCATCACCCTAAAAACACTATACCAACAGTGAAGTTTGGAGGTGGAAGCATTATGGTGTGGGGCTGTTTTTCATTGCATGGTACTGTCAGACTTCATATAATTGAAGAAATGATGAATGGAGCCCTTTACTGGGAGATTCTTAAGAAGAATCTGCTGCCATCCACCAGGATGATGAAGATGAGACGTGGGTGGATCTTCCAGCAGGACAACGATCCAAAGCATACAGCAAAGGAAACTTTCAATTGGTTTCAGAAAAAAAAATCAAGGTGTTAGAATGGCCTAGTCAATAACAGTGATGCTGTGCCCTGATAATTTTGTTGCCTGATTAACTTTCACGGGAATAGGACACCTAATAAGAGCTGCCACCCACGCCACCTGTCACACTCTTCACCCTCCTGCCATCTGGAAAAAGGTACCGAAGCATTCGGGCCCTCACAAACAGACTGTGTAACAGCTTCTTCCCCACAGTCATCAGACTCCTCAATACTCAGAGACTGGACTGAGACACACACAGACACACACACACACACACACACTCTGAACTGAACACCATCCCACTCCCATTTAAATATTTGCACATTCCTGCATTGACACTGTTGCATTTTTTGCTGCTATTGTATTATAAAAAATATAATATCTAATTTATTGTCACTATATACACTTTATATACACTTTACCTGGCTGCTACCACAATAACTGCTATGTCCATGTTTGGTATAAGCTAATCTGCTGAATACTAAGTCATAGCATGTTATGTTTATATTTATACCATTTTTAAATTATATTGTTACTCCTTGGCACCTATCTTTTGCACTACCTGTTATATCAGACACTTCCACACTAAAACTGTGTATTGTTCGGCAGTTCACTGTCATTTAGTGTGCCTATTGTCCTGTTTTAGTAGTACTGTACTGTCCTGCATTGTTATCACACATCTGCGCATGCACTTTATGTAGAATGTTTGTGGATCGTATTAGTTCTGTGTCGTCTCATGTGGTTAGTGTGTTGTTTTATGTAGCACCATGGTCCTAGTGGAACGTTGTTTCGTTTCCCTGTGTACTGTACCAACTGTATATGGTTGAAATGACAATAAAACCACTTGAACCTGTGTCACAATTTTCTCAGTACTGTACTATCCCCCACCCCCCATTTGTTCAGGAACTCATTATTCCATTTCTGATTGTCATGTCTGTGAAACTTGTTCAGTTTGTCTCAGTTGAATCTTTTTATGTTCTTACAAATATTTACACGTCAAGTTTGCTGGAAATAAAAGCAGTTAAAATTGAGGAAATGTTTTTTTGCTGAGTATAGATGGTCAGAGCAATTTATTGTTTAAACAACCAATCTAACAGGGCACACCTGGTAACAAAAACACTTGTCAGTCACATGTTCCAATATATTTGCTCACCTACAAATTGGATTGTCTGATGCAAAATGTGCTACGTTCGATCTCGTTTAACAGATCTATATATAAATACCAGGAAATAAAAGCTGAAATTCTAAACTCTCATTCACGTTTTGATCTCAAACCCAAATGTCTTCAGCCTACAGCAAAAACAAAAGTGGCCTTGCCGTTTCAATAGTTTCTGAGGGGACAGTACGTGTCATGTTGGATGAAGTGTGTCTAACAAATGAATAAATAGTTTTTCCTGGTGTCAAATTTGTGGTTGAATGTCATGTAGAGCATTAACATGTTTAATACTCGAGTTAAATGGCACTTCCTCTCCTTCTCAACATTTATCAACCTAACCTGCATCTAGCACACCTGTAGCATACACACAATTATCTCCGACAGGAAGTTTTTCCTGAACTGGGCAAATAATGTTTACTTGAAATTAGCTAACAATACAAGAGTATGGGCAATTTAACTTGACTATAGTGAAAATTACAACCACTATTCTTAACCTTCCAAAAGTGTAACACAGGTACATCTCAAAAATTAGAATATTTTTTAGAAGATTTTCACATAAATTAATTTAAAAAAGTACAGCTTTCAAATATTCTAGATTAATTACACATAAAGTGAAATATTTCAAGCCTTTCTTTTTTTTTAATCTTCATGATTACAGCTAATCAATATTAGAATAAAGAATTTTATTGTAACAAAAAAGGCTTGAAATATTTCACTTTGTGTAATGAATCTAGAATACATGAAAGTTCCATTTTCTGAAATGAATTACTTGGGAGGGGGGAATGAAATTTTCCACAATATTCTACTCTTTTTTTTTTTTTGAGGCACCTGTATAATAAAAGCTTATTTTTGTCAAATACGCTTTCAAATTTTTATTAAGAATTCTTGACAGCCTTCAACAAATGTGTATCACAAACATTTATTGACATAATTTAACACTACCTTTAGATTTCCATTAGGAGGGAGGATTCAGTTCTCAGTGCAAAGAAATGCATTTTAATTGTGTGCATATACACTACAGATGCAGTACAGATTAAAAACTGGAGTATTACTCTATTAAAAAGTGAACTTCAGAAACGCATTAAATATAAAATCCAACATGAATTCAGCATTCATAAAATTGCTGCAGTAATGCAGCCATCTAGGCTGGTACATGTTATGAAGCAACAATGTTCATATAGTTATTTTAGTTTTTTCTGCACCAGGGTCCAAAAGGGTGAAGCTTGGGCATAACAGTATAGAACAACAGTAATAAATCAGTAAGGGGGAAGCCAAAGAAGGCTAAATTACACATAAATGAGCTGTCCCCTATAGATTAAGTGAAACAGGATGTGGCAGATGAACAGATCACTACCAACACTTATCCCAACACAAGAATCAACAGGGCAAGAAAAATGTACCATATAGCCTGCCATTATGCAAAGACCATTGCCGCAATCATTATCCCAGTATTTCATGGTCACCATGTCAAACAAATACCATGCACAAATGGATATTTCTTTCCTCTGGTGCCAGTTAAGTCATTAACGATTTATATGGGCAGCAAAGCCGAGTGAGGGAAAGTGACATCTGGTCAGATCCCTCTGGTGGAATTAGCAGGTCATCGTGAGGAGCTACGCTCTTTGCTCACGCAGTCATCTTGGCTTGTGCTGTCACCATTTTCCATCACAACACAGGTTCTTCGCTTCTTCCTGCGGTGAGTCATGGCATCAACCTCAGTGCCTGATTCAGCCTTCAGAGTAAAGAAAGAGTAATCACATACAATTCACAGTAACACAATAGAAGATAACATTGTGTATGGGCATATTATGTCTACTAGGGTAGAAATTAAATTTCACCAAAAATACAAATTAAACAAATCTTTCACATACAGCAAACAGCAGAATGGTTACAACATTCTGTAATGAAACAAAAGTGTTACAGTGTTGGGTCTCTGTGTACTGTAGTGCACAAACTATACCTAAAATGATTTCACACATAGTTTAGGCCAGGGCTGCTCATTACATAGATCACGATTGACCAGTCGATCGCAAGATGACCATCTTATTTAATAGGTCAAAAACAGAGTGAGAGAACTTACACGGTGTCAAGCGGGGGCGTGGTCAAGCATCAGCTGCGGCCAGATTAGTGGCAAGTCGAATCGGCAGGTAACGTGATGATTCTCACCTTATTATAATTAGTCTTCTTATTTGTGATTATTATGACTAACTGACTCCCATTAAATAAAAACAAAAAGAGAGAGAGAGCTACTACTACTTGGCAGAACTCATGAAACGTATGCGTGAAAAGCATGAACTTGTACCTGATGGAGTGAAAGCTGTGAGGACCCCTTTCCTGTCATTGTGGTTTTTTTTTGTTGCAGTTTCAAAAGTGCTTAAAAGCACAGGCTGAATAAATGCAAGCCCAGAGCTCGGTTAAAATTCTGCATGTCTCGTGAGATCACCTTAATTTCCATAGGCCTAATGATTTATAAAAGATATCTAACATGCTCTGCCATCATACAGCAGCAGCTAATGCACATTAAGGTTGGAAATTCAAAATGCAGGTAGAGAGGCAAAAAAATTTAATTACAATTTTCACCAAGAATGGGAGGAAGATTTTTTTTCTTTACGATTATGAAATAAATGTGTAGGTCTTATTTTTTCAAAACCAAAAATTAAGTAAAAAAATCTAACAAACTTCAAATTTTACAGTAGACATGCATATTTTACATGGTGGATCTTACCATAATAAGATGAAAAAGTAGATATCTTGTTATAGAAATATGACCACCCCTGATTTAGACTGTTTATTTTAATAATCATGTCTACCCAAAAATCATGAGGATGTAATTTTAGGTTTGATGATATAATGTTTTCTAATATTTAAACAAAATATTTAAGTTGACTTTAGTTAAAACATAAGTAATTACATAATTATCAATCACAGTCAGGATCAAAGTGAGGAAAACTAAGTGATGCAAGAGGAAGAACGAGAGACAAGGACAAGCAAAGTGTTCAAGGAAGAATAATCTAGTCATTACTGAGTATGGTGCTATGAGCACATGTCTTTAAAATCTACCCTTCTTTAATTTAACATCATTGTAATGATTGACACAATGTGGGTAAATTCATTATTAACATTAATAAATGTTAAATGTTGCAAGCCTCTTTTATGACTCTTGTGGGTAAGTACCAGTGAAGACCAATTTAGACCCAGAAGAAACCCAGAGAAAACAATTACTCATTTTCCTGTATTGGGGTAAATGACTTCAATATTATTTGAACACCCATCAGCAGGGTTTGCATATGCAAGACAAGCATTATTACTTTAAATGGATGATCAATATGGATGATTGGTTCCAATAATCCCAACCTGTCAGATATAAGTGAATAAGAGGCTATGTGAGTGTGATATTGGCGGAGTACAGCACAACATACCTCCGAATCAGAATCAGAGGAACTAGAGGAAGAGGAGGATGAGGAGTCGCTAGAGCTGTCTGAAGCAATGCCTGTGGACTCCTGCAGGTCCACTTTGTCTGCCAGAGAAGTTATATCTGGCCGCTCCTGTTTTAGAATTCTGGAAAAGATTAACTTCAAAATTAAGTACTGAATAAGTTTTAATCTATGCTGTGTAGGCTTCTGGACATATAAACTTCACACCTGTACCACTTCCTGGATAGTTTAGGCCGCCCACGAACAGTCTTGTGCCAAACAATGGGGAAATTTGTGGTACTTGCGAAGTTCTGAGTGACTGCAATGGTAATCTCCAAGTTGAGGACAACATGCCACCAGCCACCTAAAAAGACATCACATGGACCCACTCAGTTTATCACTAACAAATGTGTAGAGCTACTGGCTTGGCATTTATCCCAATAATTATATGCTTTAAACACATGGTAACTGATGTGCTGGAATTTTGAAACACAAAATCCAAGAAAATATAGCTACTCCCTTGAATATTTCCTCCAAAGCCACAGCATAAGTTAGATCACCCGAAAGCTAGTGGAAGACGGGGAGCTTCTTGTATTGACAGGAAACATGAAAGACAAGCAGCAAAGCCTCTTTGTCCAGAGTGGTTGAATGTTAGTGGATCACATTTATTTAAATTTTTCTTCTTTAAATTTAAATTTTTCTTCTTCTGTTTACAGAGCCTCAGCCACCACACAGGTCAGGGTTTCTCTACTGTATGGCCATTTAATTCAATCAAGACCCCTGCGTTACAGTTTCACGTGCCTCTTCTGCATTGAAAAAAAAAAAAAAGGGACATTGGGGTTGTGCAAGTATAAGAAAAAAAAAAAAAAAAATCAGACCCAAGATGAATCAGTAAACTGAACTAAATTACTTCAACCCAGGGTTCATAAAGATTCAACATAATTAAATTCCAGGACTTTCAAGGACTTTTTGTTTTCAAGGACTATACAAGAGGTGTCCATCCATCTATTTACAGGGTAGTGGGGAGCCTATCCCAGGGGACTCCAGGCACGAGGCAGGGGACACCCTGGACATGGTGCCAACCCATCGCAGAGCACAATCACACACCCATTCACACACTATGGACAATATACCAGATCAGTGGTAATAACCACTAAGCCACTGTGCCCCACAAGAAGAGAGGTCACTCAAACATTCTTTATTTGTCCTAGCGACAAATTTAAATACCCCCTACCAGAAAGGGGGGAGAGAGGGGCAGCGTGGGGGGGACCTGCAGCTGAAACGCAACAAAGTAAGACCTCATGTTTGCTGGGCAGTACTGGCCACTCTTCTATGGGAAGTTGGCAATGTTTGCCCGAAAACTATTTAGATTTGTCGCTAGGTGCTTTTTGTAAGCAAAAAATAAGTCGCTAAAGGGGTCTGAAAAGTGGACCAGAGCCGTCTCTGTTGCAATAAGTGCGTGAATAGCGGGAAGAGGAGGGAGAGGGGCTGCAGCAGGGTGTCATATTTTGACTGAAAGGATGCATTTGTTGTATTTCTGTTATGTCGAAAATAAACACTTTAAAGTTTTTAGCACTTTCGTATTTATTGACTTCTTATAACTCAAACACTTTTTAAGCACCACTATATATAAAATGACTATTTTCAAGGTTTTCCAGTACTTAAATTACAGTACAAAAAGCCAAATTCAAGCACCTTGTACAAACCCTGTCAAACAATAGAGGTGAATTTTTACGATATGGACAACTTGTCTGTCAGATGCACTGAAATATAAACTGCAGAAATGCAGTGCCGTATCATATGAAATCCACAAGGGTAGATTCAACAGATTCAAAATTTTCTTATATAACCACCTAATTGAGATGTACAGTAATAAACTGCTAGAATTTCTAAATACTTCAAATATATTACCATGACAGCAGTGTAAGCATAGAGCATGTAACAACTATTTCAGGCAGAATTAATCAGTAACTAACCAGGAACAAAGACAGTTTCTCCAGGGCGCTGCAGAATCTCCAGTGGCCTGAATTCAGCAGGCCAGGAAGGTACCTGTGTGCGTGGGTAAATCACGCGGAACCAGGTGATAGCTTCATCTTGCTGGTTGCCACCCACTTCTCGCGTCACCTTGATAAGCTCACGTGGTGTGTGTGTGGGGAACAAGCACCAGCGCTTATGACCCTGCACCAGGGCGTTCCATGCACTCGTGCCCAGTGGGTCAATGTGAATGCCCGTGCCGGAGCGTGCAGGGCCCATAACAAACCACCTAAGGGAAAGGACAAGGGAATTGAACAGGTAAAACTTTCAGACACATAAAGTAACAAATAATGCACACTCTCTCTCACCTTAAAACTTTAGTTGTTTGTACACTTGTAGGATATTGATTATGTGCAATTTATTCTTTATAGTATTTTCTAAAAATTTTGATAAAAAAGCTAAGTTACAGGTATATTACATGGAATATTATGTGCTGGGGCACTAGGAAACAAAGATATTCAGGATACACATTTTGACAGATCACTGAAGAAGAAAAAAAAAAAAGGAAGGAAAAAAAAGGAAGAAAAAAACCCCACAAGCCTTCTATGTTACCTGTAAGGTGGTCGGCGCTTTTCTCCAGCAAATTGAAAGAGGTCATCTCTAAAGAAGAGGGGCACCTGATAGTCTTCAAGCAGCTTGCGGCGTTTCGCATGCTCACCGTAACTGCTATCGAAGATATAAAGTGGACTATCATCACGCGTGGATTCCATATATTCAACATAATACTTCATCTTCATCTTGACTGAGTAGCCATCATTGTCCTCCCCACACTTGAATTTCTGGTTACGGTACTTGCGCTTCAGGCGTTCCAGGGTCCATTTCTCCCTGGCAGGCCACGACGCCTGGCAATTAAGAAGAACTACAGGCTTGTAGGGCTTCTCGAAGCGCTGAATGAACTCTTCTGGGCTCAGGTGCTGGGCATCCACCCGCTCCACATTGTCCTGGGAAAGAAGGCAAAATGTCAGTTGTGACACGTGTCTGGAAATGTAAAAGATATGAAGTACAAATGTGGGCAAAGGGGTGAAGAGAAACATCTGCTGTCATTTCGACAGACTTGTGCGATAAAGGCCCCTCCATAAATATTGGAATGGCAAGGCCAACTCTATTGTTTTCGATATACATTGAACCTGGCCTCCCAATTCTTACGGCTCATGAGTGGTTAAAGATGATGTAACTCTTGATGGTATCAGCGGAATGAACTCTGACGTCTACAGAAACTTTGTCTGCCAATTTACAAAGAAATGCATACAATCTGATTGGGAGGAACTTTATCATGCAGCAAAACAATGACCCAAAGCACCCTGCCAAACAGAACAAAGGACTTTATCAGGGACAAAAAGTGGAAGTTTTTTGGCTGGCCAAGTCAATCACCAGACCTTAACCTAAATGAGCATACATTTCACCAACCAAAGAGGAAACTGAGGTGAGAACCCCCCAAACAATAACTGAAAGAAGCTGCAGTAGAAGCCTGAAAAAGCTATGTCAGTGTGTCACTGGCTTGATGCAGTTATTGCAAACAAGGGATATGTAATCAAATATTAAGTGTAATTTACTTTAAATTACTTGAACATTACCTGTGCATATACTTTTGCTCACCTAGAGAAAAAAAATGGGTGACCTGCCACCAAAAGTGCCATGTTGTTTAATACATCTAGATGTAAATATGAGGAAATTAAAGTTGAAACTCTGATATCATCTTCAAATGTATTCATTGTGTGTGTGTTGGCCTTGACATTCCAATACTTTTGGAGGGAACTGTGTCAAATCTTGGACAAAAAAAATCTTACACACAAACTGGCAGCGATATTCTTATAACTTGAAATGGGTGCAAAATACTTGTGCCACCTTGCATGCAAACCAGATACTTCTCATACAGAGAAAGACTTAAACGCCAAGGATGATATAAATAAATAAAAAGGATCTAAAACAGACAATGGCAATTTGAGTATACGCTGGAAGAAAATTCTACCAAATTCAATGATTGAATTAATGAATGCTTGCTCAGTTATCCACATTAAATGTCACACTAGCTACACGCTAGAGAGAGGCGCTGCGCAGACGCCACCATAGTCTACGTGCAGTAACTAACGTAGATTAACCACACTGCTGCTGCTAACGCCTCTGGTAAAACCGAACACAGCGTTGTCCGAATAGTAACGCTGCGTGAACGGATATTTAACGCTGTTCTGAAAACTAGCCAGGATTTCTGGCCAATACTGTGAACACATGCAACAGGTTATCACGAGGGGGGAAACGTGTTCGCAGCTCAGGCTAATGTAAAACGCAGCGTAGCCAGTTAACGTTAGCTGTCTGCGTTGCGCCTCGTCTCTAGCTAGCATTCAGTTACCTTCACTGTCCGGTGCGAAAGATCAAAAGTCTCGAAGTAGTTATGTTTTGTCCAGTCAAGTGAATCCTTTAATTCGGGTCTAGCACTCCGTTTCGCTTCTTTGATTCGTTTCTTACTTTTATGGTTCATTCCTTCTGGGTGTTTCAAGCGGAGTCGCCAGGAAAATGTGGTTAGCCGGCGAGGCTAGCTCTCCACAAGGTACCAGTGAACGAAGCGATAACGCTGACTAGCAAACAAGAGTTCAGGAGCTAACGGTCATTCAAGTTTGAAACCACTACCGTATTAACAAAGACAAAACTAAATACTTCGTTCTGTAACAATTACCGGAGGCGGGAAACTTTCCGGTGGGGGGGGGGAATAACTTGGGTAACCAGATAACAGCAAGAGTCAAATAGACCTGGCTGAAG
The DNA here is from genome assembly GCF_023375685.1 of Ictalurus furcatus. Taxonomy (NCBI): domain Eukaryota; kingdom Metazoa; phylum Chordata; class Actinopteri; order Siluriformes; family Ictaluridae; genus Ictalurus; species Ictalurus furcatus. The sequence goes on along the minus strand of NC_071256.1, from coordinate 13,466,344 downwards.
CTTCCTAACGGGGCGGGGCTGCACTTTTTGGCGTAGCTGCATGTGTCGCTCCGCCCATAATATTTGATAGTTAAGGTCAAAGTCCCTGAGAGAGGGTGTTTCTCATTTCTTATTTGTCCATCCACATTTCCTTTCCTCGCTTCCTTTCCTTACATCTTAGCTCCACCCCTTAGAATGCGAGGGAAGGATGATGAATATCCTCACTCTCTCTAACGTCACTTCTAAGCGACGTCAATTAATGACAACTGTGCTCAGCTGGATGACCTCACTGCGCTTCAGGGATCTGCCGTTATGCTGTTAGAGCTCAGTTAATAACAACATTCTTAATAAAGCTAAATGCACTGATATTATGTGAAATGTCTGGGTTATGCAACAATGAATGAGTGAACAATACGTAATTTATCGCATATTTTGTGCAGCTTTGCATATCCAAACACGCAAGGATCAATTAATTACAATACTTATTGTAAGTACATTATTAATTAATCATATTTCACACGAAATCAAATCACATCATCAAATGACTTTTTGTTTGAGATTGTGGTAGATGTAAATGAGGAGGGGAAGTTATAAGTATGTCATTTATTTATTTATTTATTTATTTATTTATTATTTTTGGACCAGAAACACTTCCACATAGGATACATCTGTGTATCCTCGCTCCTAGGTCCTCTGGAAGCTTCCTCACTCCTCGTTCCTTGTTTCCTCGCAGCGCAATTAGAGAATTTATATGTCTTTCAAGATGGTTGAGGTCGATCAATTTCCGGGGGTGCTTCAATACTCAAGTTTATGCTTCCTCGTTTCCTCGCGCCTCCATCCTCCAGCCCGTGACCAGGAAATCGATCGACGTCAACCATCTTGAAGGACATATCAGTTCTCTAATTGCACTACGAGGAGGCAAGGAACGAGGAGTGAGGAAGCTTCCAGAGGAGCTAGGAGCAAGGATACACAGGTGTATCTTAGATGGAAGTGTTTCTTGTAGAAAAACCTGATGCACATATAAATGACTAAATATTAGTTAAATATAACATTGGGGTGCATGATAGTGGTGGGTGGAAGTGGTAAAATGAGGATATACATTTTATTCCTTATTGTAAGAAGAGAGCTATTTTTATAATGATAATGATAATGAGTCTTTATTGATCACATATACATTACAGCACAGTGAAATTCCTTTCTTTGCATACCCCAGCATGTTAGGAAGTTGGGGTCAGAGCGCAGGGTCAGCCATGATACAGCGCCCCTGGAGCAGAGAGGGTTAAGGGCCTTGCTCAAGGGCCCAACAGTGGCAGCTTGGCAGTGCTGGGGCTTGAACCCCTGATCAGTAACCCAGAGCTTCAACTGCTAAGCCACCAATGCCCCACTTCTGATGCATCCCACTTATGATGCATCCTATTGATCTCTCAGTGTCTTCATCCCTTCTTTCCTCAATCTTTGAAACTGATATAGGCAGAAGACATGGTACTGATAATTTTTAAATATTGAAAATAATATATCACTTCAAAATAAGAAATATTACTACAATTAGAAAGAGTTCATACATATTATACCTGTGTCACCTGTAACACTATAGCTGTGATCAGCAGCAATGTGCTCTATGTTTATAGGTCCAGGGGTGGTGGGAATTGCATGTGGTCTCAATCTTGACCTTTTTGTTCCTGACAAACTGGTCTGCCTCAAAATGTGCCTGCAGAGTGACTTGAGTTTACTTCCAAACTCCTTTTTGTCTACCCACATACTGTACATATCCCATAGTGGTTAAATGCACAGTATTAGGGAACAATTGATACATAGTTAAAAGACAACATGAGACAATGGCCCGAAGACTGCAGTAAGACAGTACCGTCACCATGAGTCTCAGCTCCCTGGGTTATACAAGTCTTTTGCTGTTCCTTATTTTTTAATAAACCTAATATTAAACTTCTCCATGGTGTGGTCTTTGTGCAAATACACTTAAGTATGATTATCTCACAATTTTTGGGGGGTTTTGTAATGTTTTGTTATATTTAGATTGCTCCTGCTCATTTGAGCCATTTATTTTCTCCTCTCTGTGCCACTGGGGAAACCATACATTCATACTCCTTTCTTTGAGCGATTGGTGCATCCCCATGCAGCACAGCAAACCATGGTGGACACTATACAAGGACAACATGGAGGAAAGGACACAGACAAAATGCTTGACATGCTTTTCAGTTTATTAGGAATTTATTTATGAATCCATTGCTGTAAATAAGTGCATAACACTATAGCTGTGATCAAAATACAAAAGTAAAAATACATAAAATATATGCAATTATGTATATGAACATGTGTTTAAGTTGTTTTTAACTTGAATATATTATTTATTAATGTGTATTTTAATAAGTGCAGGGGTGCATACGAATGATAAACATTAAGATTAATTTAATTTCACTTAATTTAATTTTACATTTCTAAGACAACACACAGCACATTATGCTGTTGCTTGCTAGTCCATTGGCCCATTGTGCAGTGAGTTGACAATCATTGATAGTCAACAGTCTCTTGTCCTATCTGAAAGTCATAAAGATGACATTACTCATTGCCCTTCACAAACTTACAAGTTTAAGAACATAAAAAAATATGAATTAACAACAACAATGATGTAACTATATATACACACTACATACACGTGTCGGTGTGTTGTATACATATTTTAAATCAATGCATTCATTGGCAACTCATTACCAAAAAAATCGCAGTTCTGTCTCTCTCATGGACTCAAATTGCCCGCTAAGAACTTCCTGGCACTCTCTGAAGTCTATATGAATCACGTGACGGTCAAGCGTTTGAACTTCCGTTGACGCGACTCTGACGAGGGATCTGGTCGCTCTGGTTAGGCTCGCCTTTATACACTTAGTGCGCACGCGCAGACAAACCCTCTCGTCTCCATGGAACAATTTTAACCTTTTAATAGTGGTAGGACAGAACAAACAACTTCTAACAAAACAGACACGTAGAAAAGCAATGCATCAGCACACCTATGCTGAATAGGGTAAATAATAAAAGTACATGTCATTACAAGTGACACAAGGTCCTTTGTTTCACAGTTCTCTTAAAAAACTCGATTACCCATAAGCGGCTTTAAAAACCACAAGTCATCAGCTGATTCCTCACATGACAGTTTTTTTAAAATCTGTCTTTTTTTTCCCAGCGTTGAAGCGGCTATGATTAGTTAGCAGTGTTAAAACTGTTCGATATATTAAGGTTTGTTGAAGTCTACGCATAATCTAACTGTACGTAAAGTGGTTTTACATGGAAGTCTGTTCGGCATGGTCCTGACACCCTACAAACTGTGAAAATAAGGATAGGATCTTACTACTGGTAAGTCGCTTTCTAGCTAACACAGGGGAACGAAATAGCGTACATTATTTCGTCATTTTAATTTTTCATATTAATACCCGAAAGCACACGATTTCATACACGCTGTAATGATTGGTTTAGACGATGTAACATCTACCTAGAAAACAGAAGCCTTTTGACCAGTGTTTCATTAGGTATATAGTGGTTGAATATACAGTATTATTCCAAAACAAGTTATACATTATTGTGCCTTATATCTGGATTATATTACACCAGTGTGTTTGGCCATGATGAAATGTTTCAATAGCTTTAGAGCGTTTGACTATGTTTGCAAAAAGAGGTTGTATAATATTATACACCTTTACTAGGCTCATGACACTTCTTATTGTACTTGAATTTGAATGAATTATGAAAATCAGTATTTTCTGAATGGTTGATTTTATTGCTTTAAAACATATTCAGAATTTGACAACTTGTATGCATTGTAACAAAAAAAAAAAAAAAAAAAAAAGAAACTCAGTCACAAAGTTGTCATAGTCCTTGAGCAAGAACCTTAACCTGGGGTAAAAGCTATTTGAGAGCGAGAAGTGGCTCAGTGGTTAAGCCTTTGGGCTACAGGTCAGAAGCTCATGAGTTCAAATCCCAGCACTTCATGAGCAAGACCCTCAACCTTCAACTACTCAGTTGAAAATGCAACTTATAATGACTTTTCCAGTTTTAAAATTATTCACCCCCCTTAATAGAATCCCTCACAATGGCACAAATATGCAAAACAAGTGTTGTCTCAAGCACACTTGATGCAACTAATCAAGGGCTTCATTAGTTGCACCAGGTGTGTTTGTGCTGGAACACATGAAATGCTTGAACTGGCTAGGGGCATGAAATACCTGGATAGGGCAGAAAAAGGAAGCTATCAACGGCTGCAACCAGATTTCTTAGAAGGCAGGTTGTGAAAAGACCCACAAGCAAGACTTAGTGGCAACAGAGACTGAGGTTTCAGTGAGGACAGTAAGGTGCGTACTAAACACAGAAGGTTTCCATGCCAGAACTTCAAGATGTACACCACTACTGACCCAAAAGCACAAGGAAAAGTCGGCTCAAAATCATATAAGTAAGCCACAGAAGTTTTGTGATTCTGTTCTGTTGAGCGATGAAACAAAACTGGAGCTTTTTGGCATGATGGATCAGCGGTAGGTCTGGAGGAAGAAGAATGAAGAAAGGACACTCTGTCCACAGTCAAGCATGGTGGTGGCTCGGTGATGCTCTGGGGCTGCTTTGCATCCTCTGGCACTGGAAACCTGCAGCGTGTGGAAGGCAAGATAGATTCATTGAAGTATCAGGAAATCCTAGGAGAAAATGTCATGTCTGTTAGGAAGCTGAAGCTTGGGTGTCATTAGACCTTCCAACAGGACAATGATCCCAAACATACATCAAATTCCACCAAGGCTTGGTTGCAGAAGTCATCCTGGAAGATTCTACAGGGCCATCACAGTCACCTGACTTGAACCCAATCAAAATCTCTGGTGGGATTTGAAGAAGGCGGTTGCAGCACGCAAACCCACGAATATTGCTGAACTGGAGGCCATTGCTCATGAGGAATGGGCTAAGATTCCTCAGGAATGTTGCCAGAAGCTGGTGTCTGGCTATGCATCTCGTTTATGGGAGGTTATAACAGCAAAATGGTGCTCTACTAAGTACTAAAGATGCTTGCCATGAAGGAGTTGAATAATTTTGAGACTGGAGAAGTCATTAGAAGTTGCATTTTCAGTTGAATTTGGGGAATCCACTTGAAGCATTCGTTATGTTGAACTATTTCAATTGTTTTTGTTTGATTTGTTCATTGCAATCAGCTGAAAGTCTGTAAATTTTGACAATAAACCTGATTTGCAATGGGGGTTGAATAATTTTGATTGCAACTGTACAAACGTTATTCATATAATATATTAGACCTCCTAATACTTAGCAACTTTTCCTGAAGAACCACTGGTGTCGATCAAATATTTAAATATTTGTGATTATTTAACAAAACTAATTTTGCAAACTAGTCCTACGTTTTTCACTCAACCTTAATGAGTACACTTCTCTGGACTGTAGTACAATTTTCTGGATTCCCTACGTCAATAATTATGGAAAAAAAATGTTGGACTTTAGTCTTAGGATGGCTATAATGTGGTCATTTAAAATAAGAAGTGTACCCAAAAGCCTATAATTCCTAAACAAAAATGTAAAACTGCATTAAATTAGGTAAGCACATGCATCTTATGATTCCAAAGAATCATTCAATATTCATTCATCCAATATTGGACAATAGGTAGCATTTTAACAGTTATAAAAGTTAATAATAAAAACACTATATTTCTATGGTAAATTACCTGGAATTGCTGATAATTGTCTTGTTTCATCTCCAATTTAAGTACTTGCATGTTTGCTAAATAATACATAATATCTTTTTATGCATGCACTTCAAGTGCTTGATCCCCGATAATTGCTGCTATATATAATATAACTTGCAGCTATTTTTAATAATGTTATTGGACAGATCCAAGACATAAATGGCCAAAATATTTATAAATATATTTACAGTTGCGGTCGGAAGTTTACATACACTCATCATGGACATGAATGTCATGGCAATATTGGGCTTTCAATAATTTCTTTGAACTTTTTCTTTTTCTGGGGCAGAATGATTGTACAACATACATATTTAATAATAATAATTATTTTAAAAAAAAGAATTTGGTTCACACATTTTAATTCGTTTTCTGTAATCAACACAGGACCAAAATTATACATACAAGGTCAAAAATATACATACAAACACCAAATATTTAGTTGAATATCCCTTAGCAAGTTTTGCCTCAACCAGACGCTTTTTGTAGCCATCAACCAGCTTCTGGCAGAATTTGGTCTATGTGTTACCTCATATTTACCTCATATTTCACTCCTGTGAAACAGCAAGGCATTGTTGAACAAGTTGCTGTTCCTAACCACCCAGGTATGGGAATATACTTCAAATATATTTTTCTCATATGAGGTGCCAATAATTATTACATGCCTATATTTACCAAAAATATAAATATATATATTTGGATAAACCTGTGTTGTTTGTAATTGATATTGATACCCATGACAGCAGAGTATTTTTGTGACCGATCAAAAGACACTAAAGACAATTTCACAGCTTTCTTTGCTCATATTTACCAAGTGTACCAATATTAGTGGAGGGTAGTGTGTGTGTGTGTGTGTGTGTGTGTGTGTATTTTTATATATATATAATATAATATAATATAATATGTGTGTGTGTATATATGTGTGTGTATATAATTGTAAAAATGTATTACTGTACAGTACAACAATTTGTAGTATAAACACTATCTCTTGGACTAAGATACAAATGCCCTAAATATTGACAAAAATTGTTACTTATGTATATATCAATTAATGTGTATTTTATTATAAAATTATATACTTTGGAAGGGAAACACACAAAAACAGAAGAAATCAGAATGGGGCAAATACTTTTTCACAGCACTATACTTATGTATAATATATATTATAAACGTCATCAGATTTTCTCACAAGTACCACCCTTTCTATTTTGTATTAGAGGCTTAAGAGTAGTAACCAGTGTTATCTTTGCAGTTAGGTAAGAGGGTGAATACAGTGTAAGGTGTAGAAATGTCTTTCCTTTTGTGTCATCTAGTTCTCACTAGGGGACCACCTGCTACTTGTTAAAGCTATCTTACAGTGGCTCTTCTTTGTATGAATGGTGCATATTGTAATAAATGCTGTAGTTGTACCCCAGTTCCAATGTCTCTTTATTCCCCACCAACCCAGCTTTTAATGATCTATCTCCAACTCATGTTATTAACCCTGCACTATTTCCCATGGCCAGATCCCAAACTTAGCAGGGCCGTAACACAGTCCATATACGACATTAGCCGACTGCATTGAGTATCATTTGAGAATCTGTTTACATGGTTGTCTCACAGCTGTCACCTGATATCTTTCTGTGCTTTTCAGGATGTTGTTGAGTGAGGACATCACGCCAAGATGACACCAGAAAGCAAATCACTGTTAAACATCTTTGTATTGGGTCTTGGTTTTATGTTTATGTTCACCGCCTTCCAGACCTGTGGAAACATTGAAGTATGACAAAAAAAAAAGTTTTAAGTGTTTTCATTTTATTTGGGGCATTCATTCCAGTCATTTCTCATGGGAATATAGTTTCAGTGTAAAAATGAGTTTTCATTATTTATTTGCCATGCCATTATTTTACACACATTTTGGAATATTATATTTTGCAAAGGCAAAAAAAAGAATGTTTAGCTCATAATTGTGTTTGGTCTTTCTTTCTATCTTTTTTTTTTTTTAAATTAATTTTTTTTTTTTTTTTTTATAGCAAACTGTGATTAAGAGTTTTAATAGCACAGAATTCCATGGAAGTGGGTACACAAGGTATTATGTTTTGCAAATATATTTTTTAGCTTGGTTGTATTGCTGAGTGCATTTTACTATGTAGTAAATGTCATGTGACTCTATATTGCTCTTGTATAAGTTAATAATCCAGATTTTATAATTCAGATTTTAAAATGTGATAATCCAGATTTTAAATGTCCGGTCTTCTTCTCTGAATTTGTGTTGTAATCTCAGGATTTATTTCCCAATGTTTATGTCCTGTAAATTCATTGGCTAAATCTGTGCGACAGATCACATTATTAGCAGCATGAGACAAAGTTTTTATAAGACTTGACACTGTTTTTTTTCCTAATATTAACTTAATTTCTTTTTGATAGCATGGCTATTATTTATGGAGTCTTTTCTGCATCAAACCTAATTGCTCCTTCAGTGGTAGCGGTCATTGGACCTCAGTTGTCACTGTTTTTCAGTGGGCTAGTTTACAGGTAAGGTCAGACCAGTGAAAATTTTTGTTTTTCATGCTATTATTTCATTCCTGTAGTGAAATGAATATATGTTCCTGAAAACAATCTAAGTCTGGTCTCTTTTTAGTGGATACATTGCTATGTTTATTCACCCTTTTACTTGGAGTTTCTACACTGCTTCTGTCTTTGTTGGAATTGCAGCTGCAGGTACAGTGTGACCCTTTTTAAGCACTTTTACAAACCTTTGTGGCATCCTCTTCTGATTCCATTTTTTAATTGATATATTTACTTTTCACAGTGCTGTGGACAGCTCAGGGGAATCTTCTTACCATCAATTCCAGTGACTCATCCATTGGCCGAAACAGTGGGATATTCTGGGCTTTGCTGCAGTTTAGGTGTGTCTGTTTAAATGTTTAAGGTTTAAACAAAATGCTTTTGTTCAAATGTTTCTTGCTATATAAAAATTGTGATGAATTTATTCTTTAGCAAGAGTTGAAGTTTAACTTTGTGTGTGTGTTCGTTCTTTCAGCTTGTTCTTCGGCAATCTTTACATATATGTTGCCTGGCATGGGAAGGTTCACATATCAGGTGAGGGTTATGGGGTGTTCCCAGTGGTATCAGTACATGTACAGTGGATGCAGTTGTGTGTAGTTGGAAATAATGCTCACAAGTTTGTGACCGCTACTTCCCTATATGTCTCAGATAAAGACCGTCAGACGGTGTTCATTTCACTCACCATCATCAGTCTGGTTGGAAACTTCCTCTTCTTCCTTATTCAGCGCACTGAGACTGAGGTTGTGCCTTCTGAGGGGTCTGAATCACCGTTGCCTGGAGATACTTGTGAAAGTGATTCAGTGGTGGCGTGAGTATGAACCTCTGTATTTGGCTAGAAATGCTTTAGATAGGTAATGCATAATATAGAGCAATCTTATCCAGAAAGAGCCAGTGTGGGTGCAGGTTTTCATTCCAACCAAGCAGAAGCCACACCTGAGTCTATTGAAAGCCAAGATCAACAGATTAAACAGGTGGAATCAGGTGTGGCTCCTGCTTGGTTGGAATAAAAACCTGCACCTACACCGGCCCTTTCCGGATAAGATTGGGCACCCCTGATATAGAGCAAAGACAAATATCTTTCAATATTGCTTGCATTTTTATGCAGAGCACCCCAGGGTCTAGGTTCTCAGGCGTTGGTGGCATTCAGTAAGTTTTCTGTGCTGTTGTAAAATACTATGTAAAACATTCATTTAAACTCCTATAACTAGTTGTATGTTCTACTAATGTATGCTGTGTGAACAGGGAAATCCATTCAGCTGGCCATGACCAAAGAAATGCTGCTGCTAAGCATATCCATCGCATACACAGGTAAACCCTATACTTGTTCTGAGCCACTTAATTAACTATAATATTACATGTCAAATCCAGACATTCATAAAAAGAATGGGCAATAAAAAATGTATATACACTATATAATTAATAAAAATTTTCACCTTCAAAATGATTTTCTTTGTCAAAAAACCCATGGCAAAAGAGTTTCAGGAACTTTAGGAATCCCTAAAGAACTAATGAAACAAGTGCTGCAAATTACTTGTCCATGAAGACATTCATTCATTCATTCATTCATTCATTTATTTATTTATTTATTTATTTATTTCTGTGTAAAATTCATCTGTTTCCAAGGACACTAATGTTTCATTTGAGTGCTTCTTTTCTTTCACTGAAAAGAGGTGTGGACCTGACACCCACTGAAGAATGCCGGGGTTCATTGAGTTTTTGGGACTGTTTTGCAGCTAATAACCCAAGGGTCATGATAAAGACCACAAACATATCCAAATCACCACATAAATGTTTGTGGGAACAGAGAATGCAGTCCACCTGCACAAACCAATTAATGTAAAGAAGGCTTTTTCTTTTACAGGACTGGAATTGACTTTTTACAGTGGTGTTTATGGGACATCCATAGGAGCTATGACTGTCTTTGGTGATAATGCCAAAAGTCTCATTGGCCTCTCTGGAATTTTCATTGGTGTTGGTGAAATACTTGGTAAGATTGTCTGAGTTTTGATAAGGTTGTGTGAGACATTAAAAGATATTGTTTTGAGGGGTCTGATACTTTTTTCTTTGATCAGGTGGGTCTGTGTTTGGAATGCTGAACCAGTGCAACCAGTATGGAAGGAACCCTGTGGTGCTTTTGGGATTGGTCACCCATTTTTTGGCCTTCTATCTGATATTCCTGAACATAGCCAGTGATGCCCCCTTAGCCCCAGAGGAGGGCACACAGTTGCAGGCCTTCATCCCTCCCAGGTAATGCAGAATAGGACTGCATAAGAGGAGTGAATACTCGGTTAAAGTATAGTTTTTCCAAACAATAGCTATATTATCTGTAATTAGCAGTGCCAATAAGTGTGTCATTCTTTGTAAATCATACTAGCTGTTGGTTTATACACATGTCTTGACTCATGTCTTGACCACACCTTGTATTTGATTCCATGTTCATCACGGTGTTTACCATGGAATCAGCACGGAGTTGGCGTTGTTCTGCAGTTTCCTGCTTGGACTGGGTGACAGCTGTTTCAACACACAACTGCTCAGCATTGTGGGCTTCATATTTCGTGATGACAGTGCCCCAGCATTTGCTGTTTTTAAGTTTGTACAGGTAAAACACAGCAAAGAAACTGCTTTGTCATGACAGCCAGTATGTTTAAAGAAGGTGTTAACAAGTTTTTGTGCAAAAAAGTGCTAGGTGCTAGTGGTATTGGGCATTTAATAATAATTAGTTTTACATTAGTTTTTTGATGTACTAACAAGTTTTATGATGAAATTCAACAAGCAATATAAAGATTTGTTTGTGTAGTTATTATTTTCCAAGGGTCTAAAATCACTTACTACATAAGTTAGTGGACTAGTCTCAACCTAGCATTAACACTAAGGTGTTTAAAAATCCCAGCAGTACTGAGGTGGCCTAGATGATGACTGATTCCAATTATGCGTAAAAAAAAAAAAAAAAAGTTTATCTACATTTTCTAAATGTTCACATACAAGGTGTTCCAACAAAGTAGTTGTCTAATAATTGACCAGTAAGGGTTTAAAAACACCATCAGCCCTGCAACACCTGATGCATTTGTGCCAGCACCACACACATTATCATGTCAATGTTGCTGTTCGGTAGCGAATGACCCACAACCCAAATAAAATCTTGTTAGCAATGCCCCAGTGTTGGTTCCCTTCCAATGATGGATCAGGTGGCAAATTATGCATAGCAACAGAGGGACAACAGTATGTAACTGTTTACCTACTAAGTGTACCTCCCTATATTTGGTGTGGCTGATAAAATGTTGAATGTATAGAAATATGATTCAGTCTATTTGCATTTGGAGGGTTTAAAATAATTAATAAAAAAAAAAAACAATGAAATTCTGAAGATTCACATATTGTACCTGAAACATTATAATCAATGGTAAAATTATATAATCTTGACTCCTTTAGTGGTTTATGCGATGTGAACACACTACTGCCTCATTTCATCACTTCCCCTAAAAAAGCAATATTATGTTTTAATTAATTTATCAATCCAAATTAAATAAATTTTACATACATCAGACTGTTTACTTTAAATATTGACTGTCCACTGGGAACATGTTACCCTTCACAGTCAGGTCCATAAATGTTTGGACACATTATATAGGAGTTGAATAAAATCAAATTATATATTAGATAATGAATATGACCTCAAAGACCTTCAGCTTTAATTCAGCCAAATCGGGTGAACAGTGTAGATATTACAGCACTTATGTGCCCCTCCAATTTTCTAAATTATAGTAATATATTAAACATGGTTAGGCAGTTATTGCAATATGAAAATTTGAAGAGGCCTAATGTGTGAGCATTTTTGACTGTTTAACAGAAAATATTTTCTTTATTGGGATGGTAATTCATGTGTTCTATCCCTATGCACTCTGCAGTCCATCGCCGCAGCTCTGGCGTTCTTCTACAGTAATTATCTCCAGCTACACTGGCAACTGCTCATTATGGTACTGGTGGGCTTTACTGGCACCCTCTCTTTCTTTGTGGCTGAATGGATGGTGGTCAGCTGCAGACGAAACTCAGATTATGACAGCATCTAACACCTGGAGTCAGAGAGAATGTGGCAGCAGAAGACTGTTTTTGTGCCCTCCTTTTTAACATTTTCCTGCAGGTTGCTGGCTCTTAAGGATTGGTATAGAATTAGTAGTTTTGCAGAATTTGGTATTACTCATTTGTCTTTTTGCTCACTAAGCTCTGTAAGACACAGTTATTGTATTGTTTCTTCTTTTTTGCAGCTGCACATAAAATATTTTTTTTTTAATATACAAAGCCATTAAAGTCACTGTTTGCTTTTGTGGTAACCTTTGTGGTAAGGGAGGAGTTGGTTGAGTGCACCACTCATAATTGTAATACTATATTTTCAGGCATAATTGCAGCCATAACAGCAGAACATACAACCATATGACAACTGTCTCAAGACAAGCAAATTGCAGTATAGCAATTTCTTATATAAAGGGAGAATAAAAGAGTTTCAAAAGGGTACATTTTAATAGTAGAATCATTACGGAGAATCAGTATAATCCCAATGCAAAATTACATGGAGATGTTGCTAAGAAATTAAGTTTCCTTTAAAGTTTTACTTTAGTTTTAAGTGTGTTTTAAAAGGTTTTTGTAAAAAAAAAAAATTTCCCTCTAATATTTACCAGCCACTGGCCACAGTATAGTTATCTAATGTTAATGCAAAACATGTAGTTACAGTGTTATTAATAGTCTCAGATTTTATTCTTGGAAATTTAGAACTGTAATATTGGATCTTTCTTTAAACAATACCTTGCCAAAATGTTCAATGCATTTCCTCAACATTTATTTCCTCACTACAACAGATCAACTGTAATTGTACAAAACTTCAATGTCCTAATGTCTGAATTATATGTGAACTTTCTGTTGAATCATGGAACACTTTTGTGAATTATCAAAGCAATACCTTAATTTGCAGTACAATTGCACGTATAGGAGGGAGGTAAATGTGAACTAAGGACTCTTGCTACAGGACATCTTTTTTTTATTGGGATGCAGTATGCATGAGCAATTCAGCTGTAATTTAGGGCAATAGATGTTAAATGTGTGTACATAAAATGTAGGCTCTAGGTACAATTTGATTGTTTTACTTGACTCATACTCTAGGCCTACTGTAAACCATTGATAAAGAAGCCAGGATTTAATACAATTTGATAAATGAATTATTAAAAAACCACACACAATACAACCTTTTAGCTGGCATCATAGGTGTCATAGGCACCATAGTTGAATCTTGACCTTATTTAGGGGGCTTCTATTATTTTTAGACTCCTGAAAATTTTCAGTCAACTTTCTCTAACCCAATTAAATTACTATAATATTTTAAATCTTTATTTCCAAGTGTGAAAACTCACAAAGCAATGGTACAGCAGTAATTTGTCCACAAACCATCCTTACACTCCTCTCTAGTTATAGTCTAGTCATAATTTGGCTAATCATAATACGGTGGGTGAACTTCATTTTCTCTTCATTGAACTTCATTTGAAAATTCATTATACATCACTTTTATTCATACCTTACTGTATTTTTTTTAAAGGATTAAATTTATTTTATTTATTTATTTATTTTTTGCCTCCAGTCTACATGCAGCAACCCATAATGAAAGTAAAACCCATTCCCTTTTTTTCTTTTCTTTTTTTTTCTTTTCGAAATTATTGCAAACCTAATTAAAAGATGAAATCTCTCATTTAGATAAGTATTCAGACCTTTCATTCAGTACTTTGTAGAATCTTCTAATCTTCTTAAGTAAGTCTCTACAAGCTTTGCACATCTGGATTTAAGCAGTAGTTTCTCGATTCTTCCTTGTCAGATCCTCTCAGGCTCTATCTATCAGAATATGGAATGCATCTGTTAACTGCCATGTTAAGGTCTCTCCACAGATGTTCTATGTTGTTGACATCTGTACTTTGGCTACTCAAGGACATTCAGAGTCCTGTTCCACTTTGTCTTTGCTGTATGCTTTGAGTTGTCATGCTGAAAGGTGAACCTTCCCAGTTTGAGGTCGTTTTCACACTGGAGCAGGTTTTCTTCAAAGATCTTTCTGCATTTGGTGGCATTCATCCTTCCCTTAAATGCCACTGGGTTCTTGTACACCTCCCTCAACCAAGGCCTTTCTAACCCGGCTACTGAGTTTGGCCAGACAGCCAGCTCTATGATGAGTCCTTGTGGTTCCAAACTTCCATTTTACAATAATGGAGCCTACTGTGCTCCTGGGAACATTCTAAATGTTTTCCCTGTTTCAGTACTTTTTTAAGTGTGCCCTTGTCAAATTGCACTCATTATTTCCCCTAGGGGAAATGACACCATCAATTAGTGTAGCTCCATTACTCTATAAGTGCAAGGGAAATTTGTTAGATGACCTTTCAGAGCAGTGGTTCCTAACCTGGGGAGGTCCCGATCCCCTGGGTGGGGGGGGGGGGGGGTGTCACAACACAATGTCATTCTTAAAAGTGGGTCGCATTTACAAAATGCTTAAAAACTGCTGCATTAGAATGACCAGGGAAGATTCCGAAGCAAAACCATCTGACGATCTGACACAATTTCACTATTTCCTCATTGTTTGCACATGACTTAATTTTTTTTGCTGAACCAACCATGGTTTATACTCTACAACTGCCCTTGATTGTCATAGGAATACTAGGGAAAAAAAAGATCAGCACACCTTAAATTTGTAATAAACTAAATATTTCAAATTAGTTTTACACTGGATCTAATCTGAGCCATTAATACATTATTATCTGATCCTGCTGAAGCTGACTGAATGACTTGCTTGGCAGTGCAGAGTTGAAAACATAGTTAGAATCAAAATGATTCAACCCCCATTGAAAATCAGGTTTATTGTCAAAATTTACAGACTTTTAGCTGTTTGCAATGGACAAATCAAACAAAAGCAATTAAAATAGTTCAACACAACGAATGCTTCAAGTGGTTTCTCCAAATTCAACTGAAAATGCAACTTATAATGACTTCTCCAGTTTCAAAATTATTCAACCCCCTGAATAGAATCCCTCACAACAGCACAAATATGCAAAACAGGTGGTTTCTCAAGCACACTTGATGCAACTAATCAAGGACTTCATTAGTTGCACCAGTTGTGCTTGAGCTGAAACACATGAAATACCTGGACCGGATAGGGGCAGAAAATTTATGAAATACTTGGGTGAGGCAGCAAAAGGAAATTATCAATGGCTGCAACCAGATTTCTGAGAAGGCAGGTTGTGAAAAACCCTTGAGTGACCTGCAGCAAGACTTGGTGGCAACAGGCTCTGAGGTTTCGGTGAGGACAGTGAGGCGCGTACTAAACGCAGAAGGTTTCCATGCCAGAACCCCAAGACGTACACCACTACTGTCTCAAAAGCACACGAAAAGTCGTCAAAAATCATATAAATAAGCTACAGAAGTTTTGGGATTCTGTTCTGTGGAGCTAAGAGGGCTGCTTTGCATCCTCTGGCAGTGGAAACCTGCAGAGTGTGGAAGGCAAGATAGATTCATTGAAGTATCAGGAAATCCTAGGAGAAAATGTCATGTTGTTTGTTAGGAAGCTGAAGCTTGGGTGTCATTGGACCTTCCAACAGGACAATGATCCCAAGCATACATCAAATTCCACCAAGGCTTGGTTGCAGAAGTCCTACATTCTACAGGGCCATCACAATCACGTGACTTGAACCCCATAGAAAATCTCTGGTTGGATTTGAAGAAGGCGGTTGCAGTACGCAAACCCAAGAATATTACTGAACTGGAGGCCATTGCTCATGAGGAAGGGGCTAAAATTGCTCAGGAACGCTGCCAGAAGCTGGTGTCTGGCTATGCATCTCATTTGCAGCAGGTCATAACAGCAAAAGGGTTCTTTATTAAGTACTAAAGATGCATGCCATGAAGGAGTTGAATAATTTTGAGACTGGAGAAGTCATTATAAGTTGCATTTTCAGTTGAATTTGTGGAAACCACTTGAAGCATTCATTGTGTTTAACTATTTCATTTACTTTCGTTTGATCTGTTCATTGCAAACAGTGAAAGACAATAAACCTGATTTGCAATGGGAGTTGAATAATTTTGATTACAACTGTATATTATAGTATTATATTATAGCATAATATACACTTTTTATTTGTTAGAAAATAAATATATTATAATTAAATAAATAGTTCAGTTATTAATTAAAATAATTAAAAAGAATACAATGCTTTTTGTTGGGGAAATAAAAATGTTTTCAGTGTAATGTCAACAATAAAAGAAAATGGATTCCATCCTTATACTGTTGGGTAAGCACAGTAATAATTTTACATGCATTTAGTGTTTGTTTTCAGTTAGGCCAAATGAAAATATGTAAATTTAATGCATTTAGGTGGACAAGAAGCTCTATACTATAGCACTGATAGTTGTAGTATATATAGATAATCTATATCTTTTGACTCTAGATGTGATTGTGTTTGTGTAGTTATATGACAACTAATAGTCAGTTTATAGACAGTAGGAGAGTATCATTTACAATAATTAAATAAATTGTTGCAGCCTGGGCTTATGAACATCATAAAAAGAGCAGAGTTACATCATTTATGATGAAGGCGTCTGCTTGACATTTCAGCACTTTCCTATTCTGAAAAATGGATGATGATGATGATGGAACTTGAGCATCTTCTAGAGTGAGTTCTGTCACTGTGATGCAACAGAAGAAGCCGCTGTAATAAGATGAAGAACAGTAGGTGGGGTTGATTTGAATTTTTTAATTTGCAGGCGTCTTAACAGAATTCAGTGCAGAAGTAATGAATGTGTGTAATAGAGACTGTGCTAACTGCATGGTGATGTGATGTTCTGCTACTGCTTCTGCTATGTTCTGCTAGAGGATAAAAGAACACTTCTCCATTCAGATGGGTAGCTTACTGTAGGTATCAGAGCCAGATGATCAACATGGAATGCAGGTTGTGTTGAGTGTAAATGTTAACTGCAGTTTACCAATATATTTTCAATACATTAGCTACTTATGCTTACATTACTTTGACTAAAATGATGGATAATTTCAGCTGATGCTGAAACTGAGTTTTGGTATGTTGGTTCATGTTTAGACAGATGCTCTCAACACCTTTATTCTTTTACACCTGCTCCTAGTACACTGATTTTTTATTGTATTTTACAACAGCGTATTTAAATTAAGGGCAGACTTTCCCCTTAAGTAAAATATGTACGTTTAACAAAAAGTAAATAGGTAAATAAAGGCAGGTTTTTGTTCATCTCATGTATTCATTCTAGCTTAGACAGCTTTTTTGGTGACATTTTGCCCACAAAACATTTTAAGCTGTTTTGATTAGTCAAAAAGTTTTGGTTGTTGAACTTTCATCTGTTTTTGGTTGAGAAGTCTGACATGATGGCGCAGATGAACACACTACGAGGCTCAGTGGAGCAGCTGGAGGAAGAGGTCTCTGAGACACAGAGGATCTTTGACAAGATAAGGAGGGTAAGTGAGAAAATCCTTGCAATAAGCAATTCTTTTATAAATAATGTGAGGATGTAGTATAAGATGTTAATTTATTTATTGTAGATGTGACCATTTAGCACTTTCAACCTTCTGCTTCTGCTTCATGGCTGTGTTTTAGGAAAAGGAGCAAGAGCAGGAGGAAAACAGTGTCCTGAAATCTAAGTACAATGAGATGAGAGAAACTTTACAACAGCGCAATGAGTTACTAGAGGTAGTTTTTGTGACTCTTGGTTTATATTGACATGTGGCATTTTGTTGTGATTCTAGTCTCATCTTTGCCCCTTTCTCCACCCATGTAATTGGAGTATATCCTGATTGTACTCACTTGTTATCTCTGTAGCCCTTAATTAATTTGTCTGTTCATATATACATTGGTGTTTGCAAGTTTGTGAACCCTTTTAGAATTTTCTGTATTTCTGCATATATATGACAAAATTATGTGAACCTCTAGGATTAGCAGTTAATTTGAAGGTGAAATTAGAGTATGGGGTTTTCAATCAATGGGATGACAATCTGGTGTGAGTGAGCACCTTGTTTTATTTGAAGAAGAGGGATCCATCAAAGTCTGATCTTCACAACACATGTTTGTGGAAGTGTATCATGGCATGAACAAAGGAGATTTCTGAGAATCTCAGAAAAAGAGTTGTGGATGCTCATCAGGCTGGAAAATGTTATAAAACCATCTCTAAAGAATTTGGACTCCACCAATCCACAGTCAGATTGTGTACAAATGGAGGAAATTCAACACCATTGTTACCCTCCCCAGGAGTGTTCAACCAACAAAAATCACTCCAAGAGCAAGACGTGTAATAGTCCACGAGGTCACAAAGGAACTCAGGGTAACTTCTAAGCAACTAAAGCCCCCTCGCGCATTGGCTAATGTTAATGTTCATGAGTCCATCATCAGGAGAACACTGAGCAACAAAGGTGTGCATCGTAGGGTTGCAAGGAGAAAGCCACTACTCTCCAAAAAAAACAACATTGCTGCCTTTCTGTATTTGCTAAAGATCACTTGGACAAGCCAGAAGGCTATTGGAAAAATGTTTTGTGGATGGATGAGACCAAAATAGAACTTATCGCTTTCAATGAGAAGTGTTCTATTTGGATAAAGGAAAGCACTGCATTCCAGCATGAGAACCTTATCCCATCTGTGACACATGGTGGTGGTGGTGGTAGTATCATTGTTAGGGCTGCACATTTAATCGCATATCGATCGCGATTACGATTTTGACTGCCCACGATTATATGAACATGATCGACTGCGATATTGACGTTTAAAGTTCGTGCTCCACTCATAGAAAACTCCGCTACAGATCAAATCAAGTGCTTCCTAAACTTACAGCCAGTCACCACAGAGCGGCACAGGGATCACGTCATTTTGTAGTGCCAAAACCCGGAAACGGATTTAGCATTTTAGCCCTTGAGCTGACATCTTTGCTTCGGAAATCATGACACTACAAAGGTTGTCGTTGACATTAAATGTCATCACGCTGAATGGGAAAAAACTTTGCAGATAAACTCAGGGCTCTACAGTGCGACCATTTCACTCGCATTTATGACTGAAAAGTACTTTGTGCGACTGTGAATAAATATTTATTTGCTCCGGTGCGGGTGACCTGTTCGGAGTTGTATAATACAATCGGAATAAAAACTACAGGAAGTCCAGAATGCATCTACACCGCGTAACAGTTACTTTCACACTGCTTTTCATCTCCTCAGTCAACCGAACAAGTGTGGAAATACTGCAGAGAAGCCATTATGATAAGAGTAACACTGTACGTCATCTACTTCTCTCAACTTCCCGATCTCACAAACCACCATCTTTTATTGATCAACAAAATTACTTGAACCTGTGAATGTGACATGCTCGTGTAGCCACAGCGGCGTCAGGCGCCAGTAAATTAATAATAATGATAATGCTACAAGGTGGGTTTAATTCAAACTTCTTTATTAAATAATTCCTCACCAATCATAATCAAGAGTAGCAACTGTTCAGTCTGTAAACATACAGTACGCTGCTGCTCTCCTTCTACACCAACTCTACTAGAGCATTGACCTCATTTAAACTCACGGTTGCCAGATATCACCAGACAAGTCTCCAGTTTCCATGTTCTGATTTAACCCCCAACTCTGTACTGGGGACCAGATCTAAAAGGAACAACTAATAAACAAAAATAAAACTACTAAAATGTAAAGAAAGAAAATGTGCTTAGTTATGAATAAATCATTTAATATAAAAATAGATATTATAATAACTTCAAAAATATAAATAAAATGATATATTTTAAATAATTAAATAATGTTTAATTACTATGGGTTGCATTTAATATCAATTTGACATTAAGCTTAGTTCGCTATTTCCTTAGAAGGCTATTAGCCTTTTTCCTAATATGGAAAATGTTTGTGTTAGTCTAGGAGTCTTTATTGTTTAAGCTATTTAAAAATAAATATTTTATGCTTGTTTATTTATCAATTAACCAACAGTATTTCTCATCGCTATTATTTTAATTCCATTAACAGTGACCATGAGCAGAGAGCTTACATTTATCTGTTTATGACAGACTTCCTGATTAAAGTTTAAACATAAAAAGTTTGGTATCTGGATCAGTTTCGGTCATAAAAATCCTGTTCGGTGCATCCCTAATGAACACCATTAAACTAAAGCGCTTTGCATCTGGCGGGTAAATGATCTCACCCAATCACATCCTATATGAGATTATTCAGATATATGCACAATATACACAGAGCGGTTTGAGAACTGACTCCAACCCAGAACCATGACAGTGGAAAATGTCTAATAGTGTAGCTTTACATATATTTAAGAGGAGCAGACTTCAAACACTGAACATTGAGGTTTATTGTATTTGTTTACAAGATGGAACAGGTTAACGGTTGTTTTTTGCATACAGTCTGTAAAATTTACTGAAAATATTAAATTTAGTTCATCAGAAGGTAAATTAATTTGTCATGGCTCACACTATGTTGCTAAATTCTGTTATAATTGACCAGCTCAAGTTTTCTCATGCCTACTTGTGTGTTATATTGTTGCACATTAACGTTACCGTCTTTAAAAAAAACAAAAAGAAAAAACAAAACAACAACAACAAAAAAACAACCTAAACTTCAACCATGCTTCAAAATTTTTTACTGTGCTCCTAAATTTTAGTAATTTTGTAATTCTAAAGAAATTGTTACCATAGAGCCCTGAAACTGGTTCAGGTGTGCTGTGCACAATCCCCCCCCCCCCCCAAAAAAAAATGTGGATGAAGATTCATCCACAGAGTGAATCCCTATTATGGAAAATGTTTTAAATCATGTTTGGAAAAGTTGTCGGAGGCTTGGTGATGGTGACGTTGAAGTCGGGCGACCGTGGTGTAATTCGTTTATAGCGTACAGTTAGCTTTTTATTTCTGGCAATTGTATTTAGGCTTCAAAATTCCTAAACATTGTGTTAATTTGTGAAAATTATCTTGATGGACAGAACGTGTTAGTATTGTAAACTTTTGTTGATCACAGAGCTTATTTCTTTCCAATAATCCAAAAGCCTATATGAAAATCCTATTGGGTTTTTGTTGAGGTAACCAGTGTGATGCTAACTTTCGGGTTCCGGTACAAAATGACGTCATCCCTGCACCGCTCTATTGGATGATTTGGCTGCGTCTCTGCTCCTGTAAACACTGTTACTGCCTTTTCTGCATACGTCTGAACTGTTTTCATCTGGTTGCATATTATTTTATTTAATTACATATTTTCATTTGGTTGATGGCATTTTTATTTTTACTTATCCTATATTGTGGGTACAATTTTATTTATATTTTGCTTCTACAAGATGATGCACTTTAAATAATTGAGATCTCAATATTGATCAAAATAATCGGGAATATCATTTTGGCCATAATCGTGCAGCTCTAACTTGAAATAATGTTTAGTTAGCTGGTATGCTTCAAAATAACCTCCATATGAATGACAGGACCCAAGGTTTCCTAGCAGAATATTGGCCCAGAGAATCACATTGCCTCTGCCAGCTTGCTTCCTTCCCATAGTGCATCCCAGTGCCATCTCTTCTCCAGGTAAGCGACGCACCCAGCCATCCACATGACGTAAAAGAAAACATGATTCTCACTTGCCCATTTTAGGCACTTTCTGTGGTGGACAGGGGTCAGCATGGGCGCTCTGAATGTTCTGGGGCTACGCAGCCCCATACACAGCAAGCTGCGATGCACTGTGTGTTCTGACACCTTTCTCATAGCCAGCATTAACATTTTCAGCAGTTTGTGCTTCAGTAGCTCTTCTGTTGGATTGGACCAGACAGGCTAGCTTTTGTTCCTCACGTGCATCAATGGGCCTTGGTGATGATGCACTTTTGATGCACTTTTTGTAGGTACTAACCACTACATACCAGGAACACCCCAGAAGACCTGCCGTTTTGGAGATGCTTTGACTCAGTTTAACCATGAAAATTTGGTCCTAGTCAAAATCACTCAAATCCTTATGCATTCCAGTTTCCAACACGTTAACTCTGAGAACTCTGTTCACTTGCTGCCTAATATATCCCACCCTTTGACAGGTGCTGTTGTAACAAGATAATACTGTTCACGTCACCTGTCAGTGGTTTTAATGTTATGGCTGATTGATGTATATTGTTTATACATTAAGTACAGAACTGTTTATTATTTCAAACAACATTATGGTTGCATAAAAAAAATTACATCTTAGTCCTTGCTGTTACAATCATCATTTGTATTGAACAATTTCCAGGCAGAGTCGATCCAGCTAGATGTTTTTTGTTTGCATGAAATATATCCAATGGGACATCAGTGCACTGCAGGTTCCATTTATTCAGCAAAGTTTCTATAGTCCAGTCTGAGCTGAAACATTAAAAAAAAAAAAAATCACTGGTGTTGGGGAGGTGACTGACAATGTTCTTTAATAACAAGTCAAATACAACAAATACATTCTATCTTTATGGTTTGTTTTTTTCTTCATTAATTGCTATAGGTTTAATATAAATGGAGACAGATACCTTCTTTCCTGAAATGTAGTCCAAAACTGACCAGAAGGATTTCGCTTTAGAAGAAAGGAGAGTGTTACAAGTGCATCTTCAAAATCTAAGGAAAGGAAAAATGAGATGTGGTTGGTGAAGC
The DNA here is from genome assembly GCF_023375685.1 of Ictalurus furcatus. Taxonomy (NCBI): domain Eukaryota; kingdom Metazoa; phylum Chordata; class Actinopteri; order Siluriformes; family Ictaluridae; genus Ictalurus; species Ictalurus furcatus. The sequence continues at coordinate 13,443,425 of NC_071256.1, read as the reverse complement.
AAGATGAACAAGAAAGAAAACTACATGAAACCAGAATCGGGTTCACCTTCAGGTTCATAGAAAACGTCTGATCCCAGTATAATGTCCACAGGTGGTAGAGACCTCAGCTCTGGTGATATCTCTCCCCAAGTAAGACCAACCACAGGCACTCCAGGCAAATCATTAAGCTCACAGCAGCGCCTGCTGTTTTCCAAGCACAGAGGAATTTCAGCACTGTCCGACAGAATCACATGAGCTCCACATTTCGCAGCCACAATGCCTGGCAAACTCACCCCAGCACCTAGCTATAATATTATAAATAAGAAATGTAAGAAGCGCCAAACGTAAAAGGTTAAATATTGTTTTCAACATTTGAGGCTATTCTGATACACTTTTACACATTTATTTCAATCACAACAGTTATGCTGTTTAGGTTTCAGTGTTCATTTTAAAAATAAATGTTAAATGTAAATAAAAGTACTACATAGTGCTTATGCTACTAAAATAAAGTACTATCTAGTGCTTATTCTATAGGCTACCATCTAGTGAATTTTTGGACTAATCCTGTAATAGGCGGTTGAGTTGACAACATACAGTCATCCATCATAGTCTAGCAACTTCTTTTGAGCCTCTTTAGACATACCTTTGTTCAACCGTGTTCAAGATAATATTATTAACCAAGGTTGACAGGTTTCAGCAAAATGTCTAGCCCAACTGCATTTGAGTGGGAAACAAGTATTTCACCCATGTTTCTGATGTACAGACATCATCCTCTCCATAATCCCCCTTTTGCTCTCCCAAATTCTGCAATATATCTTACAATAGAAAAGGTTATGTACATCATAGACACACTGTCTGAACTTACACGTTGCCATTTTGCAAACATTTATTACATTGAATTAACATTATTTTTTGCATATGCTAATTGCCAGCACCCTCTTGGAGTATGTGTCATGGGGAAAACATAGTGCTGGCAAGGGTTGCCAGTTTTAGGTATTGTGCTAGCTTTGGAAAAAGGCTGGGGATGTAAAAAGTAAGTCCGCAGGTGGAATTTTTTAGGTTGGTTTCAAAACAGTCCGTAGCTGCCAATATATTTTTTTAAAGCAAATAAAAATTACATTATCACAGTGTATGTCTATATACAATATACAGAACCATTTCTGTTATCAGATATATTGCAAAGATTGATTCAGGAGTCTCGTTTAGGTTGTTATGAGGATGCCATGACAACAACCAGTAAATCCTGAAATTAGTCTCTGCTATGAAATTACAGACATAGAAAAATACAGAAGTATGTAAATGTAATGTAGGTAGTGCTGTAGCATTAGTTACTGCTAGCTAATATGCAGTATACCTACTTCTCTATTTCTGTCATTTCTATGGTTAGAGATTTGCTGCATTCAAATGGAAACTGGACAATTTGCAACCCTGAGAAGTCAGAGTTCTCCAAAACCTCAGACTTCCCAGTAGGAAAGATCTGTTTGAATGGGTCTCCAACTTGGGGTTCCTACTCGGACAGTCAACTTTTCGAGGGGTCTGATTTTTCCGAGTTGTGATTTTGTGGTAGTACTCGTAGTGAAAAGTAGGAACAAGAAATAAGGTTTTTAAGCAGTCTTTTTAGCTTATGTTTATATTCGAAATCACTAAACACTGGGTGATACTTTGATATTTGGAATATTAATTCCCTTTCTGCCAAATCTTTTGATGGAACTACTCTTAATGTAATTTTTGGCACTTTTAACAGTGAATTAACATCTATTTAAAAAATAAATTAAGCACTAACCAAGCAACTCTTAAATTCCAGTTTTTGTAGACAGATTACAGTGAATATTCATTTTATTTCCAACTTCAGATGCTTGCATTCGCGTGAACACACTAATGTGAGAAGTACGAGGTTCTGAGTTGAAAAATTCAGAGTTCCCAGTTGTCATGAAAGCAGCATTACCCAGATAGCAAAACTGCGGTGGCCTAGATCCGGCCCACACCTGACACTAACGGCCCACATACCACCTGAAATGTTGTCACTTGGGCGGTCTGCTCCTGTTTGTCATATTTGGGCCACAAGCAAGCCATAGCAATAACACGTGCCACATTTTTGCCAAAGGTGGCCCACATTTATTTTGTGATATTTGGGCCATATTCACATTCATTTACCACATGGGCCACTTTAAAGTCACATCCAGATTACCACAGCTTTGCCTAAAAAGGCCCACTTGTGATTTGGGATATTTGGGCTATATTTGCTATTTTACATGTGGGTCACTTCAGGCTCATATAAAAACCAGGAAAAGCCCAATAAAACACCCCCCAAAACTTGAAGCACCACATCGAAAATTATGTAATTTTCATAATTTTAGGAATGATGGCATTGAGTATTCTGAACCCCAAAAATTCCCGTCACCTACAGATTTGCTCTTTTCAGTGGCAAACTTGTTCCAAAGCCAAAACTTGCATCCCTTGCTGGTGCTGTTTTCCCAATGACACATATTCCATAGAAGGCAGGGACAATTGAACGAAATATTTAACGTCTACATTGTACATTTATATTTAACATTTACATTTCACTTTCATATATAATATTTACTCTCAACTTTTTGATTTATATTTTAAATTTACACTGAAACTTAAAACAATTACTGGAATGGCTTTAAAATATCAGATAGAAAAGACTATTCAACTTTTACATATTGGCGCCCCATAAAGTTGGGACTTTTTGTAGCTACAACATGCAGAATGGCAGGTGTCTTTCAAAGAAGCTTCACCTCGAGTACTGTTTTTCTCTGTATTTTCTCTCTCGTGGTCCACACATACTGTGCCAAAACCACTGCACATGGCCAGACGTACATCCCATACTGCGAACCAAGAACCTGGATACATACATGCATGCAGTATTATGTAATGCGAACAAAAATAATACTACCATTTGTAACATAGCACTCACACTTTCACTACCTCTGGGACAGACACCATCAATACATCCGTGCCATCGTGGTTCTCAAATGTGAACGTTTTCTGGATAAAACGAGGATTGACTGATTCGTCCACATTACATATTCTAATCTTAATTGGTAAACTCATATTTTAAAACTGAAAAGGAGACCAGGAAGACGATAGACGTTGTAAATACAGTTCTATTGGCTGAAATTACCCACGTGGTCTAACCACGTGGCGCACATGAATGCCACGTGGTATCCATTAAACGTTAGGCTCTCGGAAAACGCGTGGGAATTTCCGCTTTGAAATGCAAATGCTTTAAAGGTTAACACCGCACATATTTGTGCGTTAAGTTTGTGTATTTGCGTGAATTTAATATGTAGCAACAAGAAACACTTTTCACTGAATAGGTGAAGTAAATGCAGTGCCTGTATGTACAAGAAAGTTCAACATACGCCTGTTTTATTTAAAAACCAATAAAGTGGGGTCTTTATTTTTTCATCAGATTTATTTTGATAAACATGGCACAATATAACATTAACCCTGTAAGGCGCACTGTTGTACTATTACAACATTTTAGATCTACTAAAATAAACCTGCACATGTTTTTTTCCCCTCTAAAACCACATTTACACAACTAATAGGTCCGATTTTTCAGCCTTGCAATGCTATTGGATAGTAGATTTTGTAAATAGGCCTGTTCACCTGGTCATTAACTTACATAACCTGTGAACTTGCCTTGAAGCACATCATCTTGTTTTACTGGACTGGATAAATCAACATTCAAGTAAGTAAAATGCATTGTAAAAAAGTATCGCTGAATGCTTTGATTGCATGTACATTACATGGATGAATTGTACTTCTCACATGTTCCATGTGGGAAAAAAATATTAATAGAAACACTGTTTTTGATCATTCAAAAGTTTTAAATGTCTTCTTTGTTACCATTCTGAGTTCCAGTCAAAATGTAATAATTATTAAATAAGTTAAAGTTGAATTAAGGAATAAATTATTTATTTGAGAAAAAGTATTTGTGTAGCAATATTTGAAACTATCTGTATATTATCATTTATAAAATATACTTGCCCTGTTTTCTACTGGCCAAATATGCCCAAATATCTGCTTGCTGCATGAGGGACAGGTGATAATGTTCTGGAATGTGGGGGGTATAAGTGCTATTAGCATGATAAGTACAATGGCACAATAGGCTAGCCAGACAGTATTGTGTGAATTCTGTGGAATGTGTGAATGCTTCAAAACGTGTAAGAACAATTGGGATTAATTTGCATTGATTATTTAGCCTGGAAAATAAGTAGTGTTGTGTTTTTCTGTGTGTCTCCCCCCCCATTTCAGAATAACACCAGCCAGGAAAGACCGTCTGCAAATCCCACCGCTGGTACATTTACAACTCCTGGCACATCATCATCCTAACCATGGTCAACACATCCATGGGAGCCCAATTCTACAGACAGAGAGTCCATTGAATGCCACGAAGAGACCATCCACAAATAATGGGAGTCCTTCAAATGGCATCCCACCCAAAAGGTCAACTGTACACCCACCAACAGAGATATGGAAGGAATGTATGGACATTTCCCTGTAAAAACAAATAGAGGATGCTGCAGACATTGTGATAAAGGCTATACCAACATGCTTTGCAGCAAGTGCAATGTCCACCTCTGCTTCTCAGAGGACAAGAACTGCCTTTGGGACTATCATAATTGAATGACTATGAACAGAGCTAACATAATGAATGCCAAATTTTTCATTCAGTTCATCAGGTTTTGTAAACACAATTGGAACATATTTTTATAATACATAATTATAAAAAAATAAAAATATGACTTGTCTGATTATCATTATGTGATTTAGTATGTGTGTGTGTGTGTGTGTGTGTGTGTGTGTGTGTGTGTGTGTGTGTATGTGTATATATATATATATATATATATGCTACTGTTATGGGGCTACATAAGCAGTACACCCTGTAAATTAACCCTTAAAATTTTACTAGTAATAATTCAATTAGAGATATCTCTAATTTAATTAACACTAGTACAAAATGTAATTTGAGTTGTCTCTAATTGTTTTTTGACTAGTCATAATTTAAATTTAAGATATCTTTAATTCCTCATCATTAAAGATATCCAAAAATACATCTTAGATATCTGAAACTAACATATAACTGGTCAAGATACGATTGTAGATCACTTGAATTGGATTTAGGTCTAGTCTGAATTTAATTAAATATATCTTTAATTTATTACTAGTCAAATCTTATTTAAAGATATCTATCATGTAATTATAGATATCTTGAATTGGATTTCTGACTAGGGCAATAGTTATTTATAGAGCTCTGTAAATGTCATTCTGACTAGGATAAATCTCAATAGACATACCTTGAATTAACATTCTGACTAGTCAAAATTACTTTATAGATATCGAAATTGTGTATTCATATCACCCTGTTGCTAAGCCCTGCCTCTCCTTTTCTAACCACTCAATTAATGCAGTTCGGACAAAGGACAAGGAAAACTTGTCTAGATTAAATGTGTCTATTACCGGGAGATTCTTTAGAAGAACCTGTTGACATCCATCAGGATGATGAAGATGAGACATGGGTGGACCTTCCAGCAGGACAACAATCCAAAGCATACAGCAAAGGAAACGCTCAATTGGTTTCAGAGAAAAAAAAATCAAGCTGTTACAATGGCCCAGTCAATCACCTGCCTTGAATCCAATTGAACAAGATTTAAAGACAGTATGTTTATGGGTCGAAATCACACCTGAATACTGCGGTTGATTAATTTCTTCATGCAGGAAGCATCTTGAAGCTGTCATTAGAAACGAAGTCTTCTCCACTAAGTATTAAATAAATTTAAGTTAGCGTGTTAATATTTTTTATGTCATTCCGCTTTATTAAAATTTTATCGACTTTAATGTTTGGATTTCTTTATATGTGTGGATTTCTTGAGTCTGGTAAAAATGTCATGTGAATAACCTCATTGGAAATATATTTGCTGAAAAAATTTTTGACGTGTTCAATACTTATTTTCTCCAATGCATATAGTGTCTTTCACAAATTTTAGTCCATTGTTCCCAGGATAAAGTGGTTACTGAGGATGAATTAATTTATGATGTTTTGAGAGTACTTATTACAAATATCATTTAGTCCTGAACTAAGTTTAGTATGTGCCTGGGATCCAACCCTATGCTACCCTCTCAATAAATCAGACTCTTAACATTTAAAATGGTGAGACATGCCTTTATTTGGTTAATTATTGTCAACTGTGTCTATAAATCAAGTGATTTGTACAACATAGCAGTTGGAGAATATGACTGTAATCTTTAGGGCTACACCCTGTTCTTATCTTCAGGCATAACAAACAGGAAGTACAACACATTAAACCATTTTATTGGCTGGACTCATATGAACACATGTCCTTTTGTGGAACAATGTCTGATAAGGTATCAGTCAGAGGGAGTGTCAAATAGGACGTCCCTCTGTGGATTCCTACGCAGATCAATCTCCATGAAAAGACTCACAGCAAGATACAAAGGACAAAGAGAGACACTGAGCCAAGTCACCAAGAAAAGACAGATGACTTAAAAGAGGAAAGCAATTCTGAGATTGTATTCATATTCTAACTGAGTGAGTATCAGTGTAAACTAAATAAAAAAAAAGACGCATTAAAATTGCGAGAGGAACTTCACATCGGGAAAGGAACTCTATAAGACATCACCCGTTATAAAGAAGGACAGCATTTTTCAAGGACATTTAATTCATCATGGTTACACTCGACACTCGTTCTGTGACCACACCTGTTGGCATTCTACGGATGTTTGAGGTTGTGCTGTCATGTGTCATCTTCAGTCTGGTGGCCTCTGTGGGGCACAGCAACTCATCATACTGGGCCTGGTGCATGTTTACTTGGTGCTTCTGCTGCTTCATGACTCTTTTAATCCTTATCCTGGAGTTAACTAGTCTCAATGTAAAGGTGCCCATCTCCTGGGATGACTTCACTACTGCATTTGCTATGCTGTCTACACTAATGATATTTGCTGCCTCAGTCATCTACCCAACCTTTTTTATTTCTTCATCTTGTTCTCGCCAAATTGTTGCTACCATCATGTCCTGCCTGTGCTTTATTGCATATGCTGTGGAGGTAGGCCTGACCCGGGCAAGACCTGGTGAGATCAGTGGCTTCCTTTCGACAGTTCCAGGCCTTATGAAGGTTCTTGAAGCTTTTGTTGCCTGCATCATCTTCATCTCCCTCACCCCAGTCAAAGAACCTGCCTTGCAGTGGTGTGTGGCGGTTTACTCACTTTGTTTCATTTTTGCTCTCCTCATTATCATCCTCACTATCTGCAGGCTGCTGACTTTGTTCCCCTTTCCTTTTGACAAAGTCCTTACTGGTTACAATGTGCTTGCTGTTATGATGTATATGACAGTAGTAGTTATATGGCCTCTTTACAATTTCCAAAATAATCCAAGACCGGCAAACTGCAGTCACTGTTATTGGGACAACCAATTGGTAGTGTCCTTTATGTCCTGTGTTAACCTCATTGTTTATATTGTGGACACATGCTACTCAATCCGCCTAGTATTCATCACACCTGCTTAAGAGAAGACAATTGTTATGGTAACTTTGCAAGCATAATAAATAAGTGTGTTTTGTTTATTTCTGTAAGATTAATTAAGGAAATTCAATACAAATTCTTGTGATAACCTGGCAATACAAATAATAAAACTACATCTATCTATCTATCTATCTATCTATCTATCTATGTCTAACTAGTAAAACCTACATATATATTTTTAAAAGCACTCAAAATAGAATCCATAGAGTGTCAAACTACACTGCTCCTCTTTCTTTCTTTAATTTTTAAATGATAATATTTTGCTCACTGGAGCTAGTTTGGACTGTTTTTATGATGATTTTACATTCTGTTGTGTTGTTTACCATTTCATAAATCACAAAAATATAATTATAAATAAATTATATTTTAATACGCAAGTCTTGTAGTCATAAAATTTGATTTAGGCATGTGTGTGTGTTTGTAATATGTGTATATGAACTTTATATAGCGTCTTTCACAGATTCAGGAAGTTGATTCCATAAAAATAATACTTTGAATGTGAAATCCTGACTACCTGCTGAATTTTTCTTAATTCTTTGAATAGATTGAAAACTAGATCCACATAAGTGTAGCTAGTGTGTTGTACAGTACTCAACAAGTAAGTCAGACAGATACTGTGGAGCTAAGCCATGCAAGGATTTGTATATCTGTAATAGTAATTTGTAGACAAAATGCAATTTTATAGGAAGCCAATGTAGTATGGATAGGATTGAGTGAGGTGGTCAAGGTTCCCGGCTCTGGTAAATACTGCGGAAGCCACATTCCGGACCAGCTGTAGCTTATTTACAGACACAATAGGATAGTACAGTAGTCAAATCTTGAAGTTACAACTTCTTAGCTGAACAAGCTGCACTGTTGTTTAGTTCAGCTTAAATTTATTAGAATAGCATTTTTAACAACAAATAGTCACAAAGTGTATGAATGGGTGTGTGAGTGTGTATGTGAGTGTGCCCTGCGATGGTCTGGCACCCTGTCCAGGGTGTACCCCGCCTTGTGCCCGATGCTCCCTGGGATAGGCTCCAGGTTCCCCCGCGACCCTGAAGAAGGAGTAAGCGGTAGAAGATGGATGGATGGATGGATGGATAGTCACAAAGCATATTTTGTGTTGAATAAAAAGGTCAAATTGACCTAACTAATAATAATTTGTTCAGCCAAAACTACCCCATAACTAAATAATTGGCATACATAAGAAATATAGGTTGAACAGACATAGCAAAGATTGAGTTAACTTTAAACTGCTTGTTCAGTAGATGACTATATTGTGTAAACTCAAAATACCTACTGTAATCAGATACTTTTTAAAGATTTTTAAAGCTTAGAGCAAAATGTCCCATTTTGAACAAAAAGGCCATGCTTTTAGCAGTGGTTGAAGCGGTTTTATTTGTATACTTAAAACAGTAATTTAGCAAATTAAAAAAAAAAAATTATTCAACAATAGTCACATGAGAATTTTTCGAATGTTGCTTGTATAGACAAACAAGACAAAAGTGCAACTTTATGTTTAATAGATATTTTAATAAAATCTGCTTTTTTCCCCCTAAATGATCACAAAAATATGAATGTGGAATTTACATATAGATTGCGACAAACCCATAATACAATTACATATTTAAACAAGAAAAATACTGCAGCGCATGAAGAGTCTAAAATGGATGACAGAAACATTTAAAATAAGGCATGACCTGTAGCTCTGCTAGTAGGTTTGGAGATGGATCAATGCAGGCCAATTTGTGCCATAGCTCTGATGCTGCTAGATTGTTTATGACCAAAGTTCTTTCTCTATGGCATTTTTGGCAACAATACATATGGCAACAATCTATTTCCATTTATTTAAACCTCCTTTTATTTTCTCAGCTGGTTCTTCCTAGTACTCCCTCCCTCCAATGTACACTCCCAGATATTTAAAACCTCCATGATACATTAACTGGAAGGTTCAGTTTCCCATCTGTCACTTTTGTTCCACTTAACTGTAGCAGATGATAAAATGTTAAAATCATTTATAATAACATTTAAAACATTAATGTCACCATCACCGTGACCATGACCATATCAGCATCTGACACACAGTAATGGGAATTACAGTTTTACATTGATAGGCCAGTGATCTTGCTTCTTAACTTGCATAGTAAAGGTTCTATGGCTAGGGTGTATACAGTGGTGCTTGAAAGTTTGCGAACCCTTTAGAATTTTCTATCTATCTGAATAAATATGACCTAAACTTCATTAGATTTTTACACAAGTCCTAAAAGTAGACAAAGAGAACCCAATTAACAAATGAGGCAAAAATATTATACTTGGCAATTTATTTATTGAGGAAAATGAGCCAGTATTACATATCTGTGAGTGGCAAAAGTATGTGAACCCCGTGGATTAGCAGGTAATTTGAAGGCGAAATGAGAGTCAGGTGTTTTCAATCAAAGGGATGACAATCAGGTGTGAGTGATTGCCTTGTTTTGTTTAAAGAAGAGGGATCCATCAAAGTCTGATCTTCAAAACACATGTTTATGGAAGTGTTTCATGGCAAGAACAAAGAAGATTTCAGAGGACCTCAGAAAAAGAGATGTTGATGGTCATGGTTAGACTCCACCAATCGACAGTCAGACAGATTGCTTACAAATGGAGGAAATATAAGGTCATTGTTACCCTCGCCAGGAGTGTTCAACCAACAAAGATCACTCTAAGTGTAATAGTCCGAAAGGTCACATAACTTGTAAGCAACTAAAGGACACTCTCACATTGGCTAATGTTAATGCTCTTGAGTCCACCATCATGAGAACACTGAACAACAGTGGTGTACATGGCAGAAGAAAGTCACTGCTCTCCAAAAAGAACATTGCTGTCCATCTGCAGTTTAAAGATCATGTAGACAAACCAGAAGGCTATTGGAAAAATGTTTTGGAGATAGATAAAACCAAAATAAATCCTTTTTGGTTTAAATGGGAAGCGTTATGTTTGGAAAAAGGAAAACACTGCATTCCAGCATAAGAACCTTATCCCATCTGTGAAACATGATGGTGGTAGTATCATGGTTTGGGCCTGTTTTGCTGCATCTGGGCCAGGACGATTTGCCATCATTGATGGAACAATGAATTCTGAATTATATAAGCAAAAGCTAAAGGAAAATATTAGGACACCTGTCTGTGATCTGAATCTCAAGAAAAAGTTGTACATGCAGCAAAACAACCCTAAGCACACAAGTCATTTTAGCAAAAAAATAGTTAAAGAAAACTAAAGTTAATGTTTTGGAATAGCCAAGTCAAAATCCTGACCTTAATCCAAAAGAAATGTTGTGGAAGGACCTGAAGCAAGCAGTTCATGTGAAGAAACCCAGCAACATCCCAGAGTTGAAGCTGTTCTGTACTGAGGAATGGGATTAAATTACTTCAAGCTGATGTGAAGGACTGACCATCAGTTACCAAAAATGTTTACTTGCAGTAATTGCTGCACAAGGGGGTCACACCAGATATTGTCCGGTGACAGGGTACGCTGGCGCATTTTGCTGCCGCTCCTGTTACCGTTTTGTTCGTTTCGTTTGTTTTTTAAGTCATATCGTTTTAAATATCTGCAAGTTTTTTAAGTTATATTGTTTTTAGCACCGTTACGATTGCGATGTAGTGGTGCCATTTTATATACTTTGGTCTGTTGTTTTTATTTCTGTGTTCCACCTGGAATAACCTGCAGCGTGCAACGCGGAATCAACGCGTCGGTTCGGCTGCATGTGTGAATTATACGACTTTGTGCTCGCTGTGCGCTTCGGAGTATCAACGCCTTGGCCTTGTGAGTGTGCACTCAATAACCATGGCCTTAAGGCAGGGGTTCCCAAACTTTTCCAGGGCAAGGCCCCCCAAATGGCATTAACATTTGACCGAGGCCCGCCTTTTGCAAGATGTCTTTAAAACACATTAAAAATACAGACCTCTGAATATATTCCCCTTTGTTTAAAAATTATAATTACATCTTACATATTTACATTACATTACATTAGGAATTGATTGTGTGTGTGTGTGTGTGGCTGTCTGAGAGTGAGAAAGAGAAAATCATGTATTTATTTATATTTCACACCAAATTGTTGAGGCCCCCCATGCGCCCCCTGGCGGCCCCCACTTTGCAAACCACTGCCTTAAGGTACACTACACGCCAGCTTCTGAATTTAAAACAGAGCTCTTATTGTCTAGCCAAAGACTCTTACAAACTCTGTCGAGACGCTGGATTGCTACATCCTAAACCATAGATCCATCGGGGTTTGAGGTGCAGTTTTGCTGGCTCATCCTCTGCTAACATCTTTGTCCCTACCTGTCGACGTAAGACCAACAAATTGCTCCATACTGGTGTTGATCACAGTAATTTAATATTGGTTCCCCGTGTGGAGAATAAACCACTGTCGTCTCCGCTTCAGAGCCTGGCTTACGCTGCATTATTCAATGCGTGGTCCGTGAATAACGAGTCATTGCTTTTATCGGATTTTCTTGCCGATAAGAAGAAGGACCTGTTGTTTTTAAACGTAACCTGGCATAAAGAAAATAATGGACTCTTGTTTAACCAGATTACTCCAGCGGGCTTTGGGGTATTTGACCTCCCAAGGTTATCTGGCAGAGGCGGAGGCATTATTGTGATTTACAACCTGAAGTTCAAAATAAGCTCTGTGTCCGTTCCCCAGTTTTCATCATTTGAATGCCTGGTCTTGAGTATTTACGCTCCTATATCTACCATCATTGCTACAGTCTATAAACCACCTAAGGCTAAGACACATGCAACTTTTATGACAGAGTTTGCTGACTTCCTGTCAATGTTGAGAATGAAGTTTGACAGAATTCTAATTGTGGGAGAATTTAACATTCATGTGGACCAGAGTGACTCTGTGGTGGCTAAGGAATTTTTGTCGCTAATTGATTGTTTTAACTTCACACAGTTTGTAACTGACCAGACTCATAACAACGTCCATACCTTGGATCTCGTGATTGCAAACGGCTCTTTTGTATCGCAGTTTTCATCTATTGACATTGGACTGTCGGACCACTCAGCTGTCTTTTTTAATCTGGAACTATATCATCCAAGTGAGCCTACCAACCGAACAGTAACCTTCCGGAAGTGGAAGTCTATCGATCAGACAGTTTTCTCCAATTCGGTTGTTTCCACCTTAAGTGATCTGCATCCCTCATCGCTGGAGGAGAAAGTTCTGCAGTTAAAGTCTGCTCTTGCTACTAACCTAGACTCTTTTGCTCCCCTAACGTCACGTAAGGTCACATTCGCCCGCTCTGCTCCCTGGTATAATAACAATCTGCGCTCTAGAAAGGCTGCTTGTCGGAAATTGGAGCGCAAATGGCGCCTTACCGGACTGAATGTCTACTATCAAGCGTGGAAGTATCTTCTGGGTGATTACCGAGCACTAATGTAGACTGAAAGATCATCTTACTTCTCTCAGGCTATTGGAAACAATCAAAAAAAATCCCAGACACTTGTTCCAAACTATAAACAGATTGCTTCAAGTTAATGCTGTTACCACTTTGCCTGTTTCTCAGCAGCTATGTAATTCTTTTCTTCAGTTTTTTAATTTTAAGATTGATAATGTTCGCAAAGAAATTTCTGTTAGACCCGACTCTGCCTCTTCACTCCTTCATCTATCTGGGTTCATTGGTGTTTCTTTCACTCATTTCACACTGCTTGATTCTGAGGCTCTCACAAGGGAGGTATCCAGCATGAAATCAACCACTTGCTTGCTTGATCCAATTCCCATAAACCTATTTAAATCGTGCTTCGATGCTTGGTGCCCTACTATCCTCAGCATTATAAATGAATCATTGGAGACTGGGGTCGTTCCAGCAGTACTAAAGACTGCTGCTGTTACACCTGTGCCAAAGAAAGAAAATGTTGCTGTGGATGATTTTAACAATTTTTGTCCCATCTCAAATCTTCCGTTTTTGGCAAAAATGCTTGAGCGTGTTGTTGCCTCTCAATTATGTAATCATCTTACAATTAATAACCTCTTTGAACCCCTTCAGTCAGGTTTTCGTAAATTTCACAGCACTGAAACGGCGTTGGTCAAAATTACCAATGACTTGTTGATGGCCTCAGATTCTGGCGCTACTTCCATTCTTATGCTACTTGATCTTAGAGCTGCTTTCGATACTGTGGATCATGGTCTTTTACTTACCTGCCTTGAAAGTGTTTTTGGTGTGTCTGGGACAGTTTTAATCTGGTTTAAATCCTATTTTACTGACCGTTCCCAGTTTATTTCTCTGGGTGGTTACAGGTCTGACACTAGCTCTGTGCTCACTGGTGTTCCTCAGGGTTCAGTTTTAGGCCCTCTACTCTTCTATATTTATCTATCTCCACTTGGGCATCTGCTGCAATTGCTCGGCCTCCATTATCACTTTTATGCTGACGATACCCAACTCTACATTCACTCAAAATCTGGTGAAAACCTTGTTTTGTTTTCTTTCTGACTGTATTTCTGAGATAAAAACATGGATGAATAATAAATTTCTGTGCCTGAACAGCGGGAAAACCGAAGTTATGCTTATAGGTTCCCATCATCAAATTCTCAAAGCTGGTCCACTGTCTCTGTTGGTTGATGGCTCTGTTCTAGAGACTCAAAGTAAAATGAGGGACCTTGGAGTAATTTTCGACACCAGCCTTACATTTGATTCTTTTGTTCAGAGCACTGTTAAAGCATCCTTTTTTCACCTCAGATGTATAGCTAGACTGCACCCAATGCTAAACTTCTCCGTGGCTGAAAAGCTGATTAATTCATTTGCTGTAACTCGGCTAGATTACTGTAAAGCCGTTTTAGCCAGAGTGTCTAAATCCACAATCAACAAATTGCAATATGTTCAAAACTCTGCTGCCAGGATCCTGACAGGAACCAGGAAATGTGAACATATTACTCCTGTTTTGGAGTCCTTGCACTGGCCCCCGGTCAGGTTCCATGTCGATTTTAAGATCATGATGTTGACATACAAGGCAGTACATGGCTTGGCTCCTCATTACTTATCTGGTTTATTAATCCCTTACACCCCAAATCGCAGACTGCGCTCCTCACAGTGCAATTTGTTAACTGTTCCACAAACCTGCCTAAAATCTATGGCTGACAGGGCTTTTTCTGTCTATGCTCCTTCCCTTTCGAACTCTCTTCCTCCTGTATTCAGGGAAGCTCAGACTTTTGGAATTTTTAAAGCTCAACTTAAGACACACTTTTTAAAACTTGCATTTCACTGCTGATGTCTTCTTTTATTATTATTATTATTATTATTATTATTATTATTAATGTTGTTATTCTTATTAACTTTTATGTTTTATTTTTCTGTGTATTGCTTATTTTGTGTACAATGCTTTGAGAAGTAGCTTTTAAAGGTGCTTTATAAAATAAAGTTTATGTTTATGTTTATTATTATTACTGAAAACAAAATTTCACATTCTTTTGCCACTCACAGATATGTAATATTGGATCATTTTCCTCAATAAATAAATGACCACATATAATATTCTTGTCTTATTTGTTAAATTGGGTTCTCCTTATCTACTTTTAGGACTTGTGTGAAAATCTGATGATGATTTAGGTCATATTTATGCAGAAATATAGAAAAGCCAAAAGGGTTCACAATCTTTCAAGCATCACTGTAGTATGCTGGACAGTGAGCAGCTCTGCCTGATACCCCTGTACACTAAGGTGTACATAAAGCACTGCTAACGTCTGTACCATCTCAATGTCACTGTACAAAACCTTGATCATGGCTATGAAAATGGAGTTTAATCTGAAATTCTCCAATGTCCTCCACAAATATTCATGTTCAACCCGGTCAAAGGCCTTTTCCTAGTCCATAAATATAAGACCAGTCTTCAAGGCCCAATAACCTGGAGACGACCAAAATTGTATAAATAAAATGTACACTGTCGAAGATTGACCTGCCAGACACACAGAATGTCTCGTTAAAGTGAATGACTACTTGTTCAGGAATGGTTTGAGGAACCATTTTTGTTTTTTATTTTTAATAAATTTGCAAAGATTTCAAACAAACTTCTTTCTCTGTGTCATTACGGGGTATTGTTTGTAGAATTTTGACAAAAATAATTAATTTAATCCATTTTGGAATAAGGCTGTAACATAACAAAATGTGGAAAAAGTGAAGTGCTGTGAATATTTTCCGGATGCACTGTATGCTGGACTATACTCTGTGAGTGTGCATCAGAGGGACTGTATGTACTGGAGTAGCTGATCACAGTACTCAGAGTTGCGCTGTTTCTCTCTCAATTCCTCCACTTTCTGCTGCAGGAGAACAGGATCTGCAACACAGCTGGCTTTCAAAACCTCTGGAGAGAAGAGGGAGATACACAGAGGCACATGAGCTATGTGACATGATTGCACTGAGCTTATCAGTGCCAGTTTCTAGTTGAGGAAAAGGTAAAAACAAAACTAACTAACAATAAACACATTTAATTGATTCCTGTTAGGTGAGTTATATAAAAGTTCATGATACACTTAAACAGAGGACATATATATATATATATATATATATATATATATATATATATATATATATATATATATATATATACACATACATACATATATATACATACATACATATATATATACACACACACACACACACACACACACACACACACACACACACACATATATATATATATATATATATATATATATATATATATATACACACATATATACACACACACAGAGTATCTCACAAAAGTGAGTACATCCCTCAGATTTTTGTAAATATTTGATTACATCTTTTCATGTGACAACACTGAAGAAATGACACTTTGCTACAATGTAAAGTAGTGAGTGTACAGCTTGTATAACAGTGTAAATTTGCTGTCCCCTAAAAATAACTCAACATACAGCCATTCATGTCTAAACCGCTGGCAACAAAAGTGAGTACAGCCCTAAGTGAAATGTCCAAATTGGGCCCAAAGTGTCAATATTTTGTATGGCCACCATTATTTTCCAGCACTGCCTTAAGCCTCTTGGGCATGGAGTTCACCAGAGCTTCACAGGTTGCCACTGGAGTCCTCTTCCACTCCTCCATGATGACATCACACAGCTGGTGGATGTTAGAGACCTTGTGCTCCTCCATCTTCCATTTGAGGATGCCCCACAGATGCTCAATAGGGTTTAGTCCATCACCTTCACCCTCAGCTTCTTTAGCAAGGCAGTGGTCGTCTTGGAGGTGGGTTTGGGGTCGTTATCATGCTGGAATACTGCCCTGCGGCCCAGTCTCCGAAGGGAGGGGATCATGCTCTGCTTCAGTATGTCACAGTACATGTTGGCATTCATGGTTCCCTCAATGAACAGTAGTTCCCCAGTGCCGGCAGCACTCATGCAGCCCCAGACCATGACACTCCCACCACCATGTTTGACTGTAGGCAAGAAACACTTGTCTTTGTACTCCTCACCTGGTTGCCACCACACATGCTTGACACCATCTGAACCAAATAAGTTTGAGATGAGACAAGACAGCCATGCAGACCAATTTGATGCAGTGTGCCACGTATGGTCTGAGCACTGACAGGCTGACTCCCCCACCCCTTCAACCTCTGTAGCAATGCTGGCAGCACTCATACGTCTATTTCCCAAAGACAACCTCTGGATATGACGCTGAGCACGTGCACTCAACTTCTTTGGTCGACCATGGAGAGGCCTGTTCTGAGTGGAACCTGTCCTGTTAAACTGCTATATGGTCTTGGCCACCATGCTGCAGCTCAGTGTCAGGGTCTTGGCAATCTTCTTATAGCCTAGGCCATCTTTATGTAGAGCAACAATTCTTTTTTTCAGATCCTCAGAGAGTTCTTTGAGGTGCCATGTTGAACTTCCAGTGACCAGTATGAGGGAGTGTGAGAGTGATGACACCAAATTTAACACACCTGCTCCCCATTCACACCTGACACCTTGTAACACTAACAAGTCACATGACACCGGGGAGTGAAAATGGCTAATTTGGCCCAATTTGGACATTTTCACTTAGGGGTGTACTCACTTTTGTTGCCAGCGGTTTAGACATTAATGGCTGTGTGTTGAGTTATTTTGAGGTGACAGCAAATTTGCACTATTACACACGCTGTACACTCACTACTTTACACTGTAGCAGAGTGTCATTTCTTCAGTGTTGTCACATGAAAAGATATAATCAAATATTTACAAAAATGTGAGGGGTGTACTCACTTTTGTGAGATATATATATACACACACATACACACACACACACACACACACACACACACACACAAGGTGCATAAAGTGAAGTTGACTTTGTGCTACCTGGAACCCATTTTTGTTGAGTTGTTTTGGTTTTGTGAAGGTTTTGAAAGTGCGCTAAAAAACTCAGGCTGAACAAACGTGAGCCCATAGCTCAGCTAAAATTTTGCCTGTCTTCCTCAACACCCTCACACACCAGGTTCTAAAGTTCCTATACATCCATGCTTCCAAGCTTTTCCTTTGCATACCTTTGCTGCTCAACCTCACTCAAACTGAGGATAAAATTGGACAGTTATGTGAAAAAAATAAGTACACCCCATGAAAATGGTTGGCTTTTTTGACATATTTGGACAAGCAAATCCTCTTTGAAACAGTGTCTATTAATAAAGTTGGTAGACTCTATAAAATGACATCTTAAAATTGACATTTTGTAGTAATTTTCACAATTTAAATGAACAAAAAAAACCCAACAGATCAGTAAAATGGAAAAAGTCAGTACACCCCTTCAAATCCATAAAATTAGAATCAGGTGTTCAAGATTGGATGCCTGCCAGTGATTAGAACCTTCTTAGGTAGTGCAGGTGAAGCCTGTCTTATTTAAATCTCTCACATCTAGTGTCTGGTGTTCCCTTTGTTATTGAAGTGTGTGGTGTCATCATGCCAAAATCTAGAGAGTCCTGTAAGGCCTTCAGGAAAAAAAAGTTTGTGGATGCCTTGGAGTCAGGCAAGGGATTTAAAAAGATCTCCAAATTATCTGAAATACAACATTCCACTGTAATGAAAATCATCTACAAGTTGCACAGATTTCAAAAGACTGCCAATTTGTCCAGGACTGACCGTCCCAACAAATTCAGCCAAGAACAGTCTGATGCAAAATGAAGTCTTAAAGAACCCCAAATTTTCATCACAGGACCTGCTAGTAAGTATTGCAACTGTTGGTGTCAAAGTACATGCTTCTAGAATCAGAAAGAGACCGCACACATTTGACCTACATGGGAGGCATGCCAGGAAAAAGCCTTTGCTGTCTAAAAAAGAACAGACTAGACTGCAGTTTGCCAATAACCATATAGGCAAAGACCAGGCCTTTCGGAATAATGTGCTCTGCACAGATGTATCAAAGATAGAGTTGTTTGGCCACTAAAACAGGAGACATGTTTGGCGCAGACCAAAGACAGCTTTTCAGGATAAGCACCTCATAACAACTGTGAAGCACAGTGGTGGAAAAATTATGGTTTGGAGTTGCTTCAATACCTCAGGGACTGGACAGCTTGCATTCATTGATTCAACTATGAATTCTGCATCAAATCAAAGAGTGCTTAAAGATAATGTAAAACCATTAGTTGACCAAAAGTTGAAGTTTAACCGAAAATAGACCTCACAATAGGATAATGATGCTAAGCACACTAGCAAATCCACCAAAGAATGGTTCATAAAGAAGAAATGGAGGGTTATGGAATGGTCTAGTCAAAGCCCAGATTGAATCCCATGGAAATGTTGTGGGGGTTTTGAAACGGGCAGTACATGCAAATAAACATCTTGCAACTGAAAAAATATTGCTTGGAAGCGTGATCAAAAATCCCAGCAAGCCTGGTGGACAATTATGCAAAATGCCTACAAGAAGTTATTTCTGCTAAAGGGAACAATATTAGCTTCTGAGGCCAAGGGTGTACTTACTTTTTCCACAGAATAATATCACATCTATTGATATTTCTATTGAATTAATGATTGAAAAAGATACATGAACAAAACCACAAGGAAATGTAGAACAACTTTATTAAAAGGCACTGTTTTGAAGATGATCAAATGTTTGCTTGTCCAAATATGTCAAAAAAGCCAACAATTTCCATGGGGTATATTTATTTTTTTCACATGACTGTATACCACCAATGTAGAAATGAAAGCAAACATTATGTCTCTGAATTACAGAGACCAGGGGGTTTAAAGAGAACTTTGTGGTACATTATATTTAAGCTCTGAAGAATCTCCATTAATGCTAACAACTGACGGGCTGTCAAATAGGATCTAAACCAGGCAAGATATTTACTGTCAAACCAGACCATATCTTCAAGCTTGATGATTAAAATATGCTCAGTAGTGTCAAATGCTGCATTCAAGTCCAACAGTGCCAAAATAATAGCACATCCATAATCTGAGACAAGCAGTAGGTTATTCACTTATTCTTTACCTATTCAATTATTCTTTTAATGTATTAGTGTTTGACTTAAACAACTTTGCTCTCTCTACAATTGAAACATCAACAGCTATTGCCGACAGGGAGAATTCACATGCACATTCTCTCATTACTTAAATGATGAAAAATGGGTCTACATGTCTGCAGATATCAAGTAAACACATTTTAGGACTTTTAGGACAAATAATTTTAGAACCTGTAGACATTGTTATACCTGACAACTAGGGAAAAAACTTTTCTGGCTTTGTCAAATACTAACATTTTATTAACACCATAAAAACAGTCATGATTTTACATCAACATATGACATTAATCCTTACCCAGTACTATAAGCTGGATTTGGTGGTCAGGGTCATCCAAGTACAGCAGCAAATGCTGGAAAATGAACTCCAGATTGGGGCGGTATGTGTGTGTCTTATGGTTCTTGTCTAAAGATGAGAGCCACACACTCAGAGCTTTCAGAGCTTCTGCTCGCACTTCCTGGCTGCTGTCATCTATCCGTTTTAAAAGCACTACAGTGCACACAAATAAGTATATACAATATGTGGTTCAGAGATAAAATTAATGTATTAAGAAATGTATAAGGATCAACCCTTTAAAGAGAAGAGAAGCTTGTGATTGATGAGATTGTGAGTGAAGGCTGTATCTGGGTAGATCTTGTTGAGCATGTCATGGTAAAGCTGTGTTGTAGATGTTTTAGTGTTATTTTGCATGTGTGTACCTGGGTAGATCTTGCTGAGTGTGTCTGGGTTAAGGCATTGTTCTGTAACAGTAATGAATGAGGAAATTGATCTGCAGGCCAACAGGCGAGAAAGCTGCGAGTCTTCCTCCAGTGCTGAAATTAGATAAGCACTGAATTCTGCCTCCATATTCAGAACCTAAAAGAAAACACACACCAATTAACATGTGACCCAGGCTGTGCAACACTTCAAGGCTTTTATATGTATGGATAAAAACCCCCAACAATGATTAAAGTGAGAGGAAGCTTTATGACTGAAAATTCATGTCTGTGGAGTCTCTCTTCAACATGTATGTACCACACATTAAGCATTATAAAGTCCAAAAATTATGAAAAAGGTGGTTTTAAAAAGATTGTTCTGTAGATACACATAAGTATAAAAATGTCATGGAAATGTTCTGGGGGCAGTGAGCAGAGAAGTTAAAATGTAAGTAGAACAGTGTAGCTGAGACTTATTATTATTGATAATAACTGCTTCCAAATCAGACATGGCCACAATTAGTTTAAATCTCGTCACTTCAATTACCATCTGAACTGTCACTTTTGTGCATGGCAACCTGCAAAAACCCTTCATGTGGTCAAATTTTTATATTTTGTACATATAGTTAGTACTGCATAGTTCTAAAAACTACAAGTTTCCCTGAACTGAAATATGTTTCCATTTTGAACACATCAACCACAAATAAAGTTATATCATTATAAAGTGCCCCCAAAGGTAAAGAGAAGAAAATAATATTTAAAGATTTAATTTCAATTCCACTAAAGACTCCCACTTACATCTGCATTTCTAACCTAATCTAACTTATAGAAAAACATTATTAATGCCAAATTTTAATTAATTATATATTTACAGTGGGAATGAGTTTTCAATTTTGTTTTGTTGGCTAAATTTCTTGGTATTGTCTTTTCATTATGACATTTTCCTTCAGAATCTGCTGATATAATTCAGAATTCATTGTTCCATCAATGATGACAAGCTGTCCAGGTCCAGATGCAGCAAAGCAGGCCCAAACCATGACACTACCACCACAATGTTTCATAGAAGAGTTATGGTTCTTATGCCCAAATGCAGTGTTTTCTTTTCCTCAAACACGGTAAACCAAAAAGTTCTATTTTGGACTTATCCATCCACAAAACATTTTTCCATTAGTCTTTAGCAAACTGCAGAGGGGCAGCAATGTTCTTTTTGGAGAGCAGACTCATGAACATTAAAATTAGCCAATGGGAGAGAGGCCTTTTGTTGCTTTGAAGTTACCATGGGTTCCTCTGTGTCGTCCATTGTCCATTACACATTGTCATCCCACTGATCGAAAACACCTTAATCTAATTTCACCTTCAAATTAACTGCTAATTCTAGAGGTTCACATACTTTTGCCACTCACAGATATGTAATAATGGATCATTTTTCTCAATAAATAAATATAACATTTTTGTCTCATTTGTTTAATTGGGTTATCTTTTTCTACCTTTAGGACTTGTGTGAAAAATCAGAGGTTGTTTTAGGTCATATTCATGCAGATATATAGAAAATTCTAAAGGTTTCACAAACTTGTTCAGGAGGGTCTTCTTCCATGCTGTTTGAAATACTAACATTACTGAGATTCGAATTTCAATGGAGTTCAATGGAGTAGGACGTGAAGCTGGAGGCTCCTGCTGATTTCGATTAAAATTGTAATTAATTAGCGCGTTTCGGTCATACAATAGATTTTGACTTATTCTACACCGTTTCCTTGTTTGCACTTTTAACTTTGTGGTACGTTAAAATGTCTGGAAAGAACATGAAAACCCGTGGTAGCATTCAGACAGGAGTGAGGCCAAGTGTGCGCGCCGCGAGCGAGTCCCTTTCTTCCCCTGAGTCCGCGTCGCCGAGCGGTGACCCAGACTACGTCGCACTCGGGCTCAAGCTGTTGGCTTTGCTGAGGAGGGACATCGCCGATGTTTTTGAAGGGGAGCTCCAGGAGACTTTCAGGGTTGCGCTGTCTGCTGTTCAGCTTGACCTGCAGGCCGTGAAAACACAGCTGGCTAGTGATAAAGTTGTTACCGAGGCTACCATATCAACACTGAAATGTATTGTTGGGGAAATGGAGCACGCTCTCTCCGGTTGCACCGATGACATAGCTCGAGTGAAGACTGCTGTCGAGTCTCTCACTGCGACCGTGACTCAATTAGAGAATAAATGTGAGGATTTGGAGTTGAGGTCATGGCACAATAACGTTAGGATAGTGGGAGTTCCAGGGTGCTGACACATGTACAACTGCTGCTGTGGCGGCCTTGTTGGGGGAGGCGTTTGGTCTGGAGAAGGAGCCGGTTTTGGACCGGTCCCACCGGACCCTTCAGCCGAGGCCTGAGCCTGGTGGGTGACTACGAGCGATTGTGTGCGGATTCCAGTGTCACAGTGACTGTGGTGACATTTTACGCCGTGCGAGAGAGATCCAGCGGATTAAAGTGAGGGATTTGATCATCTCCGTTTTCCCTGACTACACAGCCAAGACAGCCCGGGCCTGGGCCGCGTTTAACGAGGTTTGACGTCAACGTCGGGTTATTGAGGGCGCTCGCTATGGAATACTTCACCCAGCTCGGCTTCGCATTACATTTAACGGTGTTCAGAAGGAATTTATTTCAGCGGAGGAAGCAGGAGACTATGTTAAACTCTTGATATCAGGGTGAACTGCATCACCTACACAGCTGCGTCTTTTTCGCTCTTCTTTTATTATTTTTTACACTCTGCCTTCCAGCTCTACAGTATTTGGATTTTTATTGAAGATATTGTCGTTGCATTACTTCGCCTAGATTTTGTGGACTCACTCCTATTAAATCTACTTCTTTATTAATGTGGTTCACTGTTTTGAGGCTCTGACTGGGTTAGAGTTTCTGTTTATTTAATTGTATTAGTGTTTTTTCCTCGGCTTTACGTCCTACACTGTTATGTTATTTGGTACAAGTCTTTAAAAATTAAGGACATTATATTTGTTATTGTGCGCAGACTGTTTATCAGACTTGAAGTCAGTAGGGGTTTTTTCCTCTTACTGGAACTTTTTGTCTTGGTAATTTTGTTGGTTAGTTCAGCTTACTCTCTGAGTTGTTTTCACATTGTGGACAACTTTTGGTTATTGTGGGGAACACTGCTGTCTCATTTTTTATTCTTATTTTTATGGAGACTTTTTTTGGGTGTGTGTGTGTTTGGGGGATTGTGAGAGTAAACAAAACATGTCAATGCTTTGAAGGATGCGAACTGGAACGGAGTAATGTTAGCCAATTGTGAATCTGTTTTTAGAGGATTTAAACCTAATATGGTGAACAAATTATATTATAGAATTCAGGCAGTTTTTCTGGGGTTATCTCATACAGTGTGGAAAGTAATAATCTGGAAAGACCTTTGTTATATCACAGTCTAAAACTGGATTTAAAGAGAAGCAAATCAGTAAATGAATCACATGAAAATGAATCACATGAAAATGTATCACATATAAATGAATCATATGTAAATGAATCACATGAATATGAATCACATGAAAATGAATCACATGAAAATGTATCATATGAAAATGAATAAATAAATTAAAATGAAAAGAAAACCATAGAAATACTAACAATTTAGTTTATCACCATTTATGTTGTAATTTCTGAGTGGTCTATTTTAAGGTGCATGTGTGATTGCTATACCAGGGTGCTGTTTTTTTTCTCCAATTATTTTTCTTTTAAGTGGAGCTACATTATCTAGCATGTAGCGGAACATGCAGTTGCCTGATCAAGTTCTATAGGATTAGACAGTGATCCAGTCATAGTTTATCACTCGATGAGATTACTGGTAAAACTCTATGCAGTAGCTGATGTGAATGTACGTTTGACACAGTAGTGTGACAAGGTGCATATATTATGATTTAGACACATTTGAGATAATGATCTGAGATAGCTTCAGACTGTGGAGATGTTACTATATTTTCTATATTTAATCCAATGTTAGTATTAGATCAAAGTGTCATCACCATTATGAGTGGGTCCTATTACGTTCTGATTAACCACTACTGAATCTAGACTGGAGACAACAGCTGTTCTTATAGGGTCATCTGGGTTAATAAAATGAATATTAAAGTCTCCAACAATTAATGCTTTGTCTAAAGAAACAACCAGGTTAGAGATGAAATCCGCAAATTCACGAAGGAATTCAGAATATGACCCTGGGGGTCTGTAAATAATAATTAGTGGAATCGACTAAGTGAACTTACTTTTTTTGTGGCTACATATGTTATGTTAGTGTAAAGAACTTATTGACGCACTGAATTTATGACTAGGTTTGTTTGTGCGACACCTAGATTATCATTATAAATAACTGCAATACCTCCTCCTCTGCCAGTTAGATGGGAATGATGTATAAAGCTGTATTTGGGAAGGCTAGCTACAAATAATGTTACATAATCATTTGGTTTAATCCACATTTCTCTTGGATATAGTACATTAAACTCCTTATCAGTAATAGTTTTGTTAATTATTAAGCGTTTTTGATGTAAGAGATCTAATATTTAACAGTCATAATTTCAGACCAAAGGTGTTGGCTGTGCATTCGGTATAATTTAATTTATTCTTAATTATATTGCTAAAACAAACTTTGAATATTCCTACATTTTTGTTTAGCTAGGGGAACAGACAGTCTCAATATAGTGGAACCTAAGTGATGATTCAGTGCACCTAGCAGTTGGTCGGTTTAGCCTGCTTGTCTGCTCCCTGGTCTTGGCTCTGAATAGTCACCAATTAACTAGACCTGTTCTGAGACTAAGCTATGCTGCAAGAATTGAGAACAGCACTTCCCAAGTGGGATGGATACCGTCAGTCCCTAACAGGCCAGCCTCGCCCTCAAAACTACTCCAATTATCTATAAAGCCTGCATTGTTTTTGGAGCACTGACTGGACATCCAGCAGTTCAGCAAGCATAACCTGCTATAAGCTACATCGCCACGTAGTATGAAAGCGCATACTACTGCACTGGACATCACCTTCACTAATTTACACAACTCTACAATTTTACTCTTAGTAACCTATGACTGACAAAGATGTATATCATTAGCTCCTACGTGAAAAACTATCTTTGAAAACCTATGCTTGCCTAAGACCCTAAGATGTCTGGTGTCCTAGCTCCCAGTATACACCTAACTAGTGCTGGTGGTGCCCCTAAAGGCCTAGCTAATTTCATGTGCCTTAAGATAGAGTCTCCAATAACCAGAGCTCTTTCAAGCTTCTCAGCAGGTGCCTCACTGAGGAGAGCAAACCTGTTATGCACATGAAGCGGAGAGGAATGGTGCTCCTGTGAGTGAGCCTTAGCTTTGATTTTGTGATTATGCCATTGAATTGTCGCCCACTGTCCCACTGTGAGGCTCTAATGGCAGAGTTGGGGGATTGCTAACTCTGTCTAAGCCATCCAGACTTTCCCCTACAGAAACTATGCTGCTCTCACTCTTGCTAACCTTCTCTAGAGCCTGGATGTGCACCTCTAATGCTGCAATCTTCGTCAGAGAGCTAACTAAGATACACTTATCACAAATAAAGCTATAACTAAGGACAGTGGAAGAATGACTTAACATCCTGCACTCAACACACTGAACAAGCTGAATGTTTGCCATGTTGGGTATTCAACGTTCCCTTATTATGATTATTGATTATTTTATTTTATATATATATATACGATTGTTTTATATATTTTATTTAATGATATTTTATATATATAATTATTTTATATATATGATTATTTTATTTTATTTTAGACAGATCCAACATGGATGGGTCTCTGCTTGCTATCTTTAAACAAGAGAACAAAAGCATAAAAATGAAAATGTGGGAGAAGGGGAAAGTGAAAAATACAACAAATGAAACGATAACGCAAAATTATTGATGAAAAAGAAAAAAGGGTATAATTTAAATGCTGACACCGGCAAGAAACGCCCAAAAAATTATTTAAAACTAGAAACTATGTCACCCCCTTGATATTAGACTATCGACAGCCTCTTTTAAGAGACAGCTTAAAAACTGTTGCTGTATTTTAGTTTTTATCAATCACGATCACAGGTAGTGTGCATGTGTGTGTTTTTTTGTGTGTGTACATTTCTTGGTGTTTTACTGTTTCTATCTGTTGGTGGCAGTATTGTGCGTATTATTTTATGGTGTTTTTTCCCCATTAATATATGGATTTAATATTTTATTGTGAAGCATTTTCTAGCCTTAGAAACATATGTAAATAAAGCTTTACTTACTTAATTACTTATATTCGACTTATAGTTGTCTGTTGGACCAACTATTGGTGGTGCACTTCAATCAATGGATCATGCCAAAAGTATTGAAATGAATGTTATTTTGCATGTGAAGTTTCCTTAACTAAACGTGGTTCTTATTGCAGGTGTTTGTTTTACACATTTTATACAATTTCTGGTACTGCTGAGTGGGATTAGTGAAATAAAATTCATTTTTCTTATAATGTCTTTTCTATTTATTATAAACCAGATTTAATGTTTTGTGGTAGAGTTTCACATGAAATGTGTTTTTCAGTTTAATGGCAAAACTTAATACTTCTTACTACTGATTTTCATTAACGTTTTTGTTAACGTCAGAAAGTTTTATCATTCACAGTTTAGTTGCAGTTCTTGACATTAATTGTGATCTTTTAGTTTAATGGCATAACTTAATATTTCTTAGTACTGATTTCCAATTTACTTTTTTTTTGCTAACTCAACTTCAAAAAGCTTTGTTAAGCAAGCAAGAATGTAGTACTCATATAAACTTGTTTTTCTTGCAAATTAATACAACTCTAAACTAGTTGCACTTTTTAGTCCAACAATATTTATTTTAGTGCTGACAACAGAATGTCAGTCAGTAACAGTATTTACTTACAGAAGTTGATACGAAAAAGCAAGTGGTACTAAGATTTTTTGTTGCACAAAATTTTCTTTGCTGCACAAAAATGTAACAGTCCCACCAGTCCCAACCCAGAGAAAGCATAAAACTAATGTATCCGTTTGTGTTACCTGTTCCTTTGAAACAGTTCCACCCTGCAGCATAGCTAGTAGACAGCTGAGAGCTGAAGTCCGAACTGCGGCAGCAGTATGGCCCGCATGCCACACCAGATTAGGCAACAGAAGCTCCTGCAGAAATACCTCTAGGTACTTGTAAAAATTCCTAAAGAAATGGAGGTAGATATAGATACATAATGATTCACTTCTTGCATTAGCCACAAATCAGCATTTCGTTCGCTTACAGCCCACAGTAAATGGGAGAAAAGCAGCAGCCTACTGCTTCCTCTGCCAGTGCTCCTCACTGTCTGAACTTCTGATATAAAACCATTAATGCAAACTGTAATGCCATTTCCATATGTTAAATAAACAAACCAGGAACAACACTGATGGCCATAAAAAGTATATTATACATTATACAAAAAAGTATATTATACTCTATAGATGCTGAATGAATATCTGCCTATAATTATTTGCCAGAGTCAATGACCATTTGCTAAAGTAAGTCACATTTAGCATAAAATTAGAGAGTCAGCAATAAACATTATTGGACATAAATCATTAATGTTTATTGCGGACTCTCTAACGTTATGCTAAATGTGACTTATGTATCTCTCACACATTCTGTCAACACGCAGGTACAAATTTGTGCCTAGGGCTGTCTTTTAATATGTCTCTGAATATGCTGTATATTTCTTATTTCTCGTGTTTCAGGTACCCACCACAATTGACTTGGCCAGTCTAAAACCTTGCACTTTTTCCCCTGATGAAGTCATTTGTTATTCTGGCAGTGTCATTGTCTTACTGCATTTTGAAGCTCCTGCTAATTAGAACAGATGGGTTTCCCTGTAAACTGGCAGACTGAATGTTTCTGAAGTCACGCTGCTACTACCATCATGAGTTACATCATCAATAAAGATTAGCGAGTACGTTCCAGAAGCAGCCATGCAAGCCAAAGCCATGGCACTACTTCCGCCGTGCTTGACCGACCAGCTTGTACGATTGGGATCATGAGCAAACCCTTTCTTTCTCCACAGTTTGGCATTTCCATCACTTTTGAGGATCATCTCTGTAGTTCTTTGTGAATTCTAATCTGGTCTTCTGATTCTTGGTGCTGATGAGCGGTTTAAAACTTGTGATATGAATATATGTCTGCACTCAATGTCTAGATTGTGATGCATTCACCACTGCTCTGTGGAGGTGGTTGGTGATGTCACTGACTGTTTTGGGGTTTTTCTTCACAGCTCTCACAATGTCATCAACTGCTGTTGTTATCCTTGGCAATCTGTTTGATATCTAGTTGTTTAGTACACTAGTGGTTTCTTTCTTTTTCAGAACATTCCAAACGGTTGTATTGGCTATGGCCAATGCTTGTACAATGGCTTTAATTGATTTTTCCTCTTTTCTCAGCTTCAAAATGGCTTGCTTTTGACCAATAGACAGTTCTCTGTTCTTCATGTTGGTTTATCCTTTTTATTGAACAATAAATACAGTCCACAGAGCCAAAACCCAGGGCTCAGACCAAGATTAGATATTCAGAGCAATTAATTGTTTAAACACTCTATCAGGGCACACCTGGGCAAAAAGAAACATCAGGCACAACTCAATATTTTTGACCACTTGAAAAATGGGTGTATTGTGTAATGCAGCAGCACAAGTATAGCAGCAATACTGGTAGCAAAAGCAAGTGCCATGGAGATCAAATAAAGAAATAAATTTATATATATATATATATATATATATATATATATATATATATATATATATATATATATAATATATATAAATTTTTGTCCTTTTGATTTGATTTGTCATTATGACTGATTTGATGTCACTGTTATTTTCAAATCTAATTAGGACAATGTACTTGAACCGAACGTTTTTGCTTGTACTCCGTTACTCCATCAACCATACTTATTTATGTTATTTAAAAGGTTAATTTCACTTATTATTTTTTTTTTTTATTTTTTCCTCATGTCTTTCAAAATGTAGTTATGTTAGTTCAACCCAAAGAACACAAAACATGCGAATCAAACTGTTATTTGGAGGGCTAGGTACAAAGGTGGAAACAGTACTGAGCTGGGCCTGCCATCCAAATGAATTATAGATGGAAAATAAAAGAACCAATATACAAGTCTGGAGCTCAACTAATGCTGCAGGCAGCGGGGTGCAAACTGAGGAGCTCGTGTGCCCCATTCCGACACAATAACCACTGGGCTATCTGCAGGAATATTGAGCTGCGAGCATATGTTTTTACAGTGTAGCTATAAATGAATAAATATGAAATAGATATAATTATCAATAAAGGGTGGATTTTGAATTGTGCTTAATTTTAACACCATGTAATTCTTATATACATTTTGTTAAAGATCCATTCGGTAATCAAATCAGGGGATGCATCGACAAATGAGAATTTTATTTAGATGTAAATTTATCATTTTATTTATTTATATACAGTGGTGCTTGAAAGTTTGTGAACCCTTTAGAATGTTCTACATTTCTGCATAAATCTGACCTAAATCATCAGATTTTCACACAAGACTTAAAGGTAGATAAAAAGAACAATTAAAAAAATGAGTCAAAAATATTATACTTGGCTATTTATTTATTGAAGAAAACGATCCAATATTACATATCTGTGAGTAGCAAAAGTATGTAAACCCTTGTATGTGGTGTGACCCCCTTGTGCAGAAATAACAGTAACTAAACATTTCCAGTAACTCTTGATCAGTCCTGCACATCTGATTGGAAGAATTTTAGTCCATTTCTCAGTACAGAACAGCTTCAACTCTGGGATGTTGGTGGGTTTCTTCACATGAACTGCTTGCTTCAGGTCCTTCCACAACATTTCTATTGAATTAAGGTCAGGACTTTGACATGGCCATTCCAAAACATTACCTTTACTCTTCTTAAATCCTTCTTCGGTAGACTTGTGTGCTTAGGGTCTTCTTACTGCATGACCAACTTTCTTTTGAGATTTAGTTCATGGACAGATGTAATTACATTTTCCCTTTTTTTCACTGGTTATTCACTGGTTCACTGGTATAATTCAGAATGTATTGTTCCACCAATGATGGCAAGCTGTCCCGGCCCAGATGCAGCAAAAGAGGCCCAAACCATGATACTACCACCACAATGTTTCAAAGAAGAGTTATGGTTCTTATGCCCGAATGCAGTGTTTTCTTTTCCTCAAACAACATGTTAAACCAAAAAGTTCTATTTTGGACTTATCCATCCACAAAACATATTTCCATTAGTCTTTAGCAAACTGCAGAGGGGCAGCAATGTTCTTTTTGGAGAGCAGACTTATGAACATTAAAATTAGCCAATGGGAGAGAGGCCTTTTGTTGCTTTGAAGTTACCATGGGTTCCTCTGTGTTCGAAAACACCTTACTCTAATTTCACCTTCAAATTCACTGCTAATCCTAGAGGTTCACATACTTTTGCCACCCACAGATGTAATATTAGATAATTTTCCTTAATAAATAAATATAACATTTTTGTCTCATTTGTTTAATTGGGTTCTATTTTTCTACCTTTAGGACTTGTGTGAAAAATCAAAGGTTGTTTTAGGTCATATTCATGCAGATATATAGAAAATTCTAAAGGTTTCGCAAACTTGTACAAACTTCCACCACTGTACATTTATGAGATGAACAATAGGGTTATATTATTGCACTTGTTTTAACACGTTATCGCTCAAGGACCTTTTTACCCCTCCCTGAATTAAAAAATTGGGTGTTGGTCTGCCATTTTGTTTAAGTCTCTTCTCCTAAGTATGAGCATCAAAAGACAAGTGAACAATAGAAGTGTCTGCCATTTCTTTCCAAAAAGAAAGAATGACAATTAGCTAGTTTATTTCAGAAATGAATGCAAATAATCAAACAGAACTTTATACTTACAGTTTATTTAGAATATTTACAAATTACACCTACAGTGGCTTCCAAGCTGTTCCAACTGATGCTGATTAGTTTCAGATTGAGATGTCAGCCTTGTTCATTCCTGATTTACTGATTAACAGCTGTTTACGAGGTTCTGCCCCTTTGAGAGTTCTACCAATAATCATAAAGGAGAAGCCATGTATTCAGACAAGACAATCAAAGAGCACAATGTCCAATAAACATTGAGCTGTTTTTTTTCCCTGTGCAAAACCCACCTGTCCATACTCCAATCACTCCCGATGAAGTCATGTGCCCGGGCAGGACTCAAAAGGAAGCGTTAAAAGCCTGTTTTCCTATGAGTGTTAATATTTTGTCCCATTAAAACAGTGAGTACATGAACATCTAATCAGACACTAATTGATGCACTGGCTTCAATAGCTGTGTATGTTGGGGCTTCAAAGGAGATTTTCATGCAGACTGCTCTGTTCGCCTTTAAGAGTTTGAGTTTAATGAATGAACAGTGCAATATTGCAGAGATATTTGATCATTTGATTTGTTCAAATATTGAATTCCACCAAAATTAATGAATAATATAGACACTTTGATAAACATTTCATTGCTACATTTGAATAAAATTTTAGGGGAAGCCAGGCTTCCTATGTAGTCTTAAAGCAATTACCTGTGTGCCGCACAAATATGTGCTATAAATTATAATTGTTCTAGCGAGGTACAAACTCAATTGTTCTAGCCAGACTGTGGAATATTGGAGCCTCAGTATTTCAGGGAGTTTTTTTGTTGCAGTCAAAAATGCTTGCTTTTGCTGCGGCCTTTTATCAAAATCACAGAGTTTTTTGTGCTTTTTTTATGGAAAACTACTTGAATTGGTGAAATTGCAAATGCACTGTCTTTTGCAGTGATGTTTGGTGGTACATGAGACCTTTTTCCTGTATTCATGTTTAATGCACTTGAATCGAAGAGCGCTTTGAATGAATGTGCGCTGTGATGACATAACATTAAAATAGCAAAATCCTAGAGGGACTGCTCAGTTACTTTCCGATATAGCTGTGTGTGAAAGAGTTAGTAACTTACCCCTGTGAATCCAGTGTATTGCTAGAATTCAACAGAAGCTTGGAAAGCATAGTGAAAATGTGTAGCCGCATCTCTGGGTCTTGACTGGGCGATAAACAATTCTTCAATAGAGGCATGAGCTCTGGGAGAAATTCTCCAACCACTGGGCCTGGGGAAACATCCTCACACAATTAGCAACATACTAATATCCAAAACATGTCCATAGGACATGATATTTCTCCAGCAGCAGTGATTATAGCAGTACTAAGACAACCTAAGATTTTTGCAGTAGTTCCTGTGAAACAGCTATGGTGACAGGCATTTACCCCTGCCAAGCTGACATTATTCCATACAAAAGGACCCCATCCAAGTTATAGTGTTGAGCTAGCTTACATAGCAAATATTTAGCTTTTGCATTGATACTTATTGCTGTGATAGCCAAAAAAAAACACACACATTACACTAGGGGCTAACAGCAGAACTTCCAACACTGAAAAAATTTGTGATATCAGGTCCCAACTTGGGGTTAATATGGAGAACACAGTGCCCGTGAAAATTTTGTCTTGTTAGTCAGTGAACATAGGAAGACATGACATATTGAAATATTTAATTGCATCATATTCCAATGTTGTAATAAAACAACAAAAAACAACAACAATTTAGCTATTTTTGGTGTAATCACTGGACATTCTTGCATTGTCATTCATGGTGTACCACTGTAGCTGTAAATGTATACAGACAAGTCACACTAAGCACTAATTTCTCTTGATTTTCAGCCTCCAAAGGTACAGCAACGACAAACAATCTCCTCAATCTGATTTAACTGTGGGCCTAAAGGAGCCAGCTACTTACTGGCCACTAAATTACAGAGTTCAGCTACTTACTGGCCACTAAATTAATTACAAATCACAAACTGTGGTGAATTTCCAAAAGAGAAAGGTTAACTATGGAAGATTTTTTTTAAAGCCATGCCTTGGGCTGCTTTCACAATAGGCATTTTGCTATAACTGCCAACACACATGTACATGTAATCAAACATGTGGCTGCTTTTAAAAAGCACTACTGTTGTCTCTTTCATCACAGTAGACTGCCTCCAAAAGTTTATAAAGTTTAACTTTCAGAAAAGCACAGAGTGACATCAAGTGATTTTCTGTATGTTTCATATCTCAAATATTGAAGAATCAATTTAATCTTGTTATTGATGTTAATAATTCTAGATCGATAACCATTCAGATTAGCAGATACAATCGGAAGGCAGAGGAAGTGGTGTTATGGTTACAGTGTGAGTGTCATACAAGTTGATTTTTCATAACAGGGCTTTTGGAATTGCCGTTGATTTAAATGCCAAACAACGTTTGTGTGTGTCCCTCACCCACAGAGCATGGCCAGTTTTGCCTTGGATGGCTGTGGAATCCTAGGG
This sequence comes from Ictalurus furcatus, assembly GCF_023375685.1. Taxonomy (NCBI): domain Eukaryota; kingdom Metazoa; phylum Chordata; class Actinopteri; order Siluriformes; family Ictaluridae; genus Ictalurus; species Ictalurus furcatus. The sequence continues at coordinate 13,409,361 of NC_071256.1, read as the reverse complement.
ATTCAAATTCGCAATCTCCTGATGATAGCCTGGGAGCCCTAATGTCAAATGTCTCTCCATTGACAATGATTAATGCGGCTAATTAATCTTCGTTTAAAAAAAAAAAAAACGTTTTACAAATGTTCCTCACAAGGTCAAAACTGTCAGATATTCCCACCAAGATATAAAAATATGCCAACACATACCGGACTGAAAGGTGATAATTTCCAGTTGGGTTTTCTGGATAGAGTGTGTGGACCAGGAGTTTTGGGATTCCAACAGCCACTGCAGCAACTGTGCCATGTGCTGTCTGTACAGCTCATGCACATTACTGAGACCAAGCACTAGAGACAATCTCAATACACACTCCTCTGCCTGAAAAAGAGAACATGTAAGAGATATTGTTTTATATATATATATATATATATATATATATATATATATATATATATATATATATATATATATATATATATATATAATCATTACTTTTAGACATTAACAGTTGGTTATTTTATTGTCAAATATTGCATTGGTTTGCATTTACACAGGTCAAAATAATAAACACAGTAGAGAGGAAATGAAATCAAGTTAAAGAATGCAAACGTAGTGTAAACATACAACTCTATGATTCTGAGGCCATGTGAGCTGGCTGCAAATCGTGAGACCACCCCTCTTCCCACACAGAGCTGTTACAATGATTGCGTTTATGGCGAACATTTCTTTAGAATGAAAATTATAATCAATTATAGAATTATTGGCTTTCTTCATGAAAATGAGCAAAATGAAGAGATAAAATGGATAACAGATGAAATAAAACTGCTTTGGTTTTCTCAGATGTCACTCTGTGGCACTGTTTGCAATAATGATCATGTTTGTTTACAAGCTTAATTCATTTTTAGGTTAAATTTAAATGAATTCTTTTTACATACGCGCACAGGTCAGCCATAACATACTCTACTAACATGCTGAGGTTGCTGAAGACAGTTTCATCTAAAAATTTTTTTACAACATAGCAAGACTGAGCACAGCAACAAGACACAAGGTATGTTCCTAGATGTGCTGTCCAAGTTCTTCTGCAAAAACACGAAGAAACGGGCAGCAGTGAGGACCATAGACCACAGGTCGGCCAAGGAAACTTGGTGGAGCAAATGAAAAACATCATGCAGACATCCGTTCTCAATCAGATGTAGTACAGCGGCACCATCAGCTCAGACCTACACTACTCACACACCTTACGCACGATAAAGTAGCCGGAGCTACTTTTCTCTGTTTATGGATATGACAAGACACACATGGGCGAAAGACGCATGCACATAATTTCCCACAAAATCCATCCTGACAGGTCTAAAATATAAATTCTTAAAACAGGCTTACCTTAGTGAATCAGAGTAAGACAAAAACATGGTTTAGAAGATGGATTTATGATGTACATGATTTCAATTTTGAATATTTTGAACAAAAAAAGTTACATAGTGTACCTTTAACACCAAACCTGTAGCTGTTATTTTTTTATTTTATTTTTTTATTTTTTAAAAAATAATGATTCTACAGCAGTGGATATACAAATTTGAGGCTAATAGTAGCTTGCTTTTAAGTGCAAAAACATGAATTGCACCCCTCAGAGGCCAAGTTGAGTAAAACTATCAATTATTAGGGGCTCCTTAGAGGGACCATACTTTCAAGATTGTCAAATGGCTGATAGCAGCCATGTATTTTACGCAACCAGGTCATCATCAAAGATCCACTTGCAGATTAGCATAGAGATGCAGTACAAAGTTTCAGCTCAAGAGGATGTACAGTTCTTGAAAAATAGTTATCCGACCTTAGCTCTGTCCCTTATGCATGACCACGTACCAAACTTTGCACATGACCTCAGAATCTTGTCCTGTATAGCTGTTTCAAGCTTTGTGCAAACCCAGTCAAAGTCATGAGGTAGAGCTGTTTGAGTAAATTATACTCCACCTCATTAGAATTACTTGTGCAAAATGGTAAATGGTTCTTGAGGTTTTTTTTTTTGTTTGGGAGAAGGAATAAGGAGCAAAACCAATTTTCACAATAAGACATACGGAATCCAAGGCACAAGCCAAAATGTGTGCTTCGCTACAGCACCACCATTAGAATTTTTTGTTATTAAATTTTTTTTTTAGAAGAAAAAAAAAAAACGTTATGCATTTTCTGTCTAAAAGCATGTGTTTTTGGCACATTTTGAAACTAGTAGACATTAAAGACACTGCATATACCCAATATAAACAGAAGCATTTCCCACATTACTTTAAGGTGGTTGAACATAACATTGTTTTACCTTAGTATGGATCTGCAGATCTGTGGATACACATTGCACGGTCACTAGAACCTTTAGCAGTGGAAGACTGATGATGCCACAATCTTCCTCACACACCTCCAGAAGAACCTCCACACATGCAAGCAGCTGCTCAACGTACACGGTCTGAGAAGAATGTGCAACAGAGATTTAAAATAGATATGGGGCCTATTTTAGTCATCATAGCACAAAACTAAAGCATAAAATTGATTTTATATATATTTTTTTATATTTACATGACTGTAAAGTGGTAAACTGGCTGTAAATTGGGAAAGAGCAGTTAAATTGTTAAAGAAGTGGGATTAACATAAACAAAAATTTGTGGACACCTCAACATCAGACCCATATGCGGGCCTACCCCAAACTGTTGCCTCAAAATTGTAAGCACACAATTGTCTGGAATGTTATTTGCTTTCACTGGAACATAGGAGCCTCAAGTGGCCTGCACAGAGCCCTGACCTAAACCCCACTGAACACCTTTGGAATGAATTAGAATGGTGACAAATCCCCATAAACATGTTTTAAAATCTAGTGACTTTTTACATTCACAAATAAAAAAATCTAGACTTTTTACATTCACAAATGGCTATATAACAGACTACATGAAAGGTAGCATAATGGGACACTTTAAATAAGAATCTAGGTTTATTTTTTTTTCAATCTTCAATTAGGGTGGATAGATACATTGATCAAGCATAAAGAGATTTTCTATAGTTAAGGAGGCTCTCCTTCTGTTAGTTTGATGCCATCTACATTCTAATTTTCAAGTGGTCTGTTGGTGTGCGTCTGATTATTATACCAGGGTACTAGCTTTTTCTTTCTAATTAATTTTCTACCTTATCTGGAGTAGGATTTGAAGGTGTGATAAATGTAGGGGTATACTTAACTTTATTAATAGGCACTGTTTCAAAGATCAAATGTTTGCTTGCCCAAATATGTTTAAAAAACAAACAAACAACAATTTCCATGGGGTATACTTATTTTTTCACATGACTGTAGGTCATGAGATAATGCCCTGATTATAACTTCAGACTGCAGAAGTGACAATATTTTCTATATTTAATCCCGTTAGTATTAGATCAAGAAAGTGACTACCATTATGAGTAGGCCATATTACACTCTGATTGACCCCTATTGTATTTAGAATGGACAAATCTGCTGTTCTCAGAGGGTCTTCTGGGTTATCAAAATTAATATTAAAGTCTCCAACAATGAATGCTGTGTCTACAGAAACAGCCAAGTTAGAGATGAAATCCACAAATTCACAAAGGAATTGAGAATAAGGCCCTGGGGATCTGTAAATAATAATTAGCGGAATCAACTGGGTAGACTTATTTTTTGTGGCTACGTATGTAAGTATAAAGAACTTCAAAAGTGTTGAATTTATGAATAGGTTTTTGTGTGACACCTAGATGATTATAATAAAAAAGAAGTGACCCCTCCTCCTCTGAAAGTTAGACCATCTCCATTTAATGCTACATACTCATTTGGTTTAATCCAGGTTTCTGTTAAACAGACTACATTAAACTCCTGTTAATGGTTTCATTGACAATAAGCACTTTAGACATAAGATATCTAATATTTAACAGTCCTAGCTTCAGATGAAAGGTCCTGGCTGTATATGATAAATTTTATGTTAATCAGGTTACTAAAACTTTGAGTAGATCTAAATTTTTGTTTAGCTCAGGGAACAGACACAATATTTTGGAACCTAAGTGAACATAAGTGCAGCTAGCAGACGATTGGTTTGGCCTGCTTGTCTGCTCCCTGGCCTTGGCTCTGGATTGTCACAGACTAACTAGACCTTTTCTGAAACTTTACCTTATAGCTAGGCTGAACCACACTCAAACCAACTAGGACAGCCAAAAACCTTGGGGTAACTTTCAATGACCACTTGACCTTTACAGACCACATTTTAAAAACTGCACAGTTCTGTAGGTTCATTCTGTACAAAATCAAGAAAATCAGACCTATCTCACTGAACAGACTACACAGCTACTAGTCCAGGCTCTTGTTATCTCAAAACTGGACTATTGCAATGCACTACTCACAGGCCTCCCAACCAGCTCCATCAAACCCATTCAGATGATTCAGAATGCAGCAGCACACCTTGTTTTCAACCAGCCCAAAAGAACCCCCTCTTCATCTCCCTCCACTGGCTTACTGTAGCTGCCCACATCAAATTCAAGGCCTTGGTGCTCACATACAAGACCTTGCCTGGAACAGCACCCCCTTACCTCAACACTCTCCTTGAAGTTTATGTTCCCTCATGCAACCTGTGATCAGTTAACGACTGATGCTTAGTAGTGCCTACTCAGCGTGGCTCAAGGTCCCTTTCCAGAACATTCACACTAACTGTCCCTCAGTGGTGGAATGAACTTCCAACCTCAATCCAGACAACAGAATCTGTCACTATCTTCAAAAAACCGCTAAAGACCCACCTCTTCTGTGAGCGTATAACTAAGCCCTAAACTGCCAACCCCACATTATCCAAAAAAAAAAAACACACTACTCTGCACACTTTCCTTCTCTAGAACTCAATTTAAAATCTTGTATGGTAGCGCTACTTGTATTGTTTATTGCTTTGCTTGTATTTTCTCATTTGTAAGTCATTTAAAAAGTGGTAAAAAGTGCAGACCATTTACCATCTATAAAGGCCACATTGTTTTCAGCGCATCAGCTGGACATCCAACAATTCAGTAACCATAACCTGCTGTAAGCTACACTGCCAACGGCCAGAGCATATTACTGCATCGGACATTGCCTTCGCTAATTTACACACCTCTACAATGTTACTCTTAGTAACCTCTGACTGACGAAGGCATATATCATTAGCTCCTACATGATAAATATTTGAAATCCTGTGCTTGCCGAAGACCCTAAGATTATTTGTTATGTCCGGCACCGTGGCTCCCGGTATACACCCAACTAAAGCTGCTGGAGCCCCTGAAAGCCTAGCTAACCCTCTCTACCATCTGGATTCATACCTCTAATGCTGCAATCTTCTCTGTCAGAGAGCTAACTAATATACACTTAGCACAAATAAAGTTATTACTAACGACGGAGGAAGAATGACTAAACATCCTGCACTCATACTGAACAAGTTGTATCTTTGATATGTTGAGTGTTTTTCGCACCTAGGTCAAAGATTAGTTGAGATTATTTTAGATGGATCCGAAGTAGATGTCCTCCGCTTGATGTCTATAGACAAAAAAAAAAAACAGAAAAAGTGTTCTCCGAAAAAAATTTAAATACATCAGAACTGAAAGTGAAAAATGCGACAAATGAAAACGATAGCGTAAAATCATTGATGAAAAAGAAAGAAACAGTGTATAGTTTAAATGCCAACACTCCCGGCAAAAATTCGAAAACTACATCAAAGGACATGGGGACACGCGAGTTAGGTTTGGAGTGTACTTACTGGTCTGTTCAAGCTTGTCTACATGTAATTAAAAAACAGTCCTGCACACTCCTCTCAGGGTATCTGCAGGTATCAGCACTTCAAATGTAATAATTTTTAATACCATATTCAAGATATATCCAAATAATTTTTTAGGTCTGCATGTCACTTCAATCAGGCTACATGATACATCAGCTATAATGGATTGTGTTCATGCATTTACATCCATTTCCGGGTTTAATAAACTATAGCAGGTTAAACTTCTATAGCGATATATGGGCGACTGTAGCAAATATCCTTTTTGAGTTACCATTTGCTCAAACAGTGAAAGAAAAATAAATGCAGTATTTCCTTCCCATGATTTTCCAAGGTAGTAAAAAATATATAGAGAGATGGATTATGGCAGTCAGAACAGAAAAAGATGTCAAATTTACAATCACTCCCTCAGCACATGTATTAGAAACCTCTCGCAGCAATGTTTACGAGTTTTTTTTGTAATTTAATGCAAGGGTAAAGTAACAAGTAATGTTATAAATGTACAGAAATTTTTGTAAAGAAGAAAAGATATATATTAATAAATCTTTGCTATTTTGTAATATTACTATTGCACTGAAAAATACTTAATAATAATAATAATAATAATAATAATAATAATAATAATACATTTTTATTTGAGGTACAAATAGTAATATAACAATAGTAATATTTTTCTGTCTTAATTCACTTTGTTAGAACTGGTGTTAGAACTGGTGGCTTTTAATTTGGCGGAAAACCACAGGAAGTCCTCCTGCAACAGTTTTTAAAAATTCACTTCTCATTACCAATCAGGTGAAATGCTGTAAACTGCTACCCACAAAAATGTTTGAGATTGCACCATCGTAAGTGAACCTGGCACGTATCGTGTCTAAATGCACATTAAAAGCGACTCAAACTCACAGCACAGACGGAGATGAAGTTGGTGTTGAGTGGCATTTACTGCGAAACGAGCCGCTCTAACACACCGATGAGCCACACACACGCTGAGTGCAACACAGTCACATGGATTTACCATCTCAAAAAGCAACAAGCAAAAATAAAATCCAAATCTTTACAGACTTTTTAAGGACCCACGGACACCCTGCCTCTAGACCAATAGATCAACAAAATCATTATTCATTGTTTTACCTGCTGAGACTCCTGGCAAACATCAGGATGGGCAAGTACATGTCCAACCTGGAGAAGTTGTGGACCCAGAACCTTCCTGTTGCTCCCCTTTAGCATTGCTGCCAACACCATTAGAGGAGCCCAAGGAGAAGAACGGGAGCAGGAGGAAGAGCTCTTCACATGAGCCAGCAATAGCTTGATGAAGACCTCTGGGCTAACAAACACCCCTAGGAGCCTGGCTGACTCCAAACCCTGGGGGGAGGAAAGATGCAAAAGAGAGAGAGACCAACACATGCACACACACAGAGAGAGAGAGAGAGAGAGAGAGAGAGAGAGAGAGAGAGAGAGAGCAGGTAACAGTAAGATAAGTAAAAATAAAATCATTAATCTGAACATTTATAAACAGCTCCTGTTGGTAGTGTCAAGTGCATCTATTCAATACTCACACTATTTGGATGCAACTATGAATATATAACTCATAGATGCTCACACAGTAGATAAATTATGTACAAAATGATCTAATTATTATTATTATTATTATTTTACATAATTATCTGCAAAAAATTTGAAAACTAAACTTTCATGCACTTAAGTAATCTGGGCCTACATAAATAACTCAATTATCTGATTTATTTTAGTAGTATCACTATACATAGCAAAGCTATTACTTCAGTTACCACAAAGTGTCTGCCCTTTATTAAATGTAGAAATTTGTAAGTTGTATGTTTTTTTTCTTAACATATGCTAAATTTATTTTTAATCCATCCCATTATATAAAATTTCCAATGTCCACTGTTGTGTCAGTTAAGGGATCTGTGGAAGTCAAGGCAAGATCTGGAAGACCAAGAACACCTTCAAAAAGAACTGCCAATATGTTGGCCAGAAAGTACTGCTTGCTCAATCATGATCTGCATGGAAGAGTCATCAAAAGGAAACCTTACCTAAACTCTAACCTAAAAGTGAACTGTTTGAAATATGTGAAACAACATTTAAATAAACCTGAGGCATCTTGGAAGCAAGTACTGTGGACCAATAATGTACAAATTAAATCATAATCACAAAAGGTATGTTTAAAAAAAAAAAAAAAAGGCAGCATTTGATGAAAAGAACACCTTGCCATTAAGCATTTAATCCTCATCCTAGCACAGAGACAGCATATTATGCTTTGGGCTTGTGTGGCAGCCAGCTGCACAAAAAACATTGCATGGGTAGATGGAAGAATGGATTCCAGTAAATATTAGCAAATTCAGGCAGCAAATATGACAATCAATCATGAAACTGCAAAGCTGACAATTGAATGGGGGCTGGCTTCTACAACAGGAAAATGGCCCAAAACATACCTCAAAATCTACCATGAATACTTCAAGAAATGGTAGCTTAAGTTCTTGAAATGGTTCACAGTTCCCTGAGATTTTAATCATGCTATGCATGCAAGATGGCCGAAAATATCTTAAAACTAGAAATGTTCTGCAAGGAAAAGTGGATGAAAATTCCTAAAACAAGAATAGATATAATCCAAACTGGCTAAAAAAAATTAGGAAAAAAGTGTTTGCAAGCTGTGATATGTCCATACTTTTGCTCATGTGATCAAAACAACTTGACAATATAATTACACAATAATTGTAGTATATGGTTACACAACCATGTTATAGCATTAAAAAGAGCTCTTCAGTAGCTTTGCGATTTACAATGCGAAAGAAAAAAGAGGATACAGATCTCAGCCATTTTAGCTGACTTGGGAGCTATTTCTGGTTAAAATGATGCCTTAGGCACTGCTACAGAGCTGATTATGTTTCAATCGATCATTTTGTCCTGGGTCAGAGACTTTGTTTATTCAATCAAATTTTTGGGAGAATTTATAAATGTATTTATTTTTATGATATGGTTAACCTGTTGTAAATTTTATTTGCAATATTAAACCTCATAGCAATATTTATTTATTTAGTTAGCATAAGTGCACACGATCTTTTCAGTTAATAATTTTTCCTCATGTGCCCTGCGATGGACTGGAACCCTGTCCAGGGTGTACCCCGCCTTGTGCCCGATGCTCCCTGGGATAGGCTCCAGGTTCCCCCGCGACCCTGAAGAAGGAGTAAGCGGTAGAAGATGGATGGATGGAATTTTTCCTCATTCAAATTTTGTTCAAAATATCCTGAGAATCAAACTGAATCAAATCATGATGCCAGTATTGTGAAGCCAGTATCATGAAGCAAATCAAACCATGACCAGAGTATATGATGACACCCTTACTCTTGAGTCATCTTTTATTTATTTGGCAAATCCTATTGTTTCAAATTGCAAACAATAATAACCTTTGTTAAGGTACTATTTGGATCTAATATAAAGACATGATTTTCCCTCTCTATGTTTGCACATGTGCAGATGTGAAAAAGTGAGATATCAGCTTATACATGCACTATAAAATTACTATTAGACTAAAATCCAGATGGCTTTATCAGTCTTCCTGAATCCTTGGAGATTTTTAAACAGTTTTAAAATTCAGCATAATTTGCAAGTGCATCAAGTTTTGTGTCAAAAGAACACACCAGAGTTTGACGACACATTTTGCTGCAACAATTTTTTGCTGCTCTAAAACCTCCTATCATTTTAGGCTCATTTTAATTTTAAAACAGTGATTTATTTTTGATTCACAACAGACAGAAACGACATGGTAAAGCAGCCCCTTTTCTGAGTACACCCATCTTCGGCCTGTGGTTTGGGCAAACTATACCTGTGGTTTGGGCAAACCATTCCATAAATAATAAACATTGCACTGAGGATTTACAGTACATAGAGTAAAAATAAGAATGCTTTATTTATCCTGAATTTAAAAAATAAGTACCCACATTATCAATACAAGGACAAGGATTAAAAAAGAGTAGCTTACGTTTGTTCTAACATCTTGTTCAGAGTCAGTGCAGGCATGGTAGAGAGTTGTGAGCAGTTGTTGGAGGTGTTGCGTGCAGTGGTCTTCGGCATGCAGCAGGAGAACATGCAGTAGCTGCACTGTCTTCACACGTGTCTGACCAAGCCAGTCACAAGCATCACGACACAAGGCTGGCATTAGCTTAGACAAGTTCCTCACCACCAGCTCCCTGCAGCCCAGCCCTGGACGCTCCACTGAGAGGAGAAAAGAGGAGAAGTGTGCAAAGTAAACCAGTGACCAGAAAAGGGACAGTTTTAAGTGATGCGTGGTCTGCCCTGCCTATCTCTTGTACTTCCTAGATTGGGAACACTCAAACACACACAAAGCATTCACTTTCCATTATAATAGTTAATTCTCAGCATATCTGATGACAAACTAACAAGTGGGTGTGGCAGCAGGGGCATAGTCGACCATTGGCTGTTGAGGAGGCAGGTTGAACCAGCGGTAATGCATGATAAATCTTACATGAGCGTAAACATGGCAGGTTTATCCATGTCTGCTTTGCGCTGCCTTTTCGGAAAGAATGCTGTGAGTCAGAGAAAGATGGAGCTGACACAAACAACATGCTCAGATTGAACTTAACCTTGAGCATAGCATGCTGTGAGCAGCTTTTGATTTTTATTTGTGTAATATGTGAACAGTGCACACTGAAAAGTGCTCATTCTAATTGCTCGATTTTATTCAACAATGGATTTAACCAAGGAGTATTGGCAGATTAACAACGCATAGAAAACCTGTTGGGTGAACTGAAGAGGAGAGTCCACCAGCATGTAGCTTGAATTTTGAAGGATCTGGAGAGATCCTAATGGAGGAATGGTCTCAGATCCCTTGCCAACCTCATCAGGCATTAAGGAAAAGACTCAGAGCTGTTATCTTGACAAAGGGAGGTAGCACATAGTATTGACTAAAAGCATGCCAATAATTGTGGCACACATATATTTAACAAAGATTTGTTTTGATAAACCTGTTTTGTTTGCAATTGTGTGATATCCATGAGAGCAGCAAAAGATTAACAATAAAGATTAAACAATAAAGACACTTTTCCACAGCCTTCTTTGCTCATATTTACCAAGGGTACCAATTTTAATGGAGGGCACTGTACAGTAGGTAAGGGATCTAGTATACTGTACAAGTTAATGATTTTGATGAGGAATTAGCTACATTTGTTTGGTCTCTCAAAGGGGAGTAAAACATTCGAATCGTTGTTCTGATAGTTATACTATTATCTAGAGACTTAAAACTGGTTTTAAATTAATATTATTTTGTCTAATAATATTTTGTCTAATATTTAAAATTTTTCCAATGAAAAAAATTCATGAAATCATTGCTGCTATATGATGACTGTGTGCATATTTCTGTTATGGTCTTAGTCCTAGTTAATTTTGCTACAGTATTGAATAAGTATCTAGTATTATTTTTATCATCTTCACTTAGGGTTGAGAGATAGATTGATCTAGCAGCACTAAGAGATTTTCTATAGCTCAGGAGGCTCTCCTTCCATGTTGTTTGAAATACTACCAATTTGGTTTGATGCCATTTACATTCTAATTTTCAAGGGGTCTGTTTTATGGTGTGCGCCTGATCATTATACTAGGGTGCTAGCTTTTTCTCGCAAATTATTTTTCTTTTAAGTGGAGCTATGCTATCTAGCATATAGCAGAATGTTGACTCGAAGCATTCGGTCACCTGGTCAGGTTCTTTGGGGTCAGACGCTGATACAATTTATAACAATATTATACAATATTTGATAACTATGGGAGGGGGAGGGGCGGGGTTATTGCTAAAACCACACATTTTATTAATAAAAATACACGTCTGATGCAGTAGCGTGGCAAGGTGAATATATTATGGTTAAGACACATTTTAAACGAGATGAGATAATGATCTGAGGTAGCTTCAGACTATATCTTTTATATTTAATCCATATGTTAGTATAAGATCAAGAGTGTGACCAACATTATGAGTGGGTACTATTACATTTTGATTGACCCCTACTGAATCTAGAATGGACACAACTACTGTTCTCAGAGGGTCTTTTGGGTTATCAAAATGAATATAAAAGCCTACAACAATTAATGCTTATTCTAAAGCAACAGCCAGGTTCAAGATGAAATCTGCAAATTCACAGAGGAATTCAGAATATGACCCTGGGGATCTGTAAATAATAATTAGCGGAATCGACTCAGTAGACTTATTTTTTGTGGCTCCGTATGTTATGTTAGTATAAAGAACTTCAAAAGTGTTGCATTTATGACTAGGTTTTTGTGTGATGCCTAGATTATCATTATAAATGAGTGCTACATCTTCTCCTTTAGACGAATCCAACGTGGATGTACTCCGCTTGCTGTCTTTAGTAAAAACAAAAAAAAAACAAAAGCGTTCTATGAGAAAATTAAAATACGGCAGAAGGGAAAGTGAAACTACAACAACTGAAAATTATAGCGCAAAATTATTGATGAAAAAGAAAGGAACAGTATAGTTTAAACGCTGACACAAGCAAGAAGCTCCTGGCAAACTAATCGAAAACAGGAACGACGTCACAGGAACTAACGCGGGTAGACAGACTAGACTTCAAAAGTGGCCAACCTTCCAGCTACTCATCCAGGAAGTCACAAAAGAGCCAAGGATAACAGCAAATGACAAAATTTGTTAAACTCACCTCCAGGAGGGTACTGCAAAGTTGGGGAAAGTAAGAAGTCCATTTTGTCCTTCAGATCATCTTCATTTTCTTTCTCCCACTGATTACCAACTTGTCTCCAAAGCTCACATGCCAAAGCCCTGAACAAAGAAAATAATATCCACTTAGCTGTTTTATGTTTTTACCAAACTTGCAACACCAAACTTAAAAAGGTTATATATAATTATGATCAGGAATGGCATAATAATGTAATTGCTTAGTGATACCTTATCTCTAGATCTTCATCAGTGAGGCTGCTCAGCAACAGTGGAATAAGCTTGTGAAAGTATGAGTATCTGTCCTTGAGGTTGAGAAGCCAGTCACCAGAAACCAAAGTCACAGCCTTCCTCACCTAGAAAGAGCCATGGCAAAGAATAGCAAGATGCAGACTATTAAGAGGTTATTTCAACATCTCACTATTACCCTGAGTGACTGAGAAATGTGACCCTATTTCCATGATGCAAAGCACAACATCCTATGACAAAGAGCTACTATAAACTACAAAATGATAAAGATCTGTCCGAAGTAAAATTATAAAATTGTAGAAAAACATAACACATTAAGGTTTTTTTTTAATATAATCCTTTTACATATCAACCTCTTACTTGCAGAACAAATTAAATAAACTGTGTTTCATTCACTGTCTAATGATCATTACAATTAAAAAGCTTTTATTTATTTTTGGCCAAAAACCAAATGTTGGGTTTTTGACCATTTCTGGCTAAACATTTTCAGTGGCATCCATAATAAATATAGTTAATTGATGACAACCATTTACTTGGCTAATGTCATTTAAGTCAAACATACTTTGATATATTTGTAAACCCTAATTACGAAAAAGTTGGGACAGTATGGAACATGCTAATAAAAACAAAGAGGAGTGATTTGTAAATGTACTTTGACTTGTATTTAAACAAACAAACAAAACATATAAAGACAAGTTAAGTTTTACCTAATTAACTGCATAGTTATTTGAAGATAAACATTTGTTTTGAAATTGATGCATGCAACATGTTCCAAAAAAGTTGGGACAGGGGCAATTTAGGACTAAATAGCAATGTGACAACTTGAAATAAGAAGGTGATGTGAAACAGGTGAGGCAATCGTCTAATCATAGTATATAAGGAGCCTCCAAAAAAGGCCTACTCCTTCAAGAGAAAGATGGGTCGAGGCTCGCCAAGCTGCCAACAGATGCATCAGTGAATAATCCAACACTTTGAGAACAACATTCCCCAAAGAAAAATTGGCAGGATTTTGAGCATTTCACCTTCTACAGTGCACAACATAATTAAAAGATTCAAAGAATCCGGTCAAATCTTGGTGCGTAAAGGGCAAGGCCAAAAACCACTTCTGAATACGCGTGATCTCTGATCCATCAGACATCACTGTCTTAAAAACCGTCAAGACTCTGTAATGAATATCCTGATATGGGCTCGGGAATACTTTGTTAAACCTTTGTGAGTCAACACCACTCGCCGCTGCATCCACAGATGCAAGTTAAGGCTTACTATGCAAAGCAGAAGCCATACATCAACTCTGTCCAGAAGGGCCGCCGACTTCTCTAGGCTTGGTCTCATCTGAAATGGTTTTGTGCTTTTGTGGTTCGACGAGACAACTTTTGAAATAGTTTTTAGACAAAACAGCCATCATGTTCTCCAGGCAAAAGAGGAAAAAGACCATCCAAGCTGTTATCAGTATAGTTTGGGTACTCGATCCTGGACTCGAGTCAATATGAACGAACTTGGACTTTCATGCACTTGGTAAATTTGTAATCAACTTGACACAGACACTGACATTTTGGACTCAAAAGAGCGAATCTTGAATCTGTGAATGTTCAATATAAAACTATGACGGCGTTTTTGTGCCAACTAAAAACACTTTTTTTTTTTCCTCACAGATTCGAGATTTGCACTTCTATTTCACAATAAACACACAAAAGGACAAAATGTGTATTAAAAATATATTCAGTTGTACTTTGTTTTCTGTCCACTCTAGAGCAAGAAAATACACTATTAAAATAAAAGGTGATTTTACACAGTGGTAAACAGTCAGCTGTCCCAACTTTTTTGGAGTTTGTTGCAGTTATCATATTTTAAATGAGTGTATATTTAAAAAATAAATTACATTCACAAAGTAAAACATTAAATAATGTCTTAATAATGTGTTTTAAATATAGTACAGGGTGAATTGAATACTCAAATGACTGTTTTTTTGCATTTTCCATACTTTCCCAACTTTTTTGTAATTGGGCTTGTATTACACATTAATTAACTCAAACATTCTCCAGTTAACTTGACAGAAAGCATCTTTTAAGCTGGAAAATCAAGTTGACACAAGAGCACTGATCAAAAGATTATTCATTTATGATGGAAGTGGGGCTTCCCCTTCCAGTTCGAAACATATATACGTAATTAAAAATCATTCCAGATTAATATGCTGGTGCACATCTGTATTTTTTTATGCAGGGAAAAAAAGAACACTGTACTTCTGATGCATTTTTGCTCATACTACCTTACTTTAATATTAAAATGTAGAGCTCCACCACAAAATGTGGAAAAGTTGGCAGGTCTGCAGTTCATGAATGGCATGATAATTAGCTGAGATAGATCAGGTGTGTTAAATTAGGGAAAACACAACATTATTAAATATGAGAATCTAATCTAGAAAAATAATCTTGCCTGGGGTGAGTTATCAAACAGCCTTTGTGCCATGTGAGCAAGCACATCGTCCATAGTCTTTGCTGTGCCATAGAGGACAACAGCCCCAGTGGCCTCTATGACAGCAATTCGCACCCGTGAATGCCGGTGTGAGATAGTCTGCATCAAGGGCTTAACCAGGCACTCTGCTTGCATGTGGAAGTGGTCTGTCAATTTTCAAACAACAAATAACAAAAGATTAAGTCAATAAAGAGAAAATCTTAGAAACAACAATACAAAACAAGTTTTAGGCAGCTTAACAGAAAGGGAAAGGAAGAAAAAGAACCATGTCTAAAAAGCACTGGGGATAGGGTGATGCAACCTGTTATCTTTTTGATCCAATACCAAGACTAATATCTACATTCTAATACTTTGAATTATGTATCTAAATTATGTATGTATCTATAATTATGTATATAAAACAGGAAATTTACAAAAAGGGACCAAGAAATAAGTAATTATGTTGGCTTGAGAAAGCCAAAATACTGAAACGCTATTTAAACTTATTATTCTTCTCTTTTCTTTTTCTTCAGAGACTAAAATTTCTGACTTTAAATAGTCCTCTGCTAAATTAATAAATGTAAACATAAATGCCATAGAGCTTTAAAGCTACAACCACCAAACTCGGGTCAGACCTTCAGTTTTGACTCATGTTGCTATATCTTTTCTAACTGATTGGACTTAAAGTTTTCCTAAGAATGACGATTAAATATCCCAAAAACTCCCACTCACTTAAACTGACATAATATTCAGAGCCTGGCTCGGAGTGCTAAAATTACTGAAAAAACTATGAGTTTCACTTTGGAGTGTATTTTTGTAGGTTTGATGGGTTTTTAAAGTAACGTGAAAGTAAAGTAATTCTTTTTTTTTTTTTTTTTTTTTTTTTTTTTTTTACATGCAGTAATCAGTAATTTAATCAAATTGCAATTTTAAACTAATAATTAGTAATCTGTAGTGGATTACTTCTTTTGAGTAATTTACCCAACACTGATCATGAATCATCGTAAGAGCTTATTTTGATTTCTTTGTTAGGATTATTCCTTAGCTTTCTGTTTCCAATAAACAGCATTAATATTCATTTATTTTAATGCTGAAGGCTAGATACGTGGATATGCCAAAAACTCACCAGGTACAATCCGGGCAAAGTGTACTGTACATTTACAGCTCTCCTTTATAACGTCGGGGAAAGGGTCAGTTATAGTTTTTTGCAGGATTTTGATCATATCGTCCAGGTAGGGAGCAAGGTGCCTCCCACAGACCTCCACAATAAGCGACAGAACCTCCATCATGGACAGCCGCAACTCTTCTGCTGGTTCTACGGTCTCTTTTCCACCGATTCGCTGAGCCAAGGAAGGCATGATATAAGGCAGCGACGACTCTGGGTTTGAAACGCATCTTATGAAGTCTCCAATTATCTGAATAGAAACTTCTCGGCATCTTTCACTAGGATCTGATAGGCATCTCAGAAGCGACTTCAGTAGACACGCAAAAACCTCTTGTAACACGGTACTTGACAAACCTTTCTCGATAGTTTCTTTTTTAATATCATCCAATGCTCCTTTTCTTGTTCTTTTCTCACATCCATTTAAACAGTTTAAGTGTGGGGCCAAAGATCTTATAATTTCCGCTGCAGCACGTTTTTCTTCTACCGCCATTATTAGACGCATGTGTTGTGTGGTAGTCGCTCGTAGCTATGGTTACGACAAACAGGCGTTATCTTCTTCTTCTGCTATTTCTATAGCGGTTGGCAAACAACCTAGAAGGTGCATTTCTGCCACCTACTGGACTGGAGTACAATTTGGTCGAGAAGGAAATAAATAAAATAAAAACTCAACAACTATTCAATCCTATTTACTAATCCTGTATCATTCATAACTCTAAACAATTCCCTACGAATTATATAATCTGTTTCATCTCCTAATATGTCCTTGAGTGAATAATTGCTTACTCCCCATTCTTTTAGTGCTTGTAATTATTGCAATCTTTCTCGACTGTATGCTGTACACTCTAGCAATACATGTTACTGTTTCTGGGTGTCCACACTTTTCACACTCACCTGTTTCATGTTTCCCTATTTTGTAATAAACATTTGATTTAGTCTTGTATGCCCATTTTGCAATCTAGTCATTGTCACATTCTTTTTTTCCCCCTTTTATTAATTGTTCTTATTTCCACCCCTACATTTCCTTATACATATGCCTTCCTGTATATAAAGCCAGAAGCAGAAGCATTCAAAGGTCTGAGGGTCATGTTTATTACTTTGATTGTGGCTTTGTCCTTTATTTCATCCATGGAAGTCATGTTCATAAACTGGTTATCAAAAAGGGCATCCATGAACTGCAGTCAAAAGGGGTCTGGTAGTTTGCATTGACTTCTTCTCACATCCAGTTCTGTCACGGTTTCAGGCAAGCCAGACAGAAAAACCACTCTCTGGCTGCTGTTCTCACCTAAAATTATTCTAAGTACGGCTGATGTCATCATGGTCCATCATGGTCCTATAATCCGTTTGTATGAGATGGATAAGGAGAAAAACAAACAAACAAATAGTGAACATAGAAAATACCTGTGGCAGCACTAAAAAACACGTTCATGGGAAACATGTTCTGCTATAGCACTTTTCATGCTGAAAAACTTTATAAGACCTAAAAATATGCACCATCAGTGTTAATGACAATAGCTTTTCCATTTATGGAAACAAAATCATTAAAAAAAAACTACTTTGTTCATTCTAGACTGCACAGCCATACTGATAGAAACTAACTGATGTTTAACTATAACGTGTTAGTTTTAAAATAAATATTGTTTTCTAATATATATTTATTACCTTTCTACAACAGACAAAACTCTTTAACGTTACCATCTGCACACGTCCAACCAAATAGTCAGTCAGTTGGTAGTCATCAGTTATTTCACTGACTTCTACAAGACTAAGTGCTTGTGTAGGGGACTGACTCAGCTCGTAAGCTCCATAGTGTTTTCTATACCACCCACAGAACTCTTTCCAAATGAAAAACAACCTCTGTTCCAAACACAAATTTGCTCAGTTTGACCAAATTCAGGTAATCCACCTTCAGGTCCATGAACTACAATCATTGCTGTCCTGTAGTTGATACCCCTACTCCAAATATTTTTTGTCATATGGATAGATGTGGATATCACTGCCTTACAACTTGAGCTATTTCATCCTTCAAAATATCCACTCGGACTGAGAGATGTGTTTGACACATCTAGCTCTGATTTATCAAGACATATAACTTCATTTTTCTTCAGATTATTAATATGCATTAATATGAGCCCAGTAATCTTTCTCAGAGTTAAGACCTCCACAATCACATATATGGCAGCTAAATATGCAATTTTCTGTATAAATTTATTTACATAAAATCTGTTCAAATGAATCAGAAGAGCATTCCACATTCTAAAGGTGTTTCACACATATGCTGCAATAATTTCAACCTATTTCAACAAAAACTGAACAGGCCTTGCAATATACAGCAACTGTCACTGAAAAGAGAGAAAGTGCAGCAATTAGTCATGAATAGCAACAACAATAAATAAATGTAACTGTTAGTAATAATTTGCATCACAGTTACATTAACTTGTGTCTCTAGACGGATTATGGCATTGGCAAAGTGGACATGTGCCCAGGGCCCTGACGTTCCAGAGGGGCCCCTAATGATCTGATGAATTGCAATTTTACTATCATTGTTCGACGTGAAGAATTAATTCACGATATGGTCTTAGAAAGACTTGGAATATAAATGGGCTACTCACTATACGAACCAAAGATACTGATCCAATGAGTTAATTTTCATTGCGAAGGAGTCACGTATAGATTATATACCACCTTCATCCCATGTGCATTACACTTAGGGTGGTAAGTCATAACCCGCATATTTTTATTTGTCCTTACTTAGAAGTTACAGAAAGTTGCATGTATTAATATTAAATATTAGGCATATTTCTTCTTACTACTCACTTTTTTTAACAACAATTTTAATAACAATTAAATGTTTTTCTTTTCAAAAGTTATAAGTTCAAAGCATGCTGGGAAATGCCCAGTTGTTCAGAATAAGGAATAAGGACTAGGATGTTACAGAGACATTTGAACAACTCATGGCCATCGAGGTCGAACTGGTTCAGGATTTGGACTTTGACGACCTGATTAATGAATTCTCTGCAAAGAAGGCCAGAAGAAAGGCACTGTTGTAGGTAGGATATTGGTCACCATTTTCACATTTTTTCAAAATGGTAATCCATGAGAAAACACATAACACCAAACGATGATTTAATGTATTAGTTTGTATACATATCTGTAGCCTATTAGATTGTGTGTTTCCTTCTGACGTGCTGTAAAGCTCTGTGTGCTCTTTGCGAGGGTAAACTTGTAGGCTACTACTTGCGTGCATCCTCTAATATCACTATCTTAAGGAGGGTGCACAATGTGCAATTTGTAATAGTTCTTTGCGACTGTTGCTTGTCAGACTGTACGAACATGATCCCAGCTGTAAGCCATGTCACACTGAAGGCTCTCAGCTGTCATTAATGTTAGACTGTACAACAGTCAAGACGCAAAAAATGGACACACGCAAGAAGACTCATACGGTGTAGGAGAAGCCACATGTGCCTCAAATCGTCTAACGCTGCCAGAACTGAATCGGAGGAAAAATTTGATTGCAATGGCCATTAATCAGCTGTCGGGAAACATGTCAAACCAGCAATCAAAGACTACCGATTTTGGCCTAGGATTATAGGAATCTTTTAGGATTCTCAAAATTTGTCTCAGACGACCAAATCGTGGCCAAAATCGTACAGTGTAAACCTGGCTTTAATCCATTAAGCCAAGTGTTTTCTTTAAAACAGTTTTCATGGGAAAACACTTAATGTGAAACTTTGCGAATTGTGTTGATATTCAGGGTTCATCTGTTTGCCTGTAAATACAATGCATCATCAGTCAGGTGTACACTGATTTTGCTCTTTTAATATCATTGTCTTAATGCATTAAGCCATTGAGTGTTTTCTTTACACAGGGTTTGTATGGGGAGAAAAAAAAAACGCTTAACGTAAAAATATTGTCTTTACACTTGGATTATGGTGCCGTTGTCTTAGCAGTAGTGTTTATGACAAGAGAAAAAAGTGTGAGAAAAATGGTTTTCCCTGGTCGTTGTTTCAGTACATTAAGCCAGGTTAAGCGTTATTAGCCTGTCCCCTTGCACGTGTAGACGTCATTCCGTGCGTTTGCAGAAGTAACCGCAGTGATTCGTGTGAGTGTGACACAACACGCAGTTTGTGGCGTTATCAAATGTAAACACAAACGTAAACAGAAGTCAAATCAGCACAAGACGGTCCACATTGCCTACGTTGTGGCCTGGATATTAAGTGTCCCTTAAAATAACAATGAATATATGGTTGCAGGATGTGTTTGGAAAGCAGTTTTGAGGTTCCGCGCAGACGCACTGACGTCACTGACATCGAGGTATCAAGAGAGAAGAGAAAGCAGCAGGAGAAAGCAACAGCGGACAGTATCCATAATTGTATCAACACCAGAGAGCTCCTTTCGCATCTCCTGTATTATACGGTAAGAACGTCTAGATTAATAATCGTGAAGCATTTGATTACGTTTGCATTAAGGCTCGTGATCTTTCCGCAGAATGAGAAGACTCGTGCTATCCCTGTGCACTCAGTCTTGGCAGGAAGGTGAAATGTAGAATATCGACAGAGTATGTAGGATTTACAAACCCATGTTTTTGTTTGGCGCAATTAGTTGGTCGGCGTTACTGATATAATTATGTGTGTTCATCACGGTTAATGAATTCATTATTAATAGACGATTATCTCGCTTTCCCAGTTTTAAGGTAATAAATAACGGAAATGAAATGACAGATTTGGAGAAGACAGGGGAGCTTTATCTGATGATAATTACATTAGTGATATGTAGACCTAAACGACAGACACCGGTTTATCCTCTTTTTTTTTTTTTTTTAATGTATATAGCAAATAAATATAGTTTATCTGATTACATTGTATAAATAATAATCATCATTAGTATGGCATTTGCACACGTACATATAAAAACCCATGAGGCATCTGTTGATTTAATCTCTGGCTGTGCTCTGATTTGATACTGAATGTCAGGTTCAGCATTTCCCTGTGACCCATTCTCTTTTCCCCCTGTTCAGTTACCTCTACAGCAGTGCTAAGATGGCCACCTCCTCCCCCAGTCTTGAAGAAGATGAGAGTCTAAGGGGCTGTGAAGTTTTTGTGCAGAAATACAACATCCAACAGATTCTCAAAGAGTGCATTGTGAATTTGTGCATCGCCAAACCTGAGCGTCCTATGAAATTCCTACGGGAACACTTTGAAAAGCTGGAGAAGGTGCGTTCCTGAGACTAATTTCCTTTTGCGGTATACTGCTATTGATAAGAAATCAGTCATGGTAAGCCAAAGCTTTGTGATTGAGATTGCATGTTTTTTAGTTGTGTATGCTATACTAACTGAAAACATTAATTTAGAACACTGTGTTAACTAGCAAACGATTCCTCTGCTTTTACTCAACAGTGTGTTGGAGTTAACTCAGTTTAACAAAATGATTGTTGACAGTGGGGAATAAGTATTGGACACATCAAAAGATTTTTCAGTAAATACATTTCCAATGAGGCTATTCACATGAAATTTTCACCAGACATCAGTTTTAACTCAAGAAATCCGGAAATATAAAGAAGAAATATAAACTTCACTGTTGGTATAGTGTTTTAAGGGTGATGTGCAGTACCATTTCTTCTGCAAACATGGTGTGTAGTATGACAGCCAAAAAGTAAAATTTTGCTCTCTTCTGACCAGACTACACTCTCCCAGTATTTCATAGGCTTGTCCAAATGAGTTGTAGCAAACTTTAAACGAGCTTCGACATGCCTTTTCTTTAGTAGTGGAGTCTTGCGGGGTGAGTGTGAGCAGTGGAGTGCATTGCCTATTGTTTTCTCTGTGACGATGATACCTGCTGCCTCCAAGTGTTCCTGAAGCTCTTTCCGAGTGGTCCTTGGCTCTTGGGCTACTCTTCTGACTATCCTTCTGACTCCCTGGTGAGAAATCTTGCGAGGAGCTCCTATGCATGGCTGGTTGATGACGTAGTGATGTTGCTTCAACTTGCGGATAATGGCCTCAATGGTGCTTACTGGAGGATTCAGAAGTTTTGAAATATGTCTGTATCCGATTCCATCAATATGTTTTGCGACAATAAGGTTCTGAAGGTCTTAGGAGAGCTCTTTGTTTTTACCCATCATGAGATGTTTCTTGTGTGACACCTTTTTGACGAAAAGCCTTTTTATAGACCATCAATTTACTAACCCAGCTGATATTAATTTGCACAGATAGGGGATATAATTATTTAGGGATTTCAGCTGGTTCCTTGCCTTACCTTGCCTTGGAGAACAGCTTTTTCTTAGCGTGCTCAATACTTTTTTCCTGTCATTCAACTTTATTACACATAAATTAATTTATGGATTTTAATTTTGTGAATTATTTATATTTCCAGATTTATTGAGTTAATACTGATGTCTGGCAAAAATTCCATGTGAATAGCCTCATTCGAGATATATTTACTAAAAAAAATGATGATACATCCAATACTTATTTCCTCCACTGTACAGTGTATACAGAAAATATATATATATATATATATATATATATATATATATATATATATATATATATATATATACACACACACACACACACTGTATACACACACACACACACACACACACACTGTATACACACAAACACACAGTCATACAGACAGTGACCATTTTTGTCATTTTGCGTCTGTACACTACCACAATAGATTTGAAATGAAGCAGTCAAGATGTGATTTAAGTGTAGACTTTCAGCTTTAATTCAAGGGGTTTAACAAAAATATTGTATGAATCATACAGCTATTTTTACAGAGTCCTTCCATTTTCACAGGCTCAAAAGTAATTGTACAATTGACTGATAAGTGGTTTCATGGCCAGGTATGGCATGGTTCATTGTTATTTCATGACAGATTAAGTAGACAAAAGGTCTAAAGTCGATTCCAAGTGCCGAATTTGCATTTGGTAGCTGTTCATGGAAACTCTCAATATGTGGTCCAAAGAGGTGCCCATGCAAAAGATAGACTTATCAGAGAGATAGCAGAACCTTTAGGAGTGGCCAAGTGAACAATTTGGTACATTCTTAAAAAGAAGGAATGCACTGGAAAGCTCAGCAACACCAAAAGGCCTGGAAGAGCATGGAAGACAAAAGTGGATGATCACAGAATTCTTTCCTTAGTGAAGATAAACCCTTTCACAACATCTAGCCAAGGTAAGAACATGCTTGAGGAGGTAGGAGTTAGGCATTGTCAAAGTCTACAATCAAGAGAGGCCTTCATGATTGTAAATACTGACGGTCAAGAAGCAAACCACCGGTAACACTCACGAACAGAAAGACCAGATTAGACTTTCTAAAAACCTCTAAAAAAAGCTTGCTCAGTACTGGCCAAGATTAACTGAATGATGGGAAGAGAAGAGTGTGGAGAAGGAAAGGAAAGGCTCCTGTTCCAAAGCATACCACATAATCTGTACAACATGGTGGAGGTAGTGTTATGGCATGGGCAAGTAAGGCTGCCAATAGAACTGGTTCAGTGGTGTTTACTGATGATGTGACTGCTGATAGAAGTAGCAGGATAAATTCTGAAGTGTATAGAGCTATACTTTCTGCTCAGATTCAGTCAAATGCTGCAAAACTGTAGGATGGTGCTCCACAGTACAGATGGATAATGGCCCAAAACATACCACGAAAGCAACCCAAGGGCTTCTTAAGGCATAGAAATGAAATGTTTTTAATTGTTTGATGACCTCAACCAATTGAGCATGCTTTTCACTTACTGAAGACAAAACTGGAGGAAGAAACTCCCAGAAACAAGCAGCAACTGAATTCAGCAGCACTAAAGGCCTGGCAAAGCATTTCAAGGGAGGAAACTCAGCATTTGGTGATCTCCATGGGTTCCAGATTTCAGGCATCCATTGACTGCAAAGGATTTGCATCCAAGTATTAAAAATAATCATAATATTTTTATGTTAGTTTGTCCAATTACTTTTGAGCCTGTGAAGATGGAGGGACTCTATAAAAAATGACCATAATTCCTAAACAGTCAATGCATTTTTTTCTTTTAAACTGCTTGAATTAAAGTTGAAAGTCTACACTTCAATCACATCTTTGTATATATATATATATATGTGTGTGCGTGTGTGTGTATGTATGCATGTATGTATATGTAACACAAACACACTGAACACTTTATTAGGAACAACTGTACACCTACTCATTCATCAGTCTAATCAGCCAATCATGTGGCAGCGTAAAATACTATATATACGGGCCAGCAGCTTCAGGTAATGATCAACCATCAACCATCAGAATGGGGGAAATATGTGATCCCAGTGAATGATTGTTGGTGCCAAATGGGCTGGTTTGAGTATTTCTCTAACTGCTTATCTCCTGGAATTTTCATGCACAACGTCCCTAGAATTTACTCAGAATGGTGCAATAAATAAAAAACATCCAATGAGTGGCAGTTCTTGCAGATGGAAATGCCTTGTTGATGAGAGAGGTCAATGGAGAATGGCCAAACTAATTTGAGCTGACAGAATAGCTACAGTAACTCAGATAACAACTATGTACAATAGTGGCGAGTAGAAGAGCATCTTAGAATCCACAACACATTGAACCTTGAGGCAGATGGGCTACAACAGCAGAAGAAAACGTCTGGTTCCACTTCAAGAACAGAAAGCTGAGGCTGCAGTGGGCACAGGCTCACCAAAACCAAAACAGTTGAAGGCTGGAAAAACATAGCCTGTTCTGATGAATCCTACCTCACAGATGTAAGGATCAGTATTTGGCACCAACAGCATGAATCCATTGACCCAACCTGCCTTGTGTCAACAGTCAAGACTGGTGGAGGTGGTGTAATACCGTGGGGAATGTTTTCTTGGCACACTTTTTACCCATTAATGCCAGTTAATCCCCTTAATGCCACAGCCTATGTGAATATTGTTGCTGACCATGTGCATTCCTTCATGGCCACAATTTACCCACTTTCTAATAGCTATTTCCAGCATGATAATACACCATGTTACAAAGCAAAAGTCTTCTCAAACTGGTTTCATGAACATGACACTGTGTTCAATGTGGTCTTCCCAGTTACTAGATCTGAATCCAATAGAACACCTTTGGGATGTGGTAGCATGAAATTGTACCTGAAAAATGTGCAGGATTGTGTGATGAATTTATGTCAACATGGACCAGAACCTCAAAATGATGTTTCCAAAATCTTGTGGAATACATGTCCTTCCTTGGAACACTTCGGTAGGTACTAACCACTGCATACTGGGAAAACTCCACAAGACCTGCCATTTTGGAGATGCTCTAATCCAGTTGTCTAGCCATCACAATTTGTCCCTTGTCAAAGTTTTTCATTGCACCTTCCAAAACTCAACAAAAAGGGACAAACCAACAAGGGGATGTCACCAGGTCACTGCTTTGTTCAAGTTCAAAGTTCACACTCTCTATCTCTGTCTCTCTGTCTCTCTGTCTGTGTGTGTGTGTGTGTTGCTAGCTCTGCCAGCTAGGCCACTATCTGTCTCTCTCTCACTGGTCAAGGGAATCACGGAAAGCACAAAGAAACACAAATGAGTAGACTGGTGGTAATAAGACACTGGTGAGAATCATCTTGCGTAACCTGCTTGTTCAATGATACATTCTGGTCACAATTTGATTCGATTCAAGATATTGGCTTTATGATTTGAGTTCGATTCTCAAAATATTTTGAACAATATGTGAATGAAGAAAAATTATTACCAAAAAGACAACATTTTTATTGCTGAATCATAACCAATGCAAAACAGTGTGCATTTATGTCTGTATTAAACTAAGTAAATTGCTACAAACAGAGGTTTAATATTGTAAACAAAATGTACTACACGATCACTATCTCTGTATAAATAAATTTAGAAATTCTTCCCAAACAACAAACCTGGTAATGGTGAGTGATTGAAACACAATGTGCTCCATAGCAGAGCCTGAGGCATCATTTTAATCATGATTCCTGGTAATGGTGCAGGCTCGCCATGAAAGAATATAATCACGTGATCAGCCTGCACTGTATGCTGGATATTTTCTATGTGCTGCGAAGATTGAGACTGTCAAACAGTGCAATTACTTTAGATGCTTAATTAATAGAATGCTATTGCACATTTCCACAATACACATTGTCACAGTTTTGCATTGCAGTGCATCGTCTCATGATTCATGGTTACATCCCTAATAATGCAGAGTGTGCATAATTATTAGGCAAGGTATTGTGTTCATATATTATCTCTGGGGACATTTTTCCAACTCTAAACCATATAAACTTGAGTGTTTACTGGGTAGAATAATTTTTTTGTCATGGGGAGAGTCCAGGGAGACAGATGCACATGCAGAACCTCTTTATTTACAGATAAGACACAGAAAACAGACTCAGGGAAACATGCTCAAGGGACAAGAAACACTAGGGAAACAGAACAACCAGAAACTAAGGAAAACTAGTAAAAAACAAAAACTAGGAAATATGAAATACAAACAGTGCATAAACCAAACAATAACTATACTGGCTTTATTAGACTTCTCTGGCCTCTAACTATCCAGTATGTTAAACGGTGACTCAAAAAACTTCACTGGAGACATCAAGTCCTTTATGAAGTTTATGATTCAACTGTGAAACTGCAAAAATATACAAAAGATACAATCGCTAAGTATGAAATTGAAAAATTATCAGTTGACAACAGTAAGGACAATTAAACCAGAAAATATGCATCATAACATTTACATAAAGGTAATATTCTTACATATATCACACAATAAATTTAACATTGTATACTCACAAACATTGCATCTAACAGATGCAAAGAATGATTTTGGATGAGTCATGCAGAGCAGCTACCACATTCTGCTTGCTCACTACAGTACTACTGGAACTTCCTGCTTCCTGAACTAAGAGGCTGTCTGTCTCTGCTTTTAAAAATGTATTCTTTATTTACAGACAGGACACAGGGAAACAATCTCAAGGAACAAGAAACACTAGGGAACCAGAACAACTGGAAATTAAGGAAAACTAGGAAAAACAAAAACTAGGAAACAGTAAATATAAACAAACAGTGCATAAACCAAACAATAACAAATGTAAGAAAAATCAGAAAAACAAACATGACCTGAATTGATGCAATGCTCCAGCAGCTAAGGAGAAAAACCAAGAAACTTACAGTGAGGGAAAGAAGTATTTGATCCCCTGCTGATTTTGTACGTTTGCCCACTGACAAAGAAATGATCATTCTATAATTTTAATGGTAGATTTATTTGAACAGTGAGAGACAGAATAACAACAAGAAAATCCAGAAAAACGCATGTCAAAAATGTTATAAATTGATTTGCATTTTAATGAGGGAAATAAGTATTTGACCGCCTCTCAATCAGAAAGATTTCTGGCTCCCAGGTGTCTTTTATACAGGTAACATGCTGAGATTAGGAGCACACTCTTAAAGGGAGTGCTCCTAATCTCAGCTTGTTACCTGTATAAAAGACACCTGTCCACAGAAGCAATCAATCAATCAGATTCCAAACTCTCCACCATGGCCAAGACCAAAGAGCTCTCCAAGGATGTTAGGGACAAGATTGTAGACCTACACAAGTCTGGAATGGGCTACAAGACCATTGCCAAGCAGCTTGGTGAGAAGGTGACAACAGGTGGTGCGATTATTCGCAAATGGAAGAAACACAAAAGAACTGTCAGTCTCCCTCGACCTGGGGCTCCATGCAAGATCTCACCTCGTGGAGTTGCAATGATCATGAGAACAGTGAGGAATCAGCCCAGAACTACACGGGAGGATCTTGTCAATGATCTCAAGGCAGCTGGGACCATAGTCACCAAGAAAACAATTGGTAACACACTACGCCGTGAAGGACTGAAATCCTGCAGCGCCCGCAAGGTCCCCCTGCTCAAGAAAGCACATATACATGTCCGTCTGAAGTTTGCCAATGAACATCTGAATGATTCAGAGGACAACTGGGTGAAAGTGTTTTGGTCAGATGAGACCAAAATGGAGCTCTTTGGCATCAACTCAACTCGCTGTGTTTGGAGGAGGAGGAATGCTGCCTATGACCCCAAGAACACCACCCCCACCGTCAAACATGGAGGTGGAAACATTATGCTTTGGGGGTGTTTTTCTGCTAAGGGGACAGGCCAACTTCACCGCATCAAAGGGACGATGGATGGGGCCATGTACCGTCAAATCTTGGGTGAGAACCTCCTTCCCTCAGCCAGGGCATTGAAAATGGGTCGTGGATGGGTATTCCAGCATGACAATGACCCAAAATACACGGCCAAGGCAACAAAGGAGTGGCTCAAGAAGAAGCACATTAAGGTCCTGGAGTGGCCTAGCCAGTCTCCAGACCTTAATCCCATAGAAAATCTGTGGAGGGAGCTGAAGGTTCAAGTTGCCAAACGTCAGCCTCGAAACCTTAATGACTTGGAGAAGATCTGCAAAGAGGAGTGGGACAAAATCCCTCCTGAGATGTGTGCAAACCTGGTGGCCAACTACAAGAAACGTCTGACCTCTGTGATTGCCAACAAGGGTTTTGCCACCAAGTACTAAGTCATGTTTTGCAGAGGGGTCAAATACTTATTTCCCTCATTAAAATGCAAATCAATTTATAACATTTTTGACATGCGTTTTTCTGGATTTTTTTGTTGTTATTCTGTCTCTCACTGTTCAAATAAATCTACCATTAAAATTATAGAATGATCATTTCTTTGTCAGTGGGCAAACGTACAAAATCAGCAGGGGATCAAATACTTTTTTCCCCTCACTGTAAATAGAGCACTGATCAAGCAGAAAATAAACAGGTGAGCATGGTTGCAACAGGAAATAGTAGAGACAACAGACGTTGTTCTATATGGGGAACAAGGGTGGTCTGTACTGTCTCTACACATACGACTGTAGACCAGTCCACAACAATAATCTTATCATCAAGTTTGCTGACGACACCACAGTGGTCGGACTCATCTCAAAAGGAGATGAGGCAGCCTACAGAGAGGAGGTCCTAAACTTGGCAGCCTGGTGTTCAAAGAACAATCTGACTCTAAACACCAAGAAAACCAAGGAACTCATTGTAGACTTCAGAAAACACAACACTGAGTTGGCCCCCCTTTTCATTAATAGTGAGTGTGTGGAGAAGGTCCACACCGTCCGGTTTCTTGGCGTCCTTATCTCTGCAAACATCTCCTGGACGGACAACATCACAGCGGTTATCAAGAAGGCTCAAACGCGGCTACACTTCCTGAGGGTTCTCAGGAAGTACAATCTGGACTCCAATCTGCTGCTGATCTTCTACCGCTCGTCCGTCGAGAGCCTGCTGACATACTGTATCACGGTGTGGTACGGTAGCTGCACCGCAGCAGACAGGGAGAGGCTTCAGAGAGTAGTAAGAGCAGCACAGAAGGTCATTGGCTGCCCTCTCCCCTCCCTGATGGATATTTACACTTCCCGTTGCCTCAGCAGAGGAAAAACCATCATTAAGGACAGTTCTCACCCTGGCTTTGATCTGTTCAATCTGTTGCCCTCAGGGAGACGTTACAGGTGCATCAAAACAAGGACTAGTAGATTTAAGAATAGTTTCTTCCCGAAAGCTATTACCATTATAAACACATACATGTACTGAGTTCACAGCATATGTATATAGTGTCTCAAAACTGTGCATTTCATAGTACCTCCCCCATCCACCCCAATATCTTGTTTATTTATCTTGTTTATTTATCTGTTTATTTATCTGTTTATTCTTCTTGTTTATTGAATGTACATTTGCACGGAACAAAAAGGAGTGGCTCTTAATTTCATTGTACATGTGTATAGTGACAATAAAAGGCATTCACTCATTCATTCATTCATTCATTCATTCAGTCTTTAGTGGTCCAGAGTGAAACTTCCTATGGGGGGCCATGACATTTTTAGGTAATATTAAATTACTTCAGGAGAGAGGGTATGGCTTAAAATGATTAACACCTTTTTTCAGGTGTGCTTGATTATTACTCAGTTTATATACTACAGGTAGAATGAGCCAAAGAGATCTAACTGACACTAAAAACTCCAAAATTGTAAAATACCTATCATAAGGATGCTTCATTCTTCAGATTGGCAAGCTGTAAGGCGTGACCAGTAAGGAGAAGAAAAGGAACAAATTGACTGCAAAAATCTTGCAAAGAATTAAACATGAAGCCACCAGGAACCCTGCCACCATTTTTCAGAACTGCAATCTACCTGAAGTCTCCCAAAGTACAAGGTGTCAACTGCATTGCTAAAGTAAGGAAGGCTGAAACACAACACAACCCCAACTTAATAAGAATCATACGCTGAAGCATCAGTATTAGACCAAGAAACATCTGAAGACTGATTTTTTAAAAAGGTTTTATGGACAGATGAGATGAGAATGACCCTTGATGGACCAGATGCATGGGCCCATGGCTGGATCAGTAATGCAAATTAGGACTGTACGATTTTGGCCAAAATGAAAATCCCGATTATTTTGATCAATATTGAGACCTCGATTATTTATCACGATTATTCATTGATTTTAAGGAAAACATATTTTTATTGCACTTTCACATTTAAATAAACAGACTGCTGCTTTCACCTCCATGTTATGCTACATTCCTGCTAATGTACAAATCTTGAACAGTGTTTACAGGAGGAGAGACGCAAGTCAATTTCTTTTAGGAGCACTTGTGTTCCTAGATTTTTGTGATTAGGAGCACAAGTGCTCCTAAAAGAAATTGTTTAGGTGTTTTTTTTTTGTTTTTTTTTGTTTTTTTTTTAGAGATGGTAACATTAATGTGCCACAATATAAGTAAATATAAGTAGGCATGAGAAAACTTGAGCTGGGCAATTATGACAGAATTTAGGAACATAGTGTGAGCCAAGACACATTAATTTGCCTTCTGATAAACTAAATTTAATATTTTCAGTTAATTATACAGACTATATGCAAAAAAAAAACAACAAAAAAACAACCGTTAACCTGTTCTACCTTGTAAACAAATACAATAAACCTCAATGTTCAGTCTTTGAAGTCGGCTCCTCTTAAATATATTTAAAGCTACACTTAGACATTTTCCACTGTCATGGTTCTGGGCTGGAGACATTTCTTGAACCGCTCTGTGTATATTGTGTATATATCTGAATAATCTCATATAGGATGTGATTGGGTGAATCCATTTACCTGTCAGATGCAAAGTGCTTTAGTTTAATGGTGTTCATTACTGATGCCCCGATCAGGAATTTTACAACCGAAACCGATCCAGATACCAATCTTTTTTTAAAAATCTTTTTCAGGTCTGTCATAAACAGTTAAATGCAAGCTCTCTGCTCGTGGTCACTGTTAATTGAATTAAAATAATAGCAATGAGAAATACTGTTGGTTAATTGATAAATAAACAAGCATAAAATATTTATTTTTAAATAGCTTAAACAATAAAGAGTCCTAATTAAAAGCAAACTAACACAAGCATGATCCATATTAGGAAAAAGGCTAATAGCTTTCTAAGGAGATAGCTTACTAAGCTTAATGTCAAATTGGTATTAAATGCAACCCATAGCAATTAAACATCATTTAATTTATCATTTTATTTATGTTTAATGAAGTTATTATAATATCTATTTTTTATATTAAATTATTTATTTCAAATTAAGCACATTTTCTGTCTGTTTGTTTATCAGTTGTTCCTTTTAAATCAGTTCTCTAGTACAGTGTTGCCATGTCTGCTGATAATATTGTGTTTGGGGGGGTTTAAATCAAAACATTAGAAACTGGAGTTGACTTTTCTAGTGATATCTGGCAACCGTGAGTTTAAATGAAGTGAATTAGAGTTAGTGAAGGAGAGCGGCAGCGTACTGTAGGTTTACAGACTGAACAGTTGCTACTCTTGATTATGATTGGTGAGGAATTATTTAATAAAGAAGTTTGAATTAAACTCACCTTGTAGCATTAGCATTATTATTAATTACTCCGCGCAAAGCCGCTGTGTCTACACGAGCAGGTGCAAGTTTAGGCCATTTTGCGGGATCAATAAAAGTTGGAGGTTGTGAGATCGGAGAGTTGAGAGAAGCAGATGATGTACAGAGTTACTCTCTTCATCATAATGGCTTCTCTGCAGTATTTCCACACTGGTTCGGTTGACTAAAGTGATGAAAAGCAGTGTGAAAGTAACTGTTGTGCGGTGTAGATGCATTTTGGACTTCCTGTAGTTTTTATTCCGATTGTATTATACAACTCCGAACAGGTCACTCACACCGGGGCGAATAAATATTTATTCACAGTCGCACAAAATACTTTTCAATCGCAAATGCGAGTGAAATGGTCGCACTGTAGAGCTCTGAGTTTATCTGAAAGTTTTTTCCTGTTCGGCGTGATGACGTTTAATGTCCCCGACAACCTCTGTAGTGCCATTCAATATCATGTTAGTTTCATGATTTCTCCTCGTGCAAAGCACTGAAGCATACAGCGAAGCTGGCCGCTCGAATGCCAAAATGCTAAATCCATTTCCGGGTTTTGGCATTACAAAATGACGTCATCCCTGTGCCGCTCTATGGCGATTGGCTGTAAGTGTATGAAGCGCTTGATTTAATCTGCAGTGGAGTTTTCTATGAGCGGAGGACGAAATTTAAACGTTAATAAATGTTTATTTAATTGTGGGCAATTAATTGTGCGATCGATATCCGATTAATTGGGCAGCCCTAATGCAAATGGGACACCAGTTTGAATCAGGTGCCAGCAAGGTGATGGAGGGGTAAGTGTGTGGGCTGCTATTTTTAAGGGTAAGCAAGCTGGACCTTTTCAGGTTGAAGGGCTAACTGAAAATCGATTCTGAAAACTACTGCCATTTTCTGGAAGATTCTTTCTTCAAACAATGGTATGGGAAGAAGTCAGCAACATTCAAGATTTATGCAGGACAATGCTCCATCACATGTGTCCAAGTACTCCACTGCTTGATTAGCCAGAAAAGGCTCCAATAAGCAAATAATGACCTCGCCTTTCTTCACCTGATTTAAATAAAGATTTAAATTTTGTAATTATAGATGAAAATACTAATAGCCCCCACCCTCCGCTGTTACACAAGTTTATAATGGCCAACTGTTGTCAAGAAACACAATGCTTGATTAATGCTATTTGACTGGGAGAGCACAGGTAGCTTTGAATGTGAAGAGAAGCACTGAACAGCAGACTATATTGCATTGCTGGTTAGAGAGGGACAGTAAAAAAAAAATAAAGCGTACTCAGAAGGAGGCAGGATAATATGGTGTATTCTAACTGACGACATTTCACATATATATTGTAGCTAGCTTGTAGCTAATTCATTGCAATTTATCCATAACTATTAATATAACAAGTTAGAGAAAAAGCCTTGCAATGTTAGCTAAATTTTATTTTTATTAAAATAGTTTATCCACAGAAAGGTTGTTCACACTGAACGTCATGTTCACACTGTGCACTAAAGTGGCATGTTAAAATCTCACAATAAGTGATATATATAAGTTTTAAACAGTTACAATGTGCATACATTTGGACTGTAATCATGCCCTGTGTAATTTGTTTTAATGAAACAATCATTTGATCATAAATGCTTGTGGACATAAGGTAGATATATTGAAAGATAGATAAGCAGAGGAAAATTGTCTACTGACACTGCAGATATAACAAAGCTTTTTCAATGTATTTAATTTAATAATAATAAAAAACTCAGATAGCATACCCATTCACACTTCAATTCAACCCCAACCCCCCATTACTATTCTTTTATTGGTTTTGATGCAAAATAAAGTTTTGGATTCACTCATAGCATTTTATCTGTTCAACTGTAAAAAAAAATCTTGAGGAACACTAATTGCCTAATAATTGTACATGCAGTGTATATACACTATATGGCCAAAAGTATGTGGATACCTGACCATAACTGTCAAGATACTAAGTAGAGTATGGATGCAAGCGTGGATTTTCAGACATTTAATAACAAATTAACTGCTCGTTAACTAGGAAGTGACTACAGGTGCAGGTGGTCATGTGACTGATGAATGTGGTGCAGTGGCTGCTGGGAACTGGAGTCCAGAGTTCCTTCCCTGATACATGGCAGAACCCCCCACCAAGGGTGCTCTCCAAAATACACTCCCTCCCTCTGGTGGTCCTGGCCCCCTGGGCAAAATATCCCCAGCTGGACCAGAAGACTGAGCGGCATCCTCAGCGGAGCAAGAAAGCAAAGCAACGTCCTCAGTGGAACAGGTAAGCAGAGCGACGTCCTCAGTGAAACAGGTAAGCAGAGCGACGTCCTCAGTGGAACAGGTAAGCAGAGCGATGTCCTCAGTGGAACAGGTAAGCAAAGCGACGCCCTCAATTGGGCAGGAAGGCAGAGCTTGGTTGTCTGTGTCAGCAGACTCAGGCATGATATCCCCGTATGACGGGCATGACGCTCCGCATGACGCCAGAAGGGAGCGAAGTTCTCCGCGAGGCTAGTGAGGGGAACGAGGTTCTCCGCGAGGCCCGAGGGAAGCTCCAAGATCTCTGTGAGGCCAGAGAGGGGAGCGAGGTTCTCCATGAGGCCACAGGGAGGAACGATGCCCTCTGCAAAGCACGAGGGGGAAACGATGCCCTCTGTTTAGCATGAAGGGGGAGTGACATACAGCGTGAAGCACAGAAGAGGAGCAACGTCCTCAGCGAAGCAGGATGGTAGTGCAACGACCTCAGCCAAGCAGGTAGACAGAGTGAAGACCTCAGCCGAGTAGGTAGGCAGAGCGAAGTCCTCAGCCAAGCAGGTAGGCAAAGCGGCATCCTCAGCCTCAAAAAATAATATTTTACTATTGTAAAAAATACAGTTTTTCATTAAAATTTCAAAATAACAGGTTTTATTTTTTAGGTCCATAGACAACTCAAAAATAAACAAATATGCAACAAACAATAGGCAACGTTGCAAATAGAATTAATTGTGCTTTCACTTTGAGGTTGAGTTTCCACCTGAGCAGCATAAAACCTCTTCTGTTTGTGTGTGTGTGGGGGGGGGTGTGTGTGTGTGAGTGTGTACTCATCCAGCACAAGAGAAAAAAAAAGTGCCGAAGTTATATCCGTGTTCTTTTCCCTCTCTATCTCATATGGATCATGATAGCATGGTCATGCACTGTTCGGGCTGACTGGGGCACGTCTTCTTTGGGAAATCCGCAGACAGTTCAGTTGCCTTACTGAACATTCATGACCTTACATATCCTCTGTCTGTAAAAGGTTTTCCTTGTCTTACAATCTCCAATGGGCCAACTCCAGTTGCCCCTGTCCACACTTGCAGTTTACGTTGGAGCTTCGTGCACACCTTCCTTCGGCTTTCACCCACCGGGTACTTTGCTGCAAAAGGAATCTTTCTTAACAGTTAATTTTTTAAACGAAGCAACATGTTCTATGCAAATCAGATGCAGTAGAGCACCAGAGCTTTCAATAAAATTATATGTTTCAGTCCAGTCACCAGTCGCCCCTCTGAATTTTTTCTTTTTGCCATGTCCACAAACGAAATAGGTAGCTGCTTGAATCTGAGGGCGAGAGGTTACCATAGAAATGTAAGTGGTTTGCCTTTGATTGGCATCGTGACACATGCAGTGGCCGGAACAACTTGAAATATATTATTATGTTGCCAACATACTGTTTTGCTTTGTAAGCTTATTATTATCCTTCTGAGACCCAAAAAATGAATTGTAACTCCTCCCAGAGCTTTCAAGTTACATGCAAAAAACTCGGCACAGACCTTCACCCTGTAATGACTCGAGTTGCTATATCTTTTAAAATGATCACAATTCCAGAGTTCCTGGGACGGAAGCTCAAATTGGCCAAAATTCCCATTGACTTGCATTAAAAATTTCTGACTTTTATATATGGAAGTATAATAGTGCCAAATGTCCTCAAAGCAAAATAACATGTTGAATTACATAAATTGAATAAAAACATATCGCAATGACATTTTTCTGCCCAGCAATTTGACACAAATCGAAAAAAACCCAAAAAACCCAAAGCAATAACAATGCTTGAATTAGTTTCCTCTGCACTTCATTGGGGTTGTATATTTTGATTGAAAACAAAATTCCAGCATTCAAAATTCAATGCACACATATTCACCTTCCTAAAATACAGTTCCAAAATATTCAGTTGTTAATATACCATCTTCACTATTCGTAGGTAGTATTTCAACACATTATTTTTCAACCTCAAAAATTCAGGTCTTAAAATTTGTGTCTTAAAATTGAAGTCTTCACATCAGGGTCTCACAGGAAGAGCACTGGATTGCAGATACTATTATAACATGTTACTCTGGGCCGACCCCTAGTGGTTCATCAAGAGAAGATGAATCTAGCAGACTGGCATAAATTTGGCTTGACATTGGACCTTCGATATTCACAGATATGCGCAAATTAAGGGACTGTCTCTAAAGTTACACATTGGTATACATGTTTCAACTTCAATAGCATTTGAAGTGAATGACTTACAGTCACAAAACCAATTGTAAAGTGTTCCTGTAGGTGTCAGGTATGATGCACACCTTTTAGATTTTTGATAAAAAGGTGTGCATTATATCTGACACCTGGATGAACTCTGATGGAAAATTCTCAAGGGGAATCTCTGCAAAGGATGGAGTCCTCCCCACTCTCCTTGTCCCCCTGATGCAGCGCTGACATTGACGGCCCCAGCACTGCCTCCCCAGCTGACACTGCACATATTCCACACCATGCCTCACTACTGCCAGGCCCATCCACAAACATGTCCCTTACTAATGCCTGAAATGCTGCCCAATTTGTCCCAAGAATTAGTGGATAGGTGAGGCACGGACTGCTGCCTCCACTTTATGCTTTTGCACCTGGAATTCAATAATGACTGGTACCAGAGGATACTTGTCATCATCCACATGCATACACCTCACCTTCACTAACTGTGCATTTTCCAATTCCCTGCATTGAATTAGGTTTTGATGGACAGTGGTCTGGTTACACCCACAGTCCACCAAGGCCTAATGTGTACTTCCCTATATATTCACTGACACAAGAGAGATAAGAGAGACATTGGGGGGATGTCAGTAGGGAGTAAACCAGGTTTGGGAGGGCAGTTTTGGGGAACCTCAATTATGGGGAGATGGGACCGGGAGAGGAGTAGGAGAGAGAGTGAGAGAGCAGGGGGGATGGCAAAAAAGGGCACACAGGTCTGTTGTTCAGTAAATGGACTCGGACGTGGATGTGTATATATACAAAAATATCTTTATTTAACAATGCAGTATAAAAACACAATTCATTAAATTGGCTTAGCATAACTAAGCAGTCACATTTCAGTGTTCCCACAGGCTCAAACACATGAATAAACCACATAAACAAACTATAGAGTCCATTCACTGACATTTTGGTGTAATCAACAGGATTCGCAATAATTGGGGCAGAGACATGGCTCTATATTTGAGGTGTCTGCATTTTGCATCAGGAAAAAAGCACCAGTGTTGACAATGAGCTGGGAACTTCTTGTTGGTGGGTCCACTTTGGATAAGGTTCCTTAGGCTGTGGAATTCCCCCAGGGTTGTGATGAGTGTTATTGGGCTTTGTGGTAATGGTGGGCTAACTGTAAAACTGGGGGACATTGTAGCTCAGTTTAGGGCAATTAATGTTGTTTTTGACTGGGGTACCTTGTAGCTCAGTTAAGGGCAGGGAATGCTAGGAGCAGGCCCTGGCTGTTTTGCAAGGCCCTAACAGTCATTCTTCTAGTGCATCCTGTCCATTGTTCGTTGTTCATCAGCCCGTTGATACTAGTGCTACATTGATGGAATGATGTGTTTTCTTTCCATCCCTTGGTAAGTGTTTGAAATGTAATGGTAGGCCCGTAGAGGGATTAATAAGGAGGTGCAGGCCTGTATGTGGGCCCGTCACTTGTTTGTCGAGGCCTAATCCATTGGTTTTTTGTTCCCAGTTTTATATTGTGTTGTAAGAGGGTGAAATTTTGTTTGTGCTCGGGATTCTCCTGGAGAAACCTACATAGCAGTTGTCACATGCTATGCAATATCGAGATATTGTTGTGTCACTCATGTTGGCAACCTGAATCCGGTGAGTTGAGAGGGATATTAAAACTGCAGTAAAATCAATCAAATCAGCTCACCCCAAGGTGTAGCTCGGGTTTAAGCCTTTCTATCTGCGTACTTGCATGCATCTTTTTCAGGGTAGTGTAGCTATGTCGCTGGTGTCTGTAAGAACTGGGGGACCTTGTAGCTCAGTTCAGGGTAATTGGTGTTGCTTCTGACTGAGGGACCTTGCAGCTCAGTTTCAGGGCAATTGGTGTTGCTTCTGACTGAGGGACCTTGTAGCTCAGTTCAGGGCAATTGGTGTCACTTCTGACAAAGGGAACTTGTAGCTCAGTTAAGGGCAGGGAATGCTAGGAGCAGGCCCTGGCTGGAATCTTTCTCCTTGTCTGTGGATTAGTCAGGTAGGGGATGAGGCAGCTCTGTGACTGATTGGCCATGACAGGGTTGGTCATTATTCTAATCCTAACTATTTTCCTTGGTTTATAAGGGATGTCGTCCTTTTTGGTTTTGTGTTAGTCTGTTACCGCTGCATTTTTATTGTGATAAATGGAGCATTATTGGCTTTCTGCTGGTTATTTTATCCAGAGTTGTTAGTTACAGGAGTTGTGTGTTTCAGTCGCTTCCCAGTGAGTTGTGAACTTTGTGAACTGATGAATGAAGTGGTCTCTATATGTTTCAGTATGTGCAACCCTTTTAGTAATATGATGGCGATCTGATGTGTTTGTGATGTGATGTGATATTTTAGCTCATATCTTTTTGATATTTTAGGTGAGCTAATGAGCCTGTCTGGGTGAATCCTTCTCTGCTGGTGCTGCATGGCTTGAGCTTTCAGTGCTGTTGCTTTTGCGCCTATATTTTGTATTTTCTTTTTTTTCTGTTTCATGTTTTTGCTCTTTTGCCATTTTGTTGCTTTTTCTTTGTTTCTGTTATATTGAATTGCTTCATTGATTTTTGTTTTGCTTTGCGATGCACCATCTCAAACCTGGAGGTTAATTGAGGTCACAAGTCCGTTGCCCTGTAAGGTCACGCTGTTACAGCAGGCCAGGTTTGTTTGTATTGCGTCTCTAACTGTTGTTGGATTCTGGTGAGCCCCAGGTTTGAGTGGCTTGCTGTCTATGCATTTATTTATTTATTTATTTATTTATTTATTTATTTATTTATTGTGGAGTTGGTTATTTTGTGTATCTGTTTCTTTGTGTTATTACATTATGTTTTGTTTGATTCCAGGTGCTACAGGTGCAGAGTAGGTGGGCTAGCAGCCTTTTGTAGTGGTGGTTCTCTTTATATGGCATGCGGTGTGCAAACCATTGTAGTGATGCTGTGAACGAGCGTGTGCTGAATTTTTTTGGGGGAGTAACCCAAGCCCACTCTGCTGCTGGTAAACCTGAGCCCTGTCATTTGTTTAAATTGTCTTTTTGGTTGGTGTCTACTTGGTCAGTAACAAATTGTGAGCATGTTGATTGTCCTTGAGTGTAGTGGACATCAAGTTCTGCATTTTTCTTAAAATATTTTTATCTGAAACTATTTATTGCTCTAATAAAGACATTTTGTAAGGTTATCAATGTCTCATGGTCCCTCTTTGAGAAGTCAAACCTGTGTGTCTTTTGGGTATTTCCTTGGTATATTCCCTGGTATATTTTCTTTATATTTCTTATTGTATTTATTTTTCCCTAGTGCCATATTTTGGTGTCCTTTTTATTTATTTTTTTTACCAATGGCATCCTTTAG
The DNA here is from genome assembly GCF_023375685.1 of Ictalurus furcatus. NCBI lineage: Eukaryota > Metazoa > Chordata > Actinopteri > Siluriformes > Ictaluridae > Ictalurus > Ictalurus furcatus. The sequence continues at coordinate 13,369,304 of NC_071256.1, read as the reverse complement.
AGAGGACTAGTTTGCAAAGGTATGTTTGGCATATTATTTAAATTAACACAGATTTAAGTGCTTGAGCTAAAGGATCCAAAAGGCAAATATTTAGACTCTGAGCAAACACATTAAAGAAAATTATCACTGTAGGACTTTTATTCCAAGAGACATGTTTGTTTTTGTGTGCACAAACATGAATAGTGCCCCCCAGTGGGTGTGATTGCATCGGGTAGTAGTGGGTCCTCAATGTTAACCCTGTCACATGTCTGCTGAAAACTATTTGGCTGACGATGGCCTTGTGTTTTTAAGTAATTAAATAAACAATGTCAAAAATCCACTTACAGATTACGATATAGATGCACCGTACCAAATTTCAGCTTGATGAGACTTAAGGTTCCTGAGAAATCATAGCTCTGCCTGCTTTGTATGACCACACTCCAAACTTTGGAAATCACCTTAGAATAAAAATTTTAACAGCACCCCCACTGGCCAATGATAGGGAGATTGCATCAGGTAGTATTAGGTAAATACCTGAACTTAACATTCAAGTTTCATGGCAGTAGCTCAATGTTAACCCTGTTAAATGCCTGCTGAAATGTGATTGGCCAATAGCAGCCATGTTTTTTAAGTAATTAGGTCATCATCAAAATTCCAATTACAGATTATAATAAAGTAAAATAAATAAATAAATAAATAAAATCTTTTATCATGTTTTGGATCATTATTGAGGGTCATAGTCTGGTGAGTGGTTTGATACCAATAATTCTGAAGAAATGCCAAAAAGCCTAATACAAGTTCTCAAAAGTATGTTTAGCATATTATGCAAATTGGCTAAAAATCTAAGTGGGCAGAGCTAAATGGTTCTTGAGGCTTTTTTTTGTTTGTTTGTTTGGGAAAACCTAAGGAATTATGAGCAAAAAAAATTTTCACTGTAGGTCTTGCAGTATTTGAGATATGAGCTAAAACATAAAACACTTTGCTGTAGTGCAACCACTAGGCCAGGTACGGCTCATCTCTCTAGCCTGAGTAATGGGAGGAATTACTACATCCGGCCATTTGTGCTTGGACCCTTAAAGAAGAAGAAGAAAAAAAATCTTAACAATTGCAATGAGGTTCGAGTATCTTCAGTGCCTGGACTTCTAATCATGCTTTGAAGTTTGGAGTAAGTTCTGTGAATCCATAACAAACACAGTTTCATTATCAAACATTTTATGAACATCCAAAAAGTACACTCCTTGTGCAGAAGTGTGAAATAGAATTCCACCCCAGGACTTACCTTTGATCAACAACCAATCAGCAGCACTGAATGAGGAGAATCAGAAACAGTGACTCACCTCATCAAGGCTCAGAATAAATCCCAAAGACTAACAAACATCTCTCAGTTGGGCATTAGATTTCCAGCTACCAGGAACATCAAACTCAGAGGCATTTCTGGACAACTCAAGTGAGGCTGTGGCTGAACCTTCAGCATGATTTCCTCATGAATTTTCACGAGTGAATCATAAAAACTCCATTGAAATCACACAATCACTCTTTCTATATGCTGTTAACTTTATTTAGAACCGATCGTAATCTACAAAGATGTCATGATTGTGCAACTTGTAGATTTATAGAAAAATGTTACACTGTACAGCAGTGACAACCAGAGATGGGCACTCGAGTTTGGTTTTGAGTTTGAGTCACACTTAAGTCACATAAAGATAGACTTCAGTCTTTCTTAAAACTTGTCCTTTATGACTTCCAACTAGGACTCGTAAATAGTACCTTGTGAGCAATAAGTCTTTCCATGCTTACCCACACACGGTGTGTGTGAAACAATTTTTATTTGTGCGTTTGTAGTTGCTTTATTTCATTTATTTATTCTGGGCTGCAGCCTCCCCTGCAATATAGTCTTTTTCCAATCATCAACTGTTAGGTTTCAGTGAGCTTGTGCCTACTGTGGCCTCAGATTCCTGTTCTTTGCGGACAGTAGTGGAACCCAATGTGGTCTTCTGAGTTTCATTGTTTTATTGTTCATTGTTATTATTTTTTGTTTAGAGACAAAAAGTTTTAAAAGAGGTCAAGACCAAATAGGGATTGTCATGTTGGACCTTTTATGTGTGTCAAAATATGTACTATCAAAACAAGGGAATTTTTAAGGACTTAAGTGGCATATTTAAAAATATTTTCAGCCTTTTCTTCTATGAAAATAAAAATGAAATAAATATTATATTTCTAAAAAATATAGTTGTAACTTGCAACTGTTGATCTATTGTGTTTTTTCCCGTTTACTGTAAACAATGCAGTTCTTTATCATTGCTGTACAGTTACAGCTTCCATCAAAGCATGTGAATGAAGTGGATGCTCTACTCAATATTTCATTCTCTGCGTGTGCGCTCTGCTCAATCACTCACAACCCAAGCGAACACTCCACTCATGCACCGCCCACACTGACAGGTAAAACAAAGTTCACTCAAATCCCGCTCTGACATGAAATTTCTCTGTAGTACAGACATGGACAAATTTGTTGTTACCCTTACAGCTCATTGAAACAATGCTCATTCCTCCTGAAAAGTGACAAAAAATTAAAAGCAATTGTCTCATTTATACCCGCTGTCACGATCTCGCCGGCAGATGGCGCTGTGGCGATAAAGTGCACAAGCGGCTGCAGAGCGCGCGCGTGCACGTGCTTGAAGTGCGCATGGACGCTAAGACTTTGTTAAGCTGTCAACAATTAAGAGAATGGTGACTGGTTATTTAAACCCCTCGCTTTGCTGCGCATTTTGCGCGGTATTAAAGTAGAGAAAAGACTAACAGAGAAAAAGGCGGAAGAATAATGGGGCCAGGTGGTAATGTTACCATACCCTGTCTATTTTCCTGTTCCTTAGTTCATGCTAAAGTTAGACGAGTGTTTCCTGCCATAGTTAGATGAGTGTTTCCTGCCATAGTTGAGTGTTTCCTGCCATAGTTAGAGGAGTGTTTCCTGCCATGCCATAGTTAAGAGTGTTCATGCCATGCCATAGTTAAGAGTGTTCATGCAGTGGCTTAGTTTAAAGAGTGTTCATGCCTTAGTTTAAAGAGTGTTCATGTCTTAGTTTAAGGAGTGTTCATGTCTTAGTTTAAGGAGTGTTCATGCCTGAGTTAAATGAATGTTTCATGCCTGAGTGAAACGAGTGTTTCAAGTCATAGTCCTGTTCTAAGTTTTGTGCTTCATGCCTCATTCCAAGTTAAGGGATAAGTGTTTAAGTTTCCGGTCCTTAGCTTAAGTCTAAATAAAGACGTCACTCCTGCGCTTACTTCCTGCTTGAGTTGTGTTTCGTAACAGAATACCGCGCCCACCATGGAAGTAGCATGAGAGCACCTTATTGGGAGATGCTCAAACTACTGGCCGCGTTTCCAGTCCATGCACTTCCCACAGAGGTTCGCCGCTGAACTCCGTCCGGCGACAGCGGGATTGGGGAATTCCTCTGCAGCTGCTAGGTTTATTTCTGCAGCCTGGCGGATCCCAAGCCCACTAAGAGCCAGTGGATCGGGTTCTTGGTGTCCCGGTTTTGCTGCCCGGCCAGGAACTGGGCGGAGGAACTAGTGAGTACTGGGTCCCCCGCTCTCCATGACGTCACCCAGTTCGTGGAACTTTTTGTCGAAGAGTTCTACCAGCCAGGACATCTTCGTGGTCTGGATCTGCTGGGGTGGCGGGTCAATGGAAAGCCCCAGCCTGACCACCTTTTCTACAAGTGGGTGGACATGCTAGGCTCCGCAGCTCCCAAGTGGGTGAACGTGCCCGAATCCGCAGCTTCGCGTCAGGTTCCAGTCGGCGTGGTGGAAAGGACACCGAGATGCACGTCTGAGGGCTGCGGGAGGGAGACTCAGCTACAATGCCCTACCTGCAAGAAGCTGGATCTCCAGGAAGCGTTCTTCTGTTCGAAGGAATACTTTAAGAGTAGCTGGTGGGAACATAAGCAACTACACCGGAAAGCCCGTGCAGAGATCCAGCCCGAGGTCAACAGGGCGACCTTGGAACTCCCGCCGGAGGTCAACCAGGTGATCTCAGAGCTCCAGCTTGAGACCGGTGGGGAGGTCTCAGCTCCGGAGCTCCAGCCCGAGGTCAACCTGGTGACCTCTGGGCCCCTGTCTGAGGTCAACCTGTCGACCTCAGAACCCCAGCTTGAGACCTACAGGGAGGTCTCAGCTCCGGAGCTCCAGCCTGAGGTCAACCCGGCGACCTCAGAGCTCCAGCTTGAGACCTACGGGGAGGTCTCAGCTCCGGGGCTCCAGCCTGAAGTCAACCTGGCGACCTCTGGGCACCCGCCTGAGGTCAACTCGGCGACCTCAGAGCTCCGGCTAGAGACCTGTGGGGAGGTCTCAGCTCCAGAGCTCCAGCCCGAGGTCAACTTGACAACCTCGGAGCTCCAGCCTGAGGTCAACTTGGCGACCTCGGAGCTACAGCCTGAGGTCAACGTGGCGACCTCGGAGCTCCAGCCAGAGACCCGTGGGGAGGTCTCTGCCACTGAGGAAGCTGTCCCGCTGTCCTGTCCCGCCGAGGAAGCTGTCCTGCTGAGGAAGCTGTCCCGCTGTCCTGTCCCTCCAAGGAAGCTGTCCCACTGTCCTGTCCTGCCGAGGAAGCTGTCCCGCTGTCCAGCCCCGCTGAGGACATCCCTCCAAGCTCCAGCTCCACTGAGGACATCCCTTCGAGCTCCAGTCCTGCTGAGGACATCGCCCAGCATTCCAGTCCCGCTGAGGACATCGCCCCGAGCTCCAGCCCCGCGGTGGACGTCGCCCAGAGCTCCAGCCCCTCTGGGGGTGGTCCTCCGCCTGTCTGCTGCCCTGTGGATGCTGCCCTGTTTCCTGATACATCAAAGGACAGATTACACAGGGGCCCAGGACCACCGTTGGAGGGGGGTGCTGTCACGATCTCGCCGGCAGATGGCGCTGTAGCGACAAAGGCGCATGAGTGGCTGCAGAGCATGCGCGTGCACATGCTTGAACTGCGCATGGACGCTAAGACTGTGTTAAGTGTCGCCAGCTGTCAGCAATTAAGAGAATAGTGACTGGTTATTTAAACCCCTCGCATTGCTGTGCACGTCGCGTGGTATTAAAGTATAGAAAAGACTAACAGAGAAAAAGATGGAATGAATAATGGTGCCAGGTGGTAATGTTACCATACTCTGTCTATTTTCCTGTTCCTTAGTTCATGCTAAAGTTAGATGAGTGTTTACTGCCATAGTTAGATGAGTATTTCTTGCCATAGTTAGAGGAGTGTTTCCTGCCATAGGTATGAGTGTTCATGCCATGCCGTAGTTAAGAGTGTTCATGCTGTCGTTAAGAGCGTTCATGTCTTAGTGTAAGGAGTGTTAATGCCTGAGTTAAATGAGTGTTAATGCCTGAGTTAAATGAATGTTTCATGCCTGAGTGAAACAAGTGTTTCAAGACATAGTCCTGTTCTAAGTTTTGTGCTTCATGCCTCATTCCGAGTTAAGGGATAAGTGTTTAAGTTTCCGGCCTTTAGCTTAAGTCTAAATAAAGACGTCACACCTGCGCTTACTTCCTGCTTGAGTTGTGTTTCGTAACAGCTGCATGCCTTTGGTATGTCATAGAGTAAAGCAAAGAAAGTGTGAAAAGAGATAAATTATTGCTTATACTACAAATATATTTTAAAATGGCCTGGACAGATTTGTTGGTACCCATTGAAAAGATTATAAATATATTATATATTTATATTATATAAATATATTATAGTGACACTTCAAAATTGTTTTATTTAATTAGTATTACACATTTCTTCAGTCTTGTAATCAGTCATTCAGCCTATTTAAATGGAGAAAATGTGTCACTCTGTTCTCATTCATTGTGTGCACCACATTGAACATGGATCAGAGAAAGCAAAGTAGAGAGTTGTAGAGTAGATCAGAAAGAATATTATAGACAAGCATGCAAAAGATAAAGGCTATAAGACCATCTCCAAGAAGTTTAAGGTCCATGGGACTGTAGGTAACCTCCCTGGACGTGGCCGCAAGAGGAAATGGCTCCCATCATTTTTGTCCATGCTATTTTCATTTATTTTATTATTTAAAATATTCTGTTAAAAAAAAATCAAAAGGTTTTTATTAAATAATGGAATAAAAACTAATGGATGCCAATTACTTTTGTCAGTTTCATTTTATTTCAGAGATTTAATTTTTTTTTTTTTTGTGAAAGGGTACCAATAAATTTGTCAACGTCTGTATGCTTGTTTCTGTTTGTAATACAGTGCATAAATAAATGTCTTGATTAAAGTAGTATAAAAATATTTATGATATTTGTTGTCAACATTGTGTTACAGGATGTGCCTTTTATTCATTTTATTAATTTATTCACTTTTATTAAATTAAATTGATTCATTTAACCAGGGTTGTTAGCTGGACTGTTAGTCAACCGGGGCTGTGCCCAGATTCTTCTTCAACAAAAAACTTTTAAAAACATACTTCTAAATAGCTTACTTCCGTGCATTTTTTTTTCTTGCATGTGAGGGCTAATTGATTAAAAATGTTTAAAATTGGACAAAATGTTGGCCCCACATCACATTTCAATTTATATTAAGCTAAACATTCATTCATTCGTCTTCACTAACCACTTTTTCTTGGTCAGGGTCACAGTAGATCTTAAGCTTATCCCAGGAACACTGGGCATGAGGCATGAATAGATCATTAATGAGACCCCATTAATGTCCATTCTTATAAAAAGGTGAGGGTAATTTTTTGTGAGTTTTATTAGATTACTGTAAGCAAGAACAGCTACCTATATGATATGGAATGAATCCAGCCTACATAGCATTACAACGAAAGGTATGTAGTAAGAATGAAACAATTATAGGTTTATATAGCAATTATATAGCAACAAAGAACAAATGTTGATAATAGAAACCATTCTATAGAAGAGAGTCTCCTTTGCAAAATATACAAATCATGTTGGTGCTTTAGTATGAATAGTGCTTTACAACATGGTGCATTATCATGTTGGAAGGAATAGTTATGCACTGGGTAAATTGTGATCATAAAAGGATGCATGTGATCAGCACCGATACTCAGACAGGCAATGGCATTCAAATGATTTTGTATTGATCTTAAAGGACTCAAGCCTTTACTGTCGACACAAGCCTGGTTGAGGCCATGGATTATGTTGCTGACAACAAATTCTGACCCTACTATCTCCATGTCACAGCAGAAATCAAGATTCATCAGACCAGGTAAAATTTTTCTAGTCTTCAACTTTCCAGTTCCAGTGAGCCTGTGCCCACTGTAGCCTCAGATTCCTGTTTTTGGCTGACAGGAATGAAACCCAATGAGGTCTTCTGCTGTTGTAGCCCATGCACCTCAAGGTTTGATTTGTTGTGCATTTTGAAATGTTTTCTGCTTTCCACTGTTGTAAAGAATGGTTATTTGTGCTGTAGCCTTCCTGTCAGTTCAAATTAGTGTGGCCATTTGCCTCTGACCTCTTTGATCAACAAGTTGTCTTTGTCCTCAGAACAGCTGCTCACTGCTGTTGATGTTTTTTTGTTTTTGTTTTTTTTCACCTGTCTGTGTACACTTTTTATCATATGAAATCATAGTTTCTGACATACTCAATCATGTCTGTCTGAAACCAGCAATTATGCCACAGTCAATGGGATTGCATTTTTGACTGTGTGTCAAAAATGTTTGAAGTGAACATTAACTGAAGTTATTGAACTGTATCTGCATGATTGTATACAGTGAGGTGCTGAGCAGCAATTTGATAGGCTTATTGGACAATTTGCATATACATGCATCTGTATATGTGTTCTTAACTAAGTGGCCGGTGAGTATATTTTAGTAAAAAAAAATGCACATTGCACATCAACTGCCTGTTCACGAGGTAAAGGGAAGTAAACCATTAACATAAGTGAAATAAGTAATGGCACTTTAATGTGATGTGGAATTCAGACAGTGATACTGGGAAACCAGTAATTACATTTGACAGTGATGTTGTGTATCACTGTAGTGGATCACTTCTACTGGATGTAGAAGATCTAGAGATCAAGATCGCTTTCTCTCTGTTTCTCTATCTCTCTGCAGGAAGAAAGCAAGCAATTCTTGGCACGACAGAAATCTAACTCTCAATCAGACTCGCATGATGAAGTTTCTCCTCCTCCTCCAAACCCAGTGGTGAAGGCCCGACGCAGGAGAGGGGGGGTCAGCGCAGAAGTCTACACAGAGGAGGATGCAGTCAGCTATGTCAGGAAGGTGAGACACACACACTTGCACATGAAATCAATCTGCTACAAGTTGGACAATTGAGTACAAAGTTCTAAATGAGTGCTTGATTGGTTGATAAGCCCAAATGCCCCCATGATAGGCCCATGGGCTCTATTTTTGTGCAAGTGCAAATATAACTTGCTGTTATGATGCCACAATTACAGACACATACACACAATGCTAAAGCAGTGTCTTAAGTCTTGTCTCATTTATTACAACCTGGTTTTGTGGATGTACAATATGTCTCACCATATAAATAGGCTACTTTACCCAACTAGTAAATACAACTAACTAATTTGTTTTATCAATGACAAATCAGACCAAAGATCTCACCTGTGGCTACTAAAGATGAATCAGAACATCACAGAATTTTAACATCAGAGTACTTAAAGTCAATAAAATGTGTAATTAAATACTTGATTCACCAAACTGAATGCGTGTGAAGAAACAAGGAATTAACATATGGGTCAGTCTGTCTCAAGTTGTCTAATATTTGTAAAGTTGGTTGCTTGGCTTAACCATCTTTGTCAACAAACGTTTTGCACGTTCTTGTTCCTTAGACTTAGAACTTAAGTCCAAATATATTGCTCAAGATTGCTCACAGTTCCACTTTTAGGACGAGTTTATAATGGGTATCATGATATGGAGGTTGAGACGGATGCAAGTGCAGAATATACACGTTTAATAAAGAACAAAACAAACTACAAAAAGACACTATGTCTTACAGGCAAAACACTGAAGCAAAGACTAAACATAACCCAAGGAACAAAACACAGCGACAGGGATAAAGGCAAAGAAAGACAAACGTAAGACAAGGAAAGCAGTGCAAACTGTGGCTATATACGAGTGCTCGTTAAAAGAAACATGATTCAGGTGCAGGTGGTCATGTGACTATGATGCAGTGGCTGCTGGGAACTTGACAATGGCAATGGTTCAAGTCTCAGTCTTAATTTTTTTAGGGGGTATGTATAGTATGCATGCAGAATATTTCTGCTTGAGACGTCTCTTTTTTATGCAGGCGAGAAGTGCAATTTTTTTTAAATTCCCCTCAATTTCAGGTTGAATATCTCTTGTGGAGGACCAGATAAAAACCTGGAGTTTTCATAGAAATAAATAATCTATAGTAGCATTCTGTTTTTAAAAAATTGAGTTTGAGATTCCACTGGTTACAGAGATAGGGTTAGTATAAATTTTGGGAAAAGCCTACTTTATTCATTCATTTTGAGAAATGAACAGATGTAATATGAGCATAATAAATAATTCAAATGAACAGTATTTTACAGTAGTTATGTTTATAATTGACATACAATAGCTTATGAGTGTCATTGAGGTCTATTTTGGCAACAGTGAAGCATGATCTATCACAGGGTTCTTCAAATCTGCAGAGTTTAGCTCCAACCTCCAAATTTACCCAGGGCTTGACATAAAAAAAATGTTGTGTGGTTGTATTTCTTACATGTAAATTTGTTATTCACTTGTCCAAATAAAAAAGATACTTGCCTGGAGAGAAAAAAGGACATTTCTTTTCAATTGGGGTGTGGTTTATATGCTTCCCCTTGGTCACATCATTCAGAAACACAACTTATCATATCACTGTTACGCTGACAGGATTTTTTTTTTTTTCCTGTAAATTCAAATAACAGCTGTTCTCTGTCAAATCTGTTTGAATGTCTTCATGACATTAAATGCTGGATGGACATGATTTTTTTTTATTTTTACAGCTAAATAGTGATAAAACTGAAATAATCATTTTTGGCTCACCAATTTCAACTACTGCTATTTTCAGTCAGTTAGATCCTCTGTCTATCAATGTGCATGATTGTGTCAAAATCCTTGGTGTCATTCTAGATCCTACATTGTGTTATGATAAGCAGACCAGTGCTGTTGTCAAAAGCAGCTTTTTTTTAGCTGAGTTCTATTGCAAAAATAAAGAAAATGCTCTCTAAAAAGGACCTGGAAATGGTTATTCATGCTTTTATAACATCAAGGTTAGACTACTGTAATTCCCTCTATTTTGGATTGCCTAAAACTGCTCAAACTGCAGCAGCTAGATTATTGACTGGCACCAGAACAGGTGAGCATAGTACTCCTGTCCTTGCCTCTTTACACTGATTGCCAGTCAATTTCCACATTGATTTTTAAAATTCTGCTATTCCTTTTTAAACCTTTGCATGGACTTGCTCACCAGTACATATGTGATCTCCTTACCCTGTATACTGCCTGAAGATCTCTTTGATCAACCAGTCAACTATTTCTTTCAGTCCCTTGTTCATGTTTTAAAACTAAAGATGACCGGGCTTTCTCAGTAGCTGCTCCCAAGCTCTAGAATAGGCTCCTTTTCATATTAGATTTCCTCCCTCTATTGCTATGTTCAAATCTTCTCTGAAGACCTACTTTTATTTGTTATCTTTTAATTTGGTCTGAGGGTGTAGAATTTTTATTTGTCTACTGGTATTCCATACTGTTAAATGTTTGTTTTATACTACTTGTACAGCACTTTGGTGTCAACTTCTGTTGAAACCAAACTAAACTAACTAACTAAAAATAATTATTGAATATAATTTTAATTATCAGAGTTCTATCATAAAACCTTACTTGAGTCATTCAACTTTAAACAGCTCCACAGCAAACAGTGATGTGGTAGCTGGCAACAGCATTGTTGTGGTCATGGAAAGAAGCAAATGAATAAATATAACTTTTAAAGTCATGTTTGCCTTCATGTTTTGCTGGTGGCGTTTGCTTTTGACATGGTACAGAAGTGTAACATGCTTGAAGGCACTTACCCCCTTGACTAATGAACATGAGCTGTAATAGAGGAATACTTCTCACTTTCTTAAAATCACAATATATAAATATGAGCTACTTTTCTAGTTATATAGCAAATTGCTTTAAATTCACTAAGAGTTACATGCTCAAGCAACATGTCAAAGTTTCAGGTTTTAGTTGTCTAAAATTACGAAAGACTTAATAGTACATATGCAATAAACTTGATTCTCTGAGGCAGAAAACTTATACTGAGTAGCGATGTAGCTAGCTACAGTGTTTACAGTAACATCACAGCAAGTGTACGGCGCTGTGAAAATGACCTGTCAAATTAATCTCTCCAAGTAGGGATGAATTTCCTCTCCCTTTTATTTTCATAATCTGTGTTAGATTCCGTGTTTTTTTATTTTTTATTTGATGATTTACCAGGTGCTTGGCCGGGTTGTGGAGGTTTAAGAAACATTGCATTTTAGAACATGAAAAAGATGTGCTTAAAAGTCGAATCAAATTTTGATTGGTCAAGCTTGTTTCTAAGCACCTGTTTGTTTAAATCTGCACTTTCCAGATTTCTACTGTTACACACTCTAGATTATTTTGAGCAGCAGAAGAACGTGAACTTGGTTCCCTTTCAAAGGGTGTGACCAGTATATGAAGCTTGTGTAACATCATGCCTACTTATAGGCCTGCCGTGATCAGGTGACATGGCAATTAAGCAAGTCGCGTGATATAAAAATGGCACCTGTGAACCGCACCATCAGCCTTATTATCTTCAGTGAGACTGCATGTAGGTTGTTTGTGTAATGCTCACAAAAAGACTCTTCATTTCCTCTCTGTCTTTTCAAAAAAAGAAAGAAAAATCTCTTTACTTTTCTGTCCCTATGAGTGAGAGAGAATTCAGGAAGTGTGTCACGCCTTACTCACATTTCATCACAGGGGAGACGGATACACTTTCTGTGTGAGGTGTCTAGGGTTAGAGCACACCAGGGCAGCCCTTGAGAGGTCTACTGCCACAATCTACTGCCAAATGTGTCTCCATGGGTTCTGTCTACCATAGAAAATGGTTACCGGGTCCAGTTCAGAGCTCGACCCCCCCCGGTTCAGAGGTGTGCTCAATACAGTAGCTAGAGCAGAGCCTGACGTTAGTGCATGAAGTAAGATCCCTCTTGAACAAATGGGCCATAGAACATGTACCCCATTCCCTGAGGGAGGAAGGTTTTTACAGCCATTATTTTGTGATCTACAAAAAAAAGAGGAGTATGTGGCCAATTTTACACCTGTGTCATCTAAATCATACTCTTCAGACATATAGGTTCAAGATACAGACGCTCAAACTTTTCGTTCTACATCTTCAGTTTGAGGACTGGTTTGTGACAATAGATACACATATTTCCACATAAAGATATCAACCAGTCACAGGAAGTTCCTGAGGTTCGCATTTGGAGGCAATCCGTACCAATATCGGATTCTTCCCTTCAGGCTAGCTTTATCCCCTCGCAACTTCACAAAGTGCATGGATGCAATTCTGGCTCCCTTGCAACTTGATGGCATCCATGTACTAAACTACCTAGAAGACTGGGTAATTCTAGCACGATCCAGGGAACTGGCGATTCAACATCGAGATGTTGTTCTTACCCACATGAAGGGCTTAGGGCTCAGGCTGTACCTCAAGAAAAGTATGCTTTCTTCAGTGCAGACGACAGCTTTTCTAGGGATTATAAGGGCATTTCTATCCCCTACATGCGTAGGGTCAATCCTATCAACATTGAGCAAGATAAACCTGGATCTGGCCATCCCCTCCATCCCCTCCATATGAGAGACTCTTGGGGCTTATGGCAGCAGCAGCCAATGTCATACCGTTGGGTCTATTGTACATAGCAAGTGCGTTTCAGTGGTGGCTGAAAAGTTGGGGGTTTTGTCCCAGGACGAAACCTCTGAGACTAATCAATGTCATGCAATGATGCCTACATGCACTGAGAATTTGGAGGTGTCCCCAGTTTTTAGCATCGGGTCACTTTCTAGGGGCGTCTCCTTATCAGAAGACGGTAATAACAGACGCTTCCCTCGCAAACTAGAACATGGTCTTAGATGGCTGTCTAGCTCACGGTCTCTGGATCGGCCCTCATCTGATATGGCATATAAATCACCTAGAAATGCAGGCTGTATTTCTAGCGCTGAAATTCTTTCTTCCTCAATTGAGAGGTCACCATGTGTTAGTAGTGACAGACAACACAACGGTGGTCTTGTATACCAACCACCAGGGAGGGTTATGTTCACACCCCCCTGTTCAGGCAGGCACAACTAATTCTTCTCTGAGCAGAGGGAAAGTTTTTGTCAGTGAGTGCAATGTACATTTTGGGCAACCAGAATGTGGGGCAGACATCCTGTCGAGTCAGGGGCTGAGGCCTAGGGATTGGAGGCTCCATCGACAAGTTGTGGAGTCCATATGGCGGAGGGTTGGCCAAGAGGAAGTGGATGTGTTCGCCTCTGAGGAGACAACACACTTCCCACTGTGGTTCGCCCTCACACCTCCTGCACTATTGGGGCTGGATGCCATGGTGCACACGTGGCTGAGGTCGTGTCTATACGCTTTTCCCCCGATTGCTCTGCTCCCACAAGTTCTAACAAGAGTTTGCCAAGACCATCTACATCTGCTGCTAGTAGCACCTTATTTTCCAGCATGAATATGGTTCTCGGAGATAATATCCCAGCTAGACAGCAATCCTTGGGATTTTCCCATCCATAGGGCTCTACCGTCTCAAGCCTGAGGGCTGATTTATCACCCTCGGGCAGAACTATGGAAACTGTGGGTCTTGCCCCTGAGGGGCACCAGCTCATAGATTCTAGTCTCACAACTGAGCTTGTAGAGAATATGTTTAACACTAGAGCTCCATCCACAAGGAAATTGTATGCATGCAAGTGGCTACTTTTTGTCTTGTGGTGTCAGGAACGCCAGCTAGACCCAGTGAACTGCGCAATAGCTACAGTCCTGGAGTTCTTACAAGGATGTTTCTCAGCAGGGTTGGCTCCTTCTACAATCAGGGTCTACGTGGCTGCCATTTTGGCCAACCATTCCCCTATTGATGGAGCCTCTGTGGGGCAACATCCTCTAACATTGAGGTTTATGCGTGGTGTCGGGCAACTGAGGCCCATTTGCAGGCCACACATACATTCCTGTGGTCCTGGAAGCTCTCAGTCGCCCCATTTGAGCCCTTAGATTTAGCCCCAGAGAAACTTCTGACTCTAAAGGTAGCTCTTCTGCTGGTGCTGACATCTCTCAAACGAGTAGAAGATCTACAAGCTCTCTCTGCCCCTTCCTACTTTGACTTTGCCCTGTGATTAGCCAAGGCCTTCCTATATCCTAGGCTGGATTATATTCCTATGTGCCTACATCTGTTGCACATCCGGTAGTGTTGCAGATAGTGAGAAACAGAGTCCTCCTCTGTTCCTCACACTGGACCAAGAGAAATTGCACCTAATATGTCCAGTAAGGGCTCTCTGTACTTACGTCTACCGCTCCGACCAGTGGCGTAAGTCGGAGCAGTTGCTGGTCTGCTTTGGTGGTGACAGTAGAGGTGATGCAGTCTCAAAACAGCACATCTCTAATTGGATAGTGGAGACAATCTCTATTGCTTATGAGGTGCGCTGTCTCGATATGCCTTTGGGCAAAAGGGCTCATTCCACTGGGGGGGTCACCTCATCAAAGGCTTTTATCCAACGGGGTATGCTTACAGGATGTGTGTGCTGTGGCGGGATGGTCTACACCGCACACATTCTTTTGATATTACAGTTTGGACATGGATTCCATCCTGGGTTCAAGTGTCTTGCAGTGACCCTCTGGCTCAGACTCACTCTGTAATATCCTCAGTATGATGGAGTGGGTATACTCGTTTCCACAGCGTTAAGCGTGAAGTGAGTTGACTTTGAAAGGGGATGTCTGGTTTACGCATTTAACCCTTTTCCCTGAGAAGGGAACAAGACATCGCGTAGCTTTGTCATATTGGGGCATGTTGTTCATACTTGCCATTTTTACATCACGCAACGCGCTTAATTGCCACATCACCTGAAATAGGCATGATGTTACATAAGCTTCAGATACTGGTCACGTGCTGTATGCGCTTGACTGCGCTTGACTGTGCTTCCCACAGCATATTGTTTTGAGCTTGCTGTTAACGTTAACTTATATTTTTTGGAAGTGGTAGCAATAATATTTCTTATTACTGTTGTGGCCGGATGCATTTTAAATGTTGTTAATATGTATCCAGGTAATCCCAAAGGACTACAAGACAATGACTGCCTTGGCTAAGGCCATTTCTAAGAATGTGCTGTTTGTCCATTTGGATGACAATGAGAGGAGGTAAGTGAAAGATATTATAATGCTATATTGTTATTAAAAAAGTGTTAAAAATGTGCTTTAAAGTCTAGAGTGCCTGGTATCCATTGGTCTTTTTTCAGTGGTGCTTGAAAGTTTTTAGAATTTTCTATATTTCTGCATGAATATTACCTTATCAGATTTTCACACAAGTCCTAAAAGTAGATAAAGAGAACCAAATTAAACAAATGAGGCAAAAATATTATACTTGGTCATTTATTTATCGAGGAAAATCTCAATCTCTCTCAAACAACAGTGCCCACTATCACCAGTGATACCAAATAATCTCATGCAATCATAAAGTGGTATCTGAGTAAGAATGAAAATAAAATTAACTAACTCATTAACAATAATAATAATAAATAAATGATGTACTCTCCAGGGGCGCTAGCTAGACTGTTAATCATCCGGTGCTGAGCCCATATTCTTCTCCATCATGCATTTTTCTTGCATGTGAGGGCTAATTGCTTAAACAATGTGAAATCTAGAAGGAAGGGTTTCAATTTGATTTACCATATAGTCTGCACATGAATAATCCAGCCACTCAAATGTCAAACCAGTATCATATCAGATACTTCCATATTTCCATTATTACTAGGCCTACATGATGAAAAGTCCTCAAAACCCATAATACAATGGCAGTTTCATGAATGAAAGCTGAAAACAGCTAACTACTCAGTATGACTGTGTAAACATTCATAATATGATTGTAAAAAACTTGCGGATGGACCTACTTGATATGAACCACAATTCCCACCTCGATGGTACAGGTAGTAAAACATGAGAAAAATAATGGCCAATTCTCCAGCTCAATGTTCTCAGTTCAGCTAGTAGCCTAAAGTTTTGTTTTATGTAAGCTGTGGTGACTTAGCTGTCAATGTATAACATAATCAAACAAATAATTAGATTTATCTTAAAACTTGCCTCTGTGTTATCACTGTTTGCAGCACTATCAGACCGATAAAATATAAAACTTTTGGCTATCTAACATGAGACTAGGCTAGTTTGGTGTCGCTAGCCAAGGGGAGGCACAACTAAGCTATCATTGTATGGGTTTATCTGGCTGGGTTTACAGTGCTATGCAGAGTATGTTAGCTGTTCTTATATCATGTTCACGTAACTTGGAACTCATATGGACATTTATACACCTTGTTTTCCTGGCTCAGCATCAGAGGATTTTAAATTTCAAATAAGTTTCAAATTGGTGTAAATACATTTTTCCCTCACACTAATTGACTATATGAGCTAGCATTAACATATTATTTGCACATATTTTCCTTAAACCCTGTCTGATTGTTATGTAGTGATCCTGTCATACTGAAATAGTAACTACAGCAACATGTTGTCAAAAAAAGTGGTTTTTATTTCTACATTTTTTTTTATTGTAGGAGTTACTTGTGTAAAACACATTTCTTTTAAAAAATAATAAAATAAAACAAACAGAAGTTTTAAAATCTATTTGTTTTAGTTGATCACAATAATGAACTGTATACTAGTATATTTGGTTTTACATGAGTAACTCCTACAATCAAAAAGTTATTGAATTTTAATTATTTTTCTTTTCTTAACAAAAAAAAAATTATTTTCAAAATTGAGTTGTATCTCTGATAGGAACAATGGAGTATAATATAATGTGAATCATAACATTTGTTTACTTTCATTTCTATTTGTTTTGCTGATTTATTTATTTATTTATTTATTACAGCATTTTGCTTTAGTTGCTAACATAAGCAAACATAAGTAAACTTGCCATGATCACACACAGGATACATGCCGGTTCAACGCATGCTATCACTCAACCACGTCTCCACTGCCACAGATGCTTAAAAATATGATGTACAAGCTTCTCAAAAGTCTCAAACCTACTGTCCAAATGGCAAGGACCATGAGAGGTTCCACGGCAGGTTGTGAACGTCGAAGTGTTGCAAATGGATGGGGGAAACACTTGGCACTTACCACATCAATCACCTTAAACAGTGGAGAAAGTTGGTCCTTGTTGATATGCTGATGGCAATGTTAGAGAGAGATGAGTTGGGACCAGTGCTAAAAAATCTTCAAATCCCTCTCCAATCCCATATAGCTAACCCCCCCCACCATTGAACCAGAAAGTAATGGCTGCCAAGTTACAAACCCACTTTTCAGACCACATTGACATTTCCCATGGCATGCTTGTGTGCAGCCAGCCATATCACTTGCCTGAACACAAAATGTGTTTCAGGATGAATTGGAGAAAATGATAGAGGTAGGAGTAATAGTGTCACACAGTGACTGGAACAGTCCCATTATGCTTGGGCCTAAACCAGACAGTCTGCATGGATTTTGACAAAGTGAATGCAGTTTAAAAATCTGATGCCTGTCCAATGCTTTGCATTGAGAAGAATGGCTTTCCCCACCCCATCTGATCACACCAGTTTGTCAGTTTTATGTTCTGGCTTGTTGGAGCACCAGCTACATTTCAATATCTAATGGACCACATGCTCTGGCCCCACTGCACATATGACACTACTTATTTAGATGATATCATAATATATGGTAACAATTGCTTGTGGCATATGGATGATGTTAATGTAGTTATAAAGTCCTCAAGACCCACCGATCTAAAAAAAACAAACAAACAAGTAAAGTCTGTAATCGAAAGGGTAGGAGTATTGTATCTGGACTCCCACTTGAGTCATGGGCAGATGCATCTTTAAGACTGCTGTGTTTGTGTCCTGACATCAGCCTAAGGCCAATAAGGAGGTGAGACATTGTCATAGGTTTGTACCAAATTATTTGTAACTCACCAGCCTACTGACTGATCTCACCAGCACCAGATCTTGTCCAGTGGCCCCAGACATGGGGATGGGGGCAGTCCTGTCTCCCAGAGGGAGGAGAGTGCGTACTCTCCATTACTACTTATTGGGGGGTCTTTGCATCCTCTGTTTAGACCACACTCTCACCACTTATTGGTATCTGTTGTTACAGCTTTTTAAATTGACATTGGTCCACAGGCCAAGGGTGCAGATGATGGTGGATGACATGCTGAGCCTACGTCAGGAAGTGTTGGTATGTAGCAGTTGTGAGTGTGGGACTGCACTGGGAGGGAGTTATTTGGGGACGATCTAGAGTGGTGATGATTGAAACAACACACTTGAGTCTGATTATTTCACTTTATGTGATCCATATTTGTATATTTGTCCCATAGTTATGTGATCTCTCTCTCTCTCTGAGCAGTGAGCTGTGTGTGGCAATGAGTGGAGCAAAGCCAAAGATGTACTGAATAAGTGGCTAGTGAGGTAGAAAACAGCAATGTTCTTATTTTTTAGGAAAGGTTTTGATACCATCTGACTAGCATGCACAAGCACAAAATGTAAAAGCTCCCATGTGTCTTAACCTGTTGTAATCTCTGAGCAGCATACTCCCAGGATTGGCACACACATACGCACACGCACGCACACACACACACACACACACACTTGCACATACATGTGCTCAGACATTGCAGTATTGCCATTGGGTTTAAAGATCAGATACATTTTACCCACCTTCTCCTGTTCCACTAGCATAATTCTCCTTGCTCTTTGAAAAATCTGTTACTCTTATCTCCCACATTTTCACACAGTAATAAAAGAAGAGGGAAGGATACAGGCATGTAGGAAGTACTACAAGGGAGGCCAATTACCTGATAAACTGCAGTAAGTTGTGCAGTAAGACAGACCCCACATTCATCACTCAAAGTGAAATGCTGATTGAGAGAGAGTGAGGACAATAGGAGGTCATATTTGCACTTATAATAAAAGCAAAGAGAAAAGATGTGTTTTCTATAAAGGAATTAAACATTCCTACTCGCACAGATGTTAAACTTGATCCTCTACTTCCGTAATAGGGATCAACCATATAAAGCCTGTCAATTTATATTTCATAATTAGTTTCCTAACACGAGCTACCTTCTGTGGTAAATGATTTGATTGATTTGCAGATATACACTCACCATGAACTTTATAGTATGACCAAGTACCTGTAAAACTGCAGTAAGGTGTGCAGTAGGACTGACTCCACATTTATCACTCAAAGTGAAATGCTGAATGAGGGAGAGAAAATTATGTTTCCTACTATGAACTACCTTCTCTGGTAAATGATTTGAATGATTTGCAAATCTACACTCACCATCCACTTTATTAGGTACAACTGTACACCTTCACATTTATGCAGTTATCCAATCAGCCAATTATGTGGCAGTAGCACAGTGCATAAAATCACGCAGATACAGGCCAAAAGCTTCAGTTAATGTTCACCTCAAACATCATAATAGAGAATAGGTGTGATCTCTTTGACTTTAACTGTGGTATAGTTGTAGGTATAGTAGTTTTTCCCCTAATCTTCAACTGTCTGGTTTGGGTGAGCCTGTGCCCATGATTTCTTCAGATTCCTGTTCTTGGTTGACACGAGTGCTTTTCTGCTCACCACAGTTGTAAAGAGTGATTCCATGAGTGACTATATCCTTCGTAGCAGCTAGAACCAATCTGGCCATTTTCCTCTGACCGCTCTTATCAAGACTTACAGAAATGTTTTTAGTTTTTTTGTACCATTTTGGGGCACACAGTGGCTTAGTGGTTAGCACGTTTGCCTCACATCTACAGGATTGGGGGTTCAATTCCTGCTGCTGCCCTGTGTGTGAGGAGTTTGCATGTTCTCCCGGTGGTGCAGGGGTTTCCTTCAGGTACTCCAGGTTTCCTCCCCTAGTCCAAATACATGCATGGTAGGCTGATCGGCATGTTTAAAATGTCCATAGTGTATGAACGGGTGTGTGAATGTCTGTGATTGTGTCCTACGCTGGATTGGCACCCCGTCCAGGGTGTACCCTGCCTTGTGCCCCATGCTCCCTGGGATAGGCTCCAGGCTCCCCACAACCCTGTAGGATAAGCAGTATAGAAAATGGATGGATGGATGGATGGATGGATGCACCATTCTGTGTGAACTCTAGAGACTGTAGTGTGTGAGTCTCTGGAATACTTAAACCAGCCCATCTACTACCAACATCCGTGCCATAATCAAAGTTACAGAGATCACAATTTTTCTTAATTCTGATGTTTGATGTGAACATTACCTGAAGCTCTTGACCTGTACCTGAATGACTTTTGCATTGTGCTGCTGCCACTTGATTAGCTCATTAGATAACTGCATAACTGCAACGGCAGGTGAACAGGTGTAACAAAGTGGATGGTGTATATTTAGGTGGGGCAGATAGACATAGAAAGATTACTAATGGCTGTCTTTTTGTCTTTTTCAGTGACATATTTGATGCCATGTTCCCCGTCACACACATTGCTGGAGAAACAGTCATTCAACAAGGTGTGTAGAAAATAAGTTACACATACTGTATCTAACTTGCTTATTCTAGGTAGTTGATTTAAACTCCTTATATGTCAATCAGCAACACACATTGAATCAACACACAAATGCATGTGTGTCTCATTTGGTAATGTGTGGAGACTTTTTCTCTGAATTGTTTCAGTCTAGGGTTAATTTAAAAAAAAAAATCAACCTAAGTAAACTGTTCCACAGGCACAGTAAGAAGTGTTAATGTGTGTGTGTGTGTGTGTGTGTGTGTTTGGCCTTTTCAGATATTTGCCCATTCACTGTGACTTGGGGATCACTGATTATATAATTAACTGTGATAGTTCTATACCATGCAGTCAACTCCAGTATTTGCTTTCTTTATTATAATGAACAAGAATGAAAAACGAGATGAGATATTTTAAATGTATGCGGATTGTGTATAGTTTTATTATCAGTGCAACTTAAAACACTGTTACTCTTTTCAATATTAACAAAATAACACTCTTCCTGGAAAGACTAACATGGTTGAAAAAATGTGTACAATGCTCTCCCTATGCAAAACATTTTAAACACCTGTAAATTTGTAGATGTGGACTGCCAAAAATCGAGAACCCCTGCATTTTCATGCCTTACTACGTATATAGATTTTATATATGCTACCTATGGCTGCATGATTATGGCCAAATTGATAATCCCAATTATTTTGACCAATATTGAGATCTCGATTATTTATCATGATTATTCATTGATTTTAGTAACAACATAGTTTTATTGCACTTTCACATTTAAATAAACAGACCACTGCTTTCACCTCCATGTTGTGCTACATTCCTGCTAATGTACAAATCTTTGCATCAAATTAGACTAATCCTTAAAGTGCATTATCTCGTAGAAGCAAAACATAAATAAAATAGTACCCAAAATATAGTATAAGTAAAAATAAAAATGCCATCAACCAAATGAAAATATGAAATCAAATATAACAATATGCAACCAAATGAAAACAATTCAGGCCTATGCAGAAAAGGCAATAACAGTGTTTACAGGAGGAGAGACGCAAGACAATTTCTTAAATAATAATTACAAAAATTTAGGAGCACAGTTGTAGTTGAGGTTTTATTTATTTATTTTTTTAAAGATCGTAACATTAATGTGCCACAATATAACACACAAGTAGGCATGAGAAAACTTTGCTTGTCAATTTTGAGAGAATTTAGGAACATAGCATAGAGCCATGAGTAATTAATTTACCTTCTGATAAACTAAATTTAATATTTTCAGTTAATTTTACAGACTGTATGCAAAAAACAACCGTTAACCTGTTCCACCTTGTAAACAAATACAATAAACATCAATGTTCAATGTTTGAAGTCTGCTCCTCTTAAACATGTTTAAAGCTACAATATTGGACATTTTCCACTGTCATGGGCTGGAGTCAGTTCTCGAACCACTCTGTGTATATTGTATATATATCTGAATAATCTCATATAGGATGTGATTGGGTGAGTTCATTTACCCGTCAGATGCAAAGTGCTTTAGTTTAATGGTATTCATTAGGGATGCACCGGTCAGGATTTTTACGACCGAAACCGATCCAGATACCAATCTTTTTGTTTAAGCTTTAATCAGGAGGTCTATCATAAACAGTTAAATGTAAGCTCTCTGCTCATGGTCACTGTTAATTGAATTAAAATAATAGCAATGAGAAATACTGTTGGTTAATTGATAACTAAACAAGCATAAAATATTTATTTGGAAATATCTTAAACAATAGTCCTAATTAAAAGTAGATTAACAGAAACATGGTCCATATTAGGAAAAAGGCTAATAGCTTTCTAAGGAGATAGCGAACTTATCTTAATGTCAAATTGATATTAAATGCAACCCATAGTAATTAAACATTATTTAATTTCTCATTTTATTTATATTTTATGAAGTTATTATAATATCTATTTTTTATATTAAATGATTTATTTATAACTAAGCACATTTTCTGTCTTCACATTTTATTAGTTTTCTGTTTGTTTGTTTGTTTATCAGTTGTTCCTTTTAGATTCGTTCCCCAGTACGTCTGCTGATAATATTGTTTTTTGGGGGCCTAAATAAAAACATGGAAACTGGAGTTGACTTTTCTGATGATATCTGGCAACCTTAAGTTTAAATGACATGACTACGCTATGTATTTGAGTTAGTGAAGAGCGGGAAGGAGAGCAGCAGCGTACTCCTTGTGAACAGTTGCTAATCTTGATTATTAAATAATTCCTGACCAATCATGAAGAAGTTTGAATTAAACTCACCTTGTAGCGTTAGCATTATTATTAATTTACTCCACCCGATGCTGCTGTGTCTACACGAGTAGGTGAAAGCTCAGGTAATTTTGCCGGATCAATAAAAGATGGCGGTTGTGAGATTGGGAAGTTGAGAGAAGCAGATGATGTTCAGTGTTACTCTTGTCATCATAATGGCTTCTCTGCAGTATTTCCACACTTGTTTGGTTAACTGAAGTGATGAAAAGCAGTGTGAAAGTAATTGTTGCATGGCGTAGATGCATTTTGGACTTCCTGTAGTTTTTATTCTGATTGTATTATACAACTCCAAACAGGTCACTCACACCGATGCAAATAAATATTTATTCACAGTCGCACAAAGTACTTTTCAGTCGCAAACGCGAGTGAAATGGTTGCACTGTAGCGCCCTGAGTTTATCTGTAAAGTTTATTCCTGTGCAGCTTGATGATGTTTAATGTCCCCGATAACCTCTGTAGTGCCATTTAGCATCATGCTAGTGTCATGATTTCCCCTCGTGCAAGCGCTGGAGCTCGCAACGAAACTGGCAGCTCGAGCGCTAAAATGCTAACTCCATTTCCAGGTTTTGGCATTACAAAATGGCGTCATCCCTGTGCCACTCTATGGTGATTGGCTGAAATTTAGGAAGCGCATGATTTGATCTGTAGTGGAGTTTTCTATCAGTGGAGGATGAACTTTAAAAAGCAATATCGCAATAGATCATGTTCATTTAATCATGGGCAGTCAAAATCATAATCGCGATCGATATTCGATTAAATGTGCAGCCCTAACGCTACCTAACAAACATTTATCTCTACTGTTCAAGTTTTTTCTCATGGTAATGGATGACAACATCAGGAAATCAAGGCATCATCAAAGGCAATAACAGTGTTCCTTGGGACTGAGAGAAATGAAAGACCAATAATTTTTTGCATTTATTTTAAATATCAATTAAGGGTGTCAGTAGACATAACACTGTCAGGCGGCAGGCAGTGACAATGACAGTTGCGTTGAATGTACTGATTAAACACTAAGACTGGCAAGCACAAACAAATCCAAATCACAATCTCAAGGTCAAAATCCAAAACGCTTGAATCATAAAACAAGAAGGCGAACTCGGTCAAAACCAGAACTAGCAAACATGAACAAAGTCTTGGTATGTTAGAAGGTAAACAGCCTTCCTTCTGGGTCCTTGGGATGCTGGGCATTAATCATGAAGGAGTCAAGGGGGTTGTGAGCTGGGATCGAGCACCTTTTGTTGAGACCATAGTACTCCCAGTTGATTAGGTACTGTCGCATACGCTCCCTGTGAGGTCAAGGATGGCTTTGATTCAGTAGGCAGGTTATCCTTCGTTCTCCAGGGGTTCTGGTGGTATGGATGGAGATACCCCTTCTACCAGGGACCTTGGATTGTGGGCTTGAGACATGACCTGTGGAAGGCGGGCAGTGGTAGTTCAGAGGTTAAAATGTTGGACTACGAATTGGAAGGTCATGAGTTCAAACCCCAGTACCGCCAAGCTGACCTGGTTGGGCCCTTGAGCTGTTTGGCCCTTGAACTGCTCAGATGTACAGATGAGATAAATGTAAGTTGTTCTGGATAAGGGTGTCTGCCAAATGTAAATGTATGTGGGAGAAATACTTGTTCCATGGGAGGAAGCAGGCCCAGTGAGAGAGGGAGCCAAGGGATAGGTTGCTGCCATTTTGGTGCTAGGAAGTGTCAGTGTAGCAGACAACTGTGTGATTTTGGCATCGAACAGGACTATCTGTTGTTGCTCCCCGAGTAGGCCAAGTAGCCGGAATAGCCTGTTGCCAGTCAAACATTCCTGCTGCCTCCACGTTGATGGTGAATTATACTGTCAGGCAGCAGAGACAGCAACAGTTGCAGTGAACATATTTATTAAAAACAAAAACTGGCAAGCACAAACAAATGGAAATCATAATATCAAGGTCAAAATCCAAAAACAGGCAAAGGGTCAGGCAATGTACAAACAAGCTATCAAAGTATGAGACTAGAATCACAATCACATGGCCAACGTTGGGTCAAAACCAGAACTAGCAAAAAAAAAAAAAAAAAAAAAATATATATATATATATATATATATATATATATATATATATATATATATATATATATATATACACACACATATATATATATATATATATATATATATACACACACATATATATATATATAAAGTGCTGGAGCACGCAGCGCACTCCAAAGTGCAAGCACGCACTTTTGGGTTTCAGTGACACAGACTTTGTATAACGATAATGATGAGTCTTTATTAATCACATATACATTACTGCTCAGTGAAATTCTTTTCTTCGCATACCCCAGCATGTTAGGACATTGGGGTCAGACCGCAGGGTCGTTCAGCCTCCCTGCTCAGTTGAGGACGCCACTTCGTTCTCCCTGCACACTTGATGTGCTCTGTGATGTTCAGAGGTGGGGCGGTCTCCTGCGCACCACAGACAGAGGACGTGATATGCCCGGCCTGGCTTGAATGTGGAGCGACGGCTACTGCACAGCCAGTGGGAAGAACAAAGCTCAAGGTGGAGCCCGAAGGGGAAGCGACGTTCACCATGAAGTTAGAGGAGGGAGCCACGCTCTCCGCGAGGTCCCAGAGGGGAGCAAAGTTCTCCGTGAGGCCAGAGGGGGGAGCGAAGTTCTCCACAAGGCCAGAGAGAGGAGTGATGCTCTCCGCAAAGCATCGGGGGGCACTATGTCCTCCGTGGAGCAGGAAGGCGGAGCGACATACAGCATGAAGCAAAGAAAAGTAGCGACATCTTCAGCGGAGCTTGGAGGCAGAGCGACGTCTTCAGCTCAGCAGGATGGCAGAGCAAGATCCTCAGCCGAGCAGGATAGCAGAGCAACGTCCTCAACCATGTAGGATGGCAGAGCGACATCCTCAGTAGACTAGGAAGGTGGAGCAATGTCCAGATCAGAGCCTCGTGTAGTGATGTCCAAGGCAGAGCAGGGAAGAAAGCGAAGCTTTTGGCTGATTCGGGAGGAGGAGCAACATCTTCAGCTGAATAGGGAGACTGAGCAGCATCCTCAGACAAGCAGGGAGGCTGAACGACATTCTCCATCGACTCTGCAGGCTGGATGAGATCCACAATGGGGTAGGGAGGGTGGGAGGCTCCTCTTTGATATACCCCCTAATGGCGTACGTCATGTCCCAATTGGCTCGAATTAGGGAGAATTTCCCCTCCTTCTCCCACCTTGGTTTTTCCCTTTTATACAGGGCCTCTAAATTCTGCTGCATCCATTGTAGGGACTTGCGTTCTGTCACGACATGGAGGTAAGGACGGATGCAGATGCAGAATATCAGGTCAAATGTTTTAATGAAGAACAAACCAAACATAAAAACAAGACTTACAAGAACCTGGACTTAAGTGACGTGAGACAGAAGGATAAACCAAACCAACGCAACCTGTGTAGTGCAGAACGTGACTATACATATGTGCTAATGAGACAAATGTGAATCAGGTGATCCAGACATGTGACTAGGTGCAGTGGCTGATGGGAATCGTAGTTTTAGTTTCTCCACTATTTACATGACAATCGTTTCTATTTTATTGCAAGGACAAAATAATACAAGAAACAATTATATAAATAATAATGCACATCTTTCTAAAGTTTAATAAAATAAAACACAGGGTAGTATTACTACTTTATACAATACATGTAAAAGTAATCAAAACACAGTCTTGACATTTAATATTTGGCTTGAATTCATTCTAAACAACAAATTCTTACATGGGCTTTTGAGTACTAAATTTGTTTTTGTTAAAATGATTTGTTTTTAACTTCTGCAACCATAACATCTAGCTCACTGGCACAGCGCAGTTGACAGTTACCTGCAAAAATGAGCTGTAAAAATGAATATTTGTGGTTATTGTGCCACTTAGCAATCAAGAGCAGCAAATGCATGTTGAGTTGAGTACTCAACCAGAAACCCAAATCTTATTCTGCTTGAGTACTCTGGTTGAGTATATATATATAAATTATTATTTTTGCCCATTTTCCTGAAGGGTGCCATTCATTCTGGATATTTCTCTCTTCATATCTCTGCCTCATTCTTTCATCTCTTTCTTTCCATCTCAGGTGATGAAGGGGACAACTTTTACGTAATTGACCAAGGAGAAGTTGATGTAAGTGAACTATCTACTGGACCTCAACAAAACACAGACATTTGATTGTTATTGTCAACTCTGTTCTGGGTCACTGTTTTCAAATACTTGTATTGTGTTCTCAGAATAGTGCTAGATCGTTTGATGTTTAGTAGTTTCTGGTCTGTAAAGAAATCCACTTTGATGTGGAATATCCAAAGTATCACCATGTGAATTCATCATATCCTCAAATGGTGTTATGTTGTGAAACAGTGCTAAATTTGTCACTGAACATTACTTAACAATCCTAAGCAAGCTTCAACCTACCTTTCCCCTGAACACTCACCCAAACATCTACAAGCTTAGCAAGCACAAAATAAATAAGCTGTAAGTGTAAAGATAAAGAGCCGCAACACAGGTAAACAGGAAAAGACCTAATCATTTTACATGCTTACAATGACCTACTGCAAGGGTGGCAGGTAATAAGAGTGGAATTTATGTGTTTGTATAAGATTCAATCATATATGACACCACTTATAAAAGCAAGATATAATAGCAAAAGCTAATGGTAAAATAAAAAGCGACAAATCATGAGGAATTTTTCTATTCCTAATAGGAACAACCCAAGAGGTTTCAAAGATGCTGATTATTGTTGCTATTGTTGACTGCAGTAATGCATCCGGTAAAGGGCCACTTTAAAAACTGTGTTTTTTTTTTTTTATTATTTTTTTTTCATAATAGCCTCTGATATGAGTTTAAGACTTGACTTGATCTTTTTATTAGACACTGACTATGTTTGCATGGACAACAATAATCTAATTATTGACCTTATTCTGAATAAGTCAATATTGTGATTACAGTGTTTACATGAGCTGCTTTTAGAATATTCCTTTCAAGTTCCCGTTTTACATGTTATAGAATATAGATCGACTAATGTCACACATCATTACATCCCTGTGCCACGCCTGTTCGACGTTCCCTCCAGTATATCACGTATCAAGATACAGTTCGTCTAAGTTATGGTACTGTATACAGTTTTGGGTGTTTCAATTTTAATTTTCCGAAAGCTTAAAGTGCAGTTAATTATTTGTCATGCTATACGTTCAAATGCTTGAATCCATGGGTTGCGTCCGAAACCGCATACTTACCCACTATATAGTAGCCGAAATATATGTATTTTGCGTACTATGTAGTAAGTACGTGGTTTTGGATGCAGCCGTGCTCTCTTGTTTGCCGCCAAACAGTTGAGCACTGCCGTGTGTGTACGTGTCCTGTCACAAAATGCAGCGAAAACTCCCACATGATATTAGTTCGATTAAGGTGTGTGATATAGTGTGATAATCCACTTCGATAATGCGACTAAAATAGGAACACTCCCCATGTCTTAATTTGATTTGTGTTTACTTCAAGTATGACTTTAGTTGGATTAAGGTAATCAATAATTAATTTCTTTATTAGAGTATTGTCTTAATCAGGTTAATATCAGATTATTGTTGTCCTTGTAAACATACTAAATGACACCAAACATACATTCAAATTAACACTGAAATGGCTGCTGGATACAAAATCAGTGTTTCACACTAGCCATTTCAGTCTCTAAATTTAAACACTATTGAAAACATGTGGTCTGAATTGAAGAGGGTAGTTCACATGCTGATACCTAATAATATAAGGAATCTAAAATGTTATGCATGTCCAAATGTCCAAAATCCCCCCTAGAACTTTTCAGGAAACTTCACCAATTTATTTATTTATTTTTATTTTTTATTTTTTTCTAATCTAGAATGTCTTATATATTCAGGAATGTTTAAGCACAAAACATGACTCATTGAGTTCTTCTTTTCATATATTAATTGTTTGTAAATTTGATGAAGGGTGCCAGTAATTATAGAGTTGACTGGAGCTTTGCAAATGTTCACCTGGTCTTTTCTTTCTTACAATACCCATATTTTGACTATAAAACTTCTACTGTTCTACTTTCTCAAGACAGACTTGGCAATACCTTATATGTACTTATCTAGACACACATGCATACATGTATGAGAAGGTTATTTAACTGTTAGAACAATTTCCTTCAGAACTTTGGCCCTTGTCAAAGTCACTCAGATCTTTACGCTTGCCAATTTTTCCTGCTTTCAACACATCAACTTCAAGAACTGACTGTTCACTTGCTTTCTAATATATCTCATCCCTTGCCAGGTGTCACTGTAATGAGATAATCAGTGTTATTCAATGTTATGGCTGATAAGATTTAGCTGTATCTGGGAGGATGAGCCAGATTTAAAGCTACATACTCATTTGGTCCAATCCAAGTTTCTGTTAAACATAGTACATTAAATCTCTGATAAATTATCTGAATTTTATTTTATATAATCATTTTCAATAAGCACTTGGGAAGTAATAGATATAATATTTAGCAGTCCTAGCTTCAGAAGAAAAATGAAAAGCACTTAGTCAGTTTAGCCATTTTGTCTTCTGCCTGACTCTCATTTCTGGATTGTCATCAATTAATAAGCCCTCTTCTAAGAATGTGAGATATGTTACAAGAAATAAGAGCAGCACCTTCATGAGTGCGATGGAGACCATACTGCCCTAACAGGCCAGACGAGACCTCAAAAGTAGCCCAGTTGTCAACCAAGCCACATTGTTTTAGGAGCACCACTTGGACTTCTAGCAGTTCAACGGTAACGGTTATATAATAATCACAATTTAGCTAATCATCAGCTAATCATTAGCTAATTTTGTTTACTAACCAGCTTAACATTTAACTTCTGTGGCTAAAAGTATCTGCATACCACATCATAATGTACACTGGTAACAATTTACAATATTGTTCAACAACTCATAGGTAACTACGTAGGAACTAAGCAGGAATGAATGAGTAATTCTTCATTAACACTTATGTTAATAGTTAATATGAATATCAATTACTTAGAACTACTAGTTAATTACTCAGTAATTATGTTAGCATAATTAGTTCACTATTAAGTAGTCATTACAGAGTCTTAAACAGAAATTACCGAATCTTACATTTCTCCTGCAGAACTGAAAAAGTCTTAGGCTACCTATTTTTAGTACAAATGTTGTTATGTATGTTTATTTAATGGCTTCTGCATTAATTAATCTGTACAAATATATTTTATATTTCCAAACATTACTTTTCCAACAGTTTTTTTTAATGTTACAGAAAAATGTTTGCATGTCAGTAAAGAAAGCAACACATTGTTAAACAGACCACCTTTCAGACAAAAACCATAATTAAGGCTGTTGATTTTCTGATGCAAAAAAAGCGAGCAAGTGCGACAGTCAAAGTCTCCAGAAGAACTGTTGGAGATTCACAAAGATGCTCAGTATAACTTACCAGCAAATTTCTTTACAAAACTGCAAAAATTGTACCTGAAATTACTAATTAAAAAAAAAAACAAATATTGGCACATCAAATATTGTTCAGTTTATTACTGCCTTTAATGGTATTTTTTTATGTCGTAACAATTAATTTCATTTCTTTTGAAGCATTTCTTTGCATGTGCCTAGA
The DNA here is from genome assembly GCF_023375685.1 of Ictalurus furcatus. NCBI lineage: Eukaryota > Metazoa > Chordata > Actinopteri > Siluriformes > Ictaluridae > Ictalurus > Ictalurus furcatus. The sequence goes on along the minus strand of NC_071256.1, from coordinate 13,338,704 downwards.
ACTTTTGCACAGTACTGTACATCATTTAGGAAATTTGATGAGGTGCTTCGTAGAGTCACTCATTTTTCAGTGGTTAACTCGCAAATAACATCATAGTACCCAGACAGTGTACTACATGGGTAAAACCTATGCAGTTTTTTCTGCATAACAGAAAACACACATTGAAGATTGTGTGGTTTTATATTGTTCTGAATAGGCTAAAAATAACCAGGCTAAAACATTACTGCAGCACAGGCGATTGTTATAAGACCACACAGGAAGCCTGGCTTCCCATAACATTTTATTATAATGCAACAATCAAATGTTTACCAATGTGTCTATATCAATCATAACTCTTGGTGTAATTAAATATTTTAGTAAATCTGGGGAAGTGGATAAGATGTTGGACTTCTGAGCGGAAAGTCATGAGTTAAAATCCCAGCATCACCAAACTGCCACTGCTGGGTACTTGAGCAAGGCCCTTAACTTTCAACTGCTCATGTTGTATAAATGAGATAAGTAATGAGATTGTAAGTCGCTCTGGATAAGGGTGTCTGCCAAATGCTGTAAATGTAAATCAAATATCTCACTGCAATATTGTGCTGTTCATTCATTTAATGAAAACTGTTTTCAGTGGACAGCACAGCCTGCATGAAAATCTCCACTAAAGCCCTTGACGCAGCACTCATAAAAACTAAAGAGAATCTGTGCCTCTCTGGGTATCTATGGCAAATTCAAGTGCACTGTGTTTTAATGGAAGGCAAGACTAACACTCATTGGATAACAGGCCTTTAATGCATCATTTTAAATTGTGCCTGGAAGCCATGCATCTCTGGGAGTGAATGGCACTGTGGACAGGTGGGCTTTACATACAAAAAAAAGTCTCAATGTGTATTGGATAGGGCACTATTTGCTTGTCCTGCCTAGATGCACAGCTTATGCATATGATTATTGGGAGATCTCTCAAAGGCACAGAACCTCATAACTGACTGCCAATCACTGAAATGGCAATGAACATAACTGATATCTCAAACTTTTTGATCTCAGTCGGAATTGCTTGTACCTGTAGTAGTGGTGTAACGTGTAATATTGTAAATAAACTGTAAGTATAAAGTTCTGTTTGATTATTTGCATTAATTTCTGAAATTTTCTGTTTATACGTCAAACTAGCTAGCTGTCACTTCCTTATTCAGCAAGCTTTTTGCTTTTTTGGCAAGAAATGGCAGGCACTGCTAATGTTGATCTAACTTTAGAAAAGTCTTTTGATTCTCATACTTATGAGGAACTACTTATGTAGTAGATGTCCAGGAGGAAGGTAAGGTTTATCTTTTGGGAATTAATATCAATGTTTCCAATAATTAATCAGTAGTTATTATAAAAGAGCCATAGCTAGCTAGTAGTTCGGCAAAAGAAATGTAAGACTCAGTAATTACTGCTTAGTTAATAATGAACTTCTGCTAACATACTGAGTAACTAACTAGTAGTTTTTAGTAGTTAATATGAATAAATGTTAATGAAGAACTACTCATTTATTCCTGCTTAGATCATGCATAGTTACCTGCGGTAACTATGCATGTACATTACGGTATTGTGAAGTGATACCCATCCTATAATAATTTAAATATCATACTGTGATTGATTGACATTGTGGAGCTCAAACTGTGCTCTGTCCCCTGCATTTTATAAGGAAGCACTGAGATATGTTTTATTTTAGATGGAAAAATGTGACTGTGCTGTCAACAAATTTGACTCAACAGTTAAGCATTTAAAAATCACATTGTTCATTACATGGTTGCTTTTGGCATAGTTTAAGCCAATGTCCATGTTTCAACAATTAATAATTCAATTAGTAATATTCTTGCAGGTTAAATACACACATACAAAAAATGTAAATGCCTATTAATAGCTGCTTTTAATCTCCTCAGGTCTTACTGCTCTTTATTGCCTTGACAAGCCCATACTCCATACAGGTTTTGTATGTCTGTTCTACATGCTGGGATATGTGTGGAATGTAATTTAGTTTCGTGTCCGTCTGGCCAGGATGGGGCAGAAGTTTTTTGTCACATTGATATTTTGTGCTTGCTATTCCCCACCTCACAAAGTGAACAACTGGATCATGTATTGACAGCTGAAACTGGCCTTGATAGAGAGTGAAAGAGACTCAGTGTGTGCCTGCGTGTGTGTGTGCAAGCGTGTGCGTGCGTGTGTGTCATACTACTGTAGAACAGGAACACAGAGGTAAACATAAATATCATAGTCTAGAATTCTTCATTCTGTCCACATATGAGACATTCAAGAAGACCACATTATGTTAAGATAAGTTTTAGATATAAAGCCACTATGTAACCCTGATGCATATGCAGCCCTAGCTGTAATTTGTTGGATCTCAGCAAAACTGTTTACACATGCTTGTGCTATCTTTGAACTTGTTTTAACTCATGTTCATCATAATGATTTTGAAACAGAATTATATGCTGTGCTTTATATACAAAAAACCTTATATATAACATATTGGTGGGGTAAACAGTTGCGTGTGTATATATATTATTATTCTTTTTAATCTTTCTCTGTCTCTCACCAGGTATATGTGAATGGTGAGTGGGTGACCAGTATTGGAGAGGGTGGCAGTTTTGGGGAGCTAGCTCTGATATATGGAACTCCACGTGCTGCCACTGTTAAAGCTAAGACTGATCTCAAGCTTTGGGGTATAGACCGTGACAGCTACCGGCGCATTCTTATGGTATATGCTATTACAGTCATAGCACATTTCAAATCCAGGGAATCCCCCCCCCCACATGCCCTGACCGGGAAAAAAAATATATAGAGAGAAAATGCAGTATGCCATAAATCCACAGAACTAGGACTTAAGAGACCTGGGAACCATTGCATCAACTGCTCAGTTTTTGTGAGCCTGTGCCAACTGTAGCCTCAGATTCCTGTTCTTGGCTGACACTAGTGGAACCCAGTGTCATCTTATCCTGTTATAGCCACCACAGTTTTAATTGTAATTGTGAATAAAAGTGGTTATTTTAATTAACATAGCACTTTTTTCAGCTCAAACCAGTCTGGTCATTCTCCTCTCCTTCTTTTGTTGTTGTTTTACACCATTCTGTGTAAACCCTAGAGATTGTTGTGTCCCAGGAGAAGAGCAATTTCTGAATACTCAAACCAGCCCGAAGGAAGAATTGTGCTGCTTAAGAGTTTTCTTTTTCATCATTTGCAATGAAACTTTTCACTGAAATGTTTTATAAAAATCTGTTTATTGCTTCAACAATGACAAACTTTTAACAAGGCATGTGAGGTAGAAGTTCATTTTCACAATGTTTTTTCCTTGCTTTCACCGATACTATGCCATTAGAATTTATGTGCAAAACACTTAACAGCTACTTGCTGGTAGCTAATTTTTTGTCTCAGTAATTAGGTAGCTTTTCCTTGACATCCATATTTCCCAACAACAGTTATCCACTTGAACTTTGAGTCTATCATGTGTTCACCTTTCTGTGTTGAAAAAAGTTCTATCTAAACGCACCAGCACCCTTTTCTTTTACTTTGTTGCTGTGTGTACGTGTGTGTGTGTGTCTGTGTGTGTGTGTGTGTGTGTGTGTGTATTTATGTGCTTGTGTATAGGGATAAAGAGGGTGAGCAAATGCGTCTACACACTGCAATGATGTTGCTTCAAGAATGTATGAATGCACTGTCTCTTTTAATTTTTTATTTAAATCCTTTTATTTTGCCTCATTGCTTTCTTGCACCGTTGCAGCATAGTTATTGCATTCCTCAAATTCCCTGTTGTTTTTAAAACTCTTTGAGATCACCATTAAATGGAACACTCCATTGCCAGGCCACTCTTAAAGTGAACAACATTTTTCATGTTTAGGCATTCATAAACAAACAGCCAATAAGGTTGGATTAAGTGCTCTGTCATTACACATAGGCATTTGTGTATAAAGGCATTAAATAAATAAATAAATAAATAAATAACCAGAACCAGTCCAGTACAGGAGTGACTGGTACTCAGGATTCCTGTTCACTTTCTACCAACTTGAGAGATGACTGGAACAATTTTTGTATGAGGAAATCCTCCCTTTCACACCCACCCCGAGACTTTAGGAACCAAACTTTGGGAAAATTATTACATTTTAGGACATTAGGCCACTTGGTTTCAACCTAAAATATAATCTGTGGCTCTTGTCTCCCCAGGGCAGTACACTGAGAAAGAGGAAGATGTATGAAGAGTTCCTGAGTAAGGTGTCAATCCTTGGTGAGCAGTGCTCATGTTTAGAATAACAGAACACATATATACATTCATTTAGGTCCATTTTCTGCCAGAACAATTTGGAAGAATAAAATAATGAAAAAATAGACTATGCAACAGAGACCACCTTTAAACTACACCGTTTATAAAATTGCTTCCAAGAAAACAATCACAAATTAATAAAATTGTTTCTGTTGAGATTGTATGCTGTTAATGTAGTCTTCTGCTACTGGTTTTAACTTGAAGTCTCTCATACTCACCTGTGATCAGTAGTCACTCCCAGTGTTTCATTTACTGTCCCATTGATCCAATTGACAGTGTGTTCTATTACTACATAGCATCTACAGTCATGAGAGTGTAAATCATTATTACTCTTACTACAAATTATCATTTTGCTACAATACATGCAGACAATAGGTTTCTTCCTGGCACCTGACTTATGCAAACCATTTAAGCATTTGTTAATTCTTTAAATCATCAATTCACCCTTCTTTACATCCCATTGCTTGTGTTGGTGAAATAACAGTACAAAGGTGTTGAGAAGCAGATCTGGGCTTATAACCAGATTCACTCGACAATTCACTGTTGGGGTTATTAAGAAGAAGACATGAGGTTATAAAGAAGACATGCTTCAACACCTTAGGCAGGGGATAAGTTTATCAGTAGCTCAATTCAGTGTGAACCCTCTGACCTCATTCAAGGCTCACATGCTGCTCTATGAGCAGTTACAAGCTGCCTGTGCAAACACACACTCCTCTTCTTTCTTCTCATGTTCTCTATTTTCTGTTTAGGTTGAGGCCTGTATTCAAATGCCCACCTCTCTCATCTGACATTTTTTTCCTCCACTCTTTCTCTTCTTTGATGAGGAAAGGAAGAGGTGTTTTTTTCTCATTTTCTTTGAATTTTGTGATATCCATGAAATTGGTGACAAGCCTTTGGCTTCATTTAGGGACGAAGGGGGAATAATGCAAACACACACACACAAACACACACACAGACACAGTATATACAAATCCATCCTTTACTCACTGGGATCACATTATGCCTGAAGCTGTTAAGCATCTGCACAGTCATTAGGTTGCTTTACACAGCCAAATAAACTAAGCAGCAGTCTGGGGCATGAAGACAGCCTGGTAACATGTAATGTACACATTCTCTGTAAAATCTCAGTAAAACCCAAAACCCTTTTCTGTCACCCTGTCACATATATACTTAGAGACTTCATAGCTAACTTTCACAGCTTATACTGGTCATAGAGTCAATTCCAGAAACTTCATGGAGGTGAGCAAAAATGCATACTTAAAATAAATAGCACATGCAAAGTTTTAAATTAATTTTTTAGCATAGATTATAGTAAGTACTTTTTTCCTGCAAAAACATTTACACTATCTCAAAGTTATTAACAGCCCCACAGTTATTATTTGTAGGAGGCCCTCTAGGAAGAAAAACATCACCATGCCTCTTCCTGTAAAGTAGATCTGCCAACCCTGGATGAAAAAAATCTATAGTTTTCTTGGGGTGTGGGGGGTTCAGGGGCAGCTGTAAGGCAGGGTTGTACTTTGACACCCATTTACAGTAGGTATTCAACTAGAATGTCTATTACCATCACGTGTACTGCCGCTGCAAGGCCACGGGAGTAAATACAATCAGTTACATTCGAAAGTCATTCGCAAAATAACCACCAGGTGGCGAAAAGTGACTGCTTGCAATATCTGGATGTGTGACATGGGGATATAAATAACGAAATAAATTAATACTAGAGATGCACCCATACTAAATTTCTTGAGTTTACAAACTGCAGTTTTGTCATCATTCCACACAAGAGACATCATCTATACATGAATTGGATATGTTTTCTTGCCCTCTTTTGATTGACAGGATATAATCGACCCTGATCATCGGATGTTTTTAAACTATCAGCCGATAGCCGAAAGCAGGAAAAATAGCCTTTATAGGCCGATGCCGATTATCAGTCAATACATCGGTGCATCTCTAATTAATAGTAATAAAAATGTAATTTTATTATGTTCTTTTTGTTATTTTGTCAAACAAAAATCTAGCAGTGATGGATTTCATGTCATTATTTTCAAAGTTTATTAGAACAATGTACTCGAACGAAACAAAAAAAAAAACATCTCTGTGAAGTTGGCACCCTATGAAATGAATAATCACCAAAACTATGCCATTCGATTATGCTATGCTTGTGCTGATTTGTGCCACAAAAATTAACATTTGTACTGGTTTGGGTTTGAGCTATTAAGCATTATTATTTTGGCTGTGTGAAGTTACTCTCCACGCCATGTTGCTCAAATCATCCAAATCGGCACCATTCATTTGTGCTCGGTTTGTACCGTTAAAACAAACACTGTAATTTTTCCCTTCCTTAGATATAACAAAAAATTTTCAGGAGCAGTGAAGTCACTCTCCACCCCATTTTATCTAAATCGCACAAAACCAGTGCTGTTGTTTTGTGCTTGATTTGTGCTGATTTGTGCCATTGAAATAAATATTGTATCTATTTTCCTACATTCTACATTTCCTATATTCAAAAGTTTTAGAACACCTCCATTTTTCCAGGTTTTACTGAAATTTACGCAGTTTAATGTCTCAATGTACTCTGAAATTAAAGCATAGAACAAATAAAAAATTGTTGATAAAAAGAAATCATGGAATAGTTTTGTTTAACAAAATTTTATTTCAATTTTTGACTCATCAAAATAGCCACCTTTTGCAGATATAACAGCCAAGCACACTTTTGGCATTCTTTCTACAATGGAAATCAAATATTGTCTGGAAAAATCTTCCCAATACTGTTTCAGAAATTCCCACAAATGTGTTGCTTTGCTTTCACTGTTCTGTCCAGTTCATCCCAAACCAGATCGATGGGATTTAAGTCTGGAGACTGTGTTGGCCATTCCATGATTTGATGCCTACCATCTTGTTAGCTTCTTCTAAGGTAGTTCTGATATAGCCTGGAGGTATGTTTTGGGTCATTACCTTGCTGTAAGCCCTTGCCCTGACCAACTAGGCATATACCAGAGGGTATTACATGGCGCTGCAAAATTCTGTGGTAGCAGTTTTGGTTCAGGGTGCCACTCAAGTCGCCGAATCAGGATCCAGCAAAAGTGCCCCAGACCATCACACTTCCTCCTCCATGTTTGACAGTTGGTGTCACACATCAAGGAAACATCCTACTTGGCGGCATACAAAAACCTTGCATGATGAACTGAAGATGTCAAATTTAGATTCACTGGTCCATAAGAACACCTTCCAGTTTTAAGTGGTCCACTGGCTGTGCTTCATTACCCAGGCAAGTCTGTTTTTCTTATTTTGCCATCTTAGCAATGGCTTTCTTACTGCTACTCAATCTGTCAAACCTGCAACTTGAAGTCTTTTCTTCACAGTTGAAACTGAGACTTGCTTACTTCGACCAGTGTTGAGCTGTGCTCGAAGCTGTTGTCCTGTGTGCTGCCTATCATGCAAGCTGTTGACTCTCAGAAACTTGTCTTCTGATTCTGTTGTGGCTTTGGGTCTGCCAGACCTTTTCCTGTCAGAATTTCCTCCAGTTTCCAAGTGCCTTTTGATGGTGTAGGAAACTGTACTCACTGACACCTTGGCTTTCTTTTAAATTTCTCTAAAGGAAAGACCTACACTTTTAAGGGTTATAATGGTCTGTCTGTCTTCCTTTGTTAATTGCCTTTTTCTTGCCATTATGAGAGCAATATACTACTCCCTGCAGTACAGTACTGTCCAAATAATGCTTAAGAGGGACTGTGTAGTGACACAGTCTGTTCCAACTGTTCCTACTGTTCCAACACTTCTTTTATACAGAGAGATTGTAAGTAATCAACAAAAGTTGGGACACCTGTAGGAATTGTTAGCATCAACTTTCAAGGCTTAATTTACTTCCATTGCTGCAGAACAGCTGTAAGTTTTTAACCTATCACTTGTTTCCTGAAAAAATCCTGGTGTAATGCTCCCTTCGCTCTCCTGCTGCATCCATGTTGAAGGCGAAGTATTCTGTCACATTTAATGGGCTTTAGATGGGTGCAAGTGCAGTTAAGAGCTTTATTGAAGAGAGGGAAGCAGACAAATCCAAATCGTGTATCACAATCATAGTCAAACAAGCTAAAGGTCAGGCAAATGGCAAACAGGATAGACTAGGCAAAACCAGAATCAATAAACTGGAGGATGAAAACAAGATCAAAAACCATGAAATGAGAAACAAGGTTTAAAGGCTTAGTACGGGTCTGGTGGAAAACACAGAAACACACAATACTTCGCACTGAACAAAGACACATGTGGGGTCTAAATAATTAATGTAATAAAAGGTAAAACATAAACAGCTGAATGATGACAGGGTGGAGATAGGACAGAAGCCAAAACAAAACACACTTGTCAAAAGATTTTGAGCAGTTCATGCACGCTGAATATTTCGGCACACAGTGCAAGGGCAAATCCATGACATATCCCCCCACCCCCTGCCAACAGGCATTGTCTATACTATGCTCTTTTCCCAGAAGAGTCGGAGAGTGGACAGAGTGTGCATATAGGCGGGAAACAGGCGGTGGGTTGGCAACAGATTCGCTGGGGTTAGATGGCTGGGCTAGGACATGATTGCTAGGGAGACATGATTTCTTTGGCAGAAACCAGGCTTTGGAGGGTGCATTGCTGGCCTCTGGCATGAACATGGCTTGGGAGGCTGTCTCATCGGCCTCTGGCTTGAGAATGTTGTGGGAACCGTAGTCTCTGGAATGAGCAAGACGTGCTAGGCTGTCCCGTCGGCCTCAGGCATGAGCGGAGCTTGGTTGGCCGTCTCATCGGCCTCAAGCGTGAACAGGACATGGTAGGCCATCTCGTCTGCCTCTGACTGCAATTGAACCTGGGAGGTCATGTGATCATGTCATTGTTGGCCTCAGGTGTGAGCAGAGCATGGTGGGCTGTGTCATCGGCCTCAGGCATGAGCAGAGCATGGTGGGCTGTGTCGTCAGCCTCAGGCATGAGCAGAGCATGGTGGACCATGTCGTCAACCTCAGGCGGGAGCAGAGCTTGGTTGGCTGTCTCGTCGGCCTCAGGTGGAAGCAGAGTTTGGTTGGCCATCTCGTTGGCCTCAGGTTGGAAATTGGCATGGTGGGCCGTCTCATCTGCCTCTGACTGGAACATGGCATGTGAGGCAGTGCCGTCAACCTCAGACAGGAACATGTCTTGGGAGGCCGTCTCATTGGCCTCCAACTGGACCATGGCTTAGGATGCCATCTCGTCGGTCTCTAACTGGAACATGACTTGGGAGGCCGCCTCATCGGCCTCCGACTGGAACATGGCTTGGGAGGCCAACTCACCACCCTCCAACTGGAACATGGCTTGGGAGGCCGTCTCGTTGGCCTCTGACTGGAACATGGCTTGGGAGGCCATCTCATTGGGGATAAGCTCTGGGGCTGAGGTTGCCACGTTAACCTCTAGCTGGAGCTCTGCAAGGGAGACCACCTCGTGGGTCTCAGGCTGAAGCTCTGGAAATGAGGTCACCATGTTGACCTCTGGCCGGAGCACTTCAGGAGAGACTGCCTCGTGGGTCTCTGGCTGGAGCTCTGGAGTTGAGGTCTCCACATTGATCTCTGGCTGGAGCTGAGCTATGGAGGCCACCACGTTGGCCTCTGGCTGGAGTTGGGCTGTGGAGGTCACCCTGTCAGCCTTCTTGACAGGTAGAATGGTCAGTAGAATGGTCAACTTTTTGATCTGACAGACTGGCTCTCCCCCAAAAATATTCCAGGTTAAATTTAAAGTCCACTTTATCATAAATCACTCTCATTAGGCAAATGAACTCAGCCAGGCTCCCTAGGCCACGGTTACCTGTAATGAATAGGAGCTCCACCCAATGGTGAGCTGAGCCAGAAAGCTGGGACAGCCATTATCTCTGTTCAGGTTTAGGGTTTGATAAGCTCTGAAAATACATTTGGCTCTGAAGAAAGAATCCTTTCAGGGGGTCTTCAGAGCCATCAAAGGGGTCTGGGGGATACATGAAGGTCCACTGGGGAAAGAGAATGGAATCAAACACCGGCATGGTGATCTTGGTGTAACGCTCCCTATGTTCTCCTGCTGCATCCATGTTGAAGGCGAAGTATTCTGTCACATGTAATAGTCTTAGATGGATGCAAGTGCAGTTAAGAGCTTTATTGAAGAGATAGAGGCAGACAAATTCAAATTGTGTATCACAATCATAGTCAAACAAGCTAAAGGTCAGGCAAACAGCAAACAGGATAGACTAGGCAAAACCAGAATCAATAAACAGGAGGATGAAAACAGGCTCAAAAACCATGAAACGAGAAACAAGATTTAAAGGCTTAGTACGGGTCTGGCAGAAAACACAGAAACACACAATACTTCGCACTGAACAAAGACACATGAAGGGTTTAAATAATTAACGTAATCAAACGTAAAACATAAACAGCTGTGAATGACACGGACATGTGAGGGAGACAACCAATAACATAACATAAGGGCAGAGACAGGACAGAAACCAAAACAAAACACACGTGTCAAAAAGTAGACAGTGTCACTGACAATCTGGAAGTGCACGCTGTCACGCTTTTGGCAGTTCTTGCGCGCTGAATGCTTCGGCGCACGGCGCGAGGGGAAATCTGCGACATTTATGTTTGGAGTTATAATTACCCTGATGTGATATAAGCATGATATATGCATTATAAATGTGTCACATAAGTTAGACCAAAATAATAATAATTTGAAGTGTAGCCAAGCCATGTTAAAGAATGTGTACAATTCAAATATCAAACAGTATAAAAACAAAGACCTGTGTGACAAAAAGAGTGTGTGTGTGTGTTGTGTCAGCATCATACATTTAATGTTTTCTTGTAGGCAATGCTAAAAGTGAAAATACTGATGTATAATAAGGAAATATTAATTCATTACTTTAATTCAAATGTATACATCGGTTCCATGTGATTGAACTGAGTTACATTAACATAATTTGTTTTCGTACATCCAATGTGATTTGATCATGTATTTTCAATGGCCTGAATAAAATTAAACAAATGTTTACATGGGCTTTTGAGCAATACATTTGGTTCTGTTCATATGATTTCTTTTTAATTTACAGTTTGTGTTTTTCTTGTATTCACCACTGACTGAAACCATCAAATCTAGCCCTTTGGCACGGCACGGTTGAAATTTACCTTGCAAAAATGAGCTGTGAAAATGAAAATCTGTGGTTATAGCACCATTTAGCAGTCAAGAACAGCAAATGCATGTTGCTGCAGTACCCATGGTGGCAAAAACCTTCTAGTTGAGTACCATCTGTACTTTGGTGATGTTTTTCATGAATTACAGGTTGAAATATATAGTCACCTACTTAGATAATACCATGTCAAAACACAGTATTCGATTTTTGCATAATTTTGCATTCCAAAACTAAAAATAAGACATAAAGGAAAGGCATAGGTTGAGTTGCCAGTTGCATTGGACCTTTCGTTTTGAATGGCTAGAACTTTGGTGTGCTTTACAGAAATTACATGCTAAGTTAACACATGTAACTTCATCATGTTAGGAATAACAAAGGACAGACCGTGTGCTTATACAAAAATAGTGCATGCCAGGGTGATGTGACAACATGATGAGCAGCAACATCTTTGTTGCAGATGTTATTCCGCTTATTTGCCAATGATTACAGTAGTTCCAGCTCTAACATCAGCTATAGCACTATTACTATGTTAACGCACTTGTAATATGTTATTGTTTCTACAGTAATCGTTTTTTTAAAGGGACTTGTACAGCAAACACTCCTTATCAACTAAAAATAAATGTATTTAAAAACACGTTGTTTAACAAATTAAAATGTATAACTGTTGATGTGGTGAAATTTTTTGTTAGGAGACATTCACTTAACATTTATGGAAGATGTCTGTGTGTAGGCCACTTTTGCCTATATTCTCTGAGCAAAAATACTACTACTTTACAAAATAATGTTTTTATAGGAAATGTAAGTAGTTTCTTTATATATCTGTACACATTACATAGAACAATGTACAGTGCCCTCCACTAATATTTAACCCTTGTTAAATATATGCAAAGAAGGCTATGAAAATTGTCTTTATTGTTTAACCGTTTGATCTTTTGTTAAAAAAAAATTCACAAAAATACTCTGATCTTATGGATATCAAACAATTGCAAACAAAACACAGGTTTACAAAAAAAAAAAAACTTTGTTAAATATAGGTGTGCAACAATTATTGGCACCCTTTTGTCCATATTTTGTGCTACCTCCCTTTGCCAAGATAACAGCTCTGAGTCTTCTCCTGTAATGCCTGAGACCATTCCTCCATACAGAATCTATCAAGATCCTTCAAATTTCGAGGTCCATGCTGGTGGACTCTCCTTTTCAGTTCACCCCACAGGTTTTCTATGGGTTTCAAGTCAGGGGACTGTGATGGCCATGGTAGGACCTTGATTTTATGGTCAGTAAACCATTTCTGTGTTGTTTTTGATGTATGTTTTGTATCATTGTCTTGCTAGAAGATCAAACCATGGCCCTTTTTAAGCTTTCTGGCAGAGGCAGTCAGGTTTTCATTTAATATCTGTTGATATTTGATAGAGTCTATGATGCCATTTATCCTAACAAAATATCCAGGTCCTCTGACAGAAAATGGGCATTTTCAATGCTTTAGCTATATTCTTATAGCCACTTCCCATTTTGTGAAGCTTAACAACCTTTTGCCACACATCACAACTATATTCCTTGGTCTTACCCATTGTTATGAATGACTTACTGAATTTGGCCTTTCTGTTACCTCATATTATACCCCAATAATTGTTGCACACCCATATTTGACAGAGATATTTTCTTATAAACCTGTGTTGTGTTGGCAATTGTTTGATATCGATGAGAGCAGAGAATTTTTGTGAACAAAAGTTCGAAAGGTTAAACAATAACGACAATTTTCACAGCCTTCTTTGCTCATATTTACTAAGGGTGCCAATATTAATGGAGGGCACTGTAGCATTAAATATTGATTTCTTTGCAATCCAGGAGATTTAAAAAATAATGTATCTTTCTCTCAAGTTTCTTTCATGTACTGTTTTAGAATCTCTGGAGAAGTGGGAAAGGCTGACAGTGGCTGATGCTTTGGAGCCTGTACAGTTTGAAGATGGTGAAAAAATTGTGGTGCAAGGAGAACCAGGGGATGACTTCTTCATCATCACAGAGGTGTGTGTGTGTGTGTGTGTGTGTGTATGTGTGTGTGTGTGTGCGTGTGCCAATGTGTGTGTGTGTGTGCCAATGTGTGAGGGACAGACATATTATTGAGTTTTACTATAGCAAAGCTGATGCTGTTACTCACCTGTTCTGAGCAGACAGATTGAGATTCAGGATGTTTCTCCTTCTGCCTCTTTTTGCCTTTTTCTGCCTTTTTCCAACAACAAGATGCCAGCGCCGATCGTGGAATTTTTAAAAAATGTATATTTGAGGACAATAATGTATTTTTTAATGAATGGCACCATTTTTGTTAGATACAGTAAATCAGTCCCCTCCAAAACTATTGGAATTCAAGGCAATTCATTTGTTTGTGCTATACAACAAAAACATTGAGTTTGAGATCAAAAGATGGATATGAGACAATAGTTTAGGATTTGAGCTTTTATTTACTATTATTTTTACTTTATCTACATGTGTTAAACAACATAAAATATAGAACCTTTTGTTTCAGACCACCCAATCTTTAGGCGAGCAAAAATATAGGAACAAATAAATCAAAGTAATTTGAAGTAAATAACACATAATATTTGGTTGAGTATCCCGTTTGCAATAACTGCATCAAGTGTGTGACTCATTGACCTCATCAAATTGTTGGTTGCTTCTTTTGTGATGCTTTTCCAGGCTTTTACTGTAGCCTTTTTCAGTTCTCGTTTGTTTCAGGGGGTTTCTCCCCTCAGTTCCCTCTTCAGCAGCTGAAATGCATGCTCAATTGTGTTAAGGTCTGGTGATTGACTTAGCCAGTGAAAAACTGTGCATATTTCCTCAATATAAAGTCCTTTGTTGACTTGGCAGTGTGTTTTGGATCATTTTCTTGTTGCATGACAAAGTTTCTCTTGATTAATTTGGATGCATTTCTCTGTAAATTGGCAGATAAATGTTCCTGTAAACTTCTGAATTCATTCTGCTGCTATCATCATGAGTTATATCATCAGTAAAGATTAGTGAGCCTGTTCCAGAAGCAGCCATGCAAGCCCAAGCCATGACACTATCTCCACCATGTTTCACAGATGAGCTTGTATGTTTTGGATCATGAGCAGATCTGTTCTTTCCCCTCCCCACCTCAAAGCCTAAAAAATCTGAGAGAGTATCATTCTTACTTATACACTGCAAATATACTACAACACTGAAACTTTCAAAGCTGGGTGGTCATCGGCTATAAAGACTAGTATCATCTTTCTCATTCCATCATCATTCTCTCTCCTATGTCAGTCTCTCTAACAGCGTATGGCTGTGACCCAAATGGTGTGGAAGGTGCAGTACAAACTACATAATTGAACACACTGCACCTGTTATAGCAGGCATTGGTATGTCACAGACTTTATTTTTTTTAGTTGGGATTCTAACAGGTCCTGTCTCATCTGTGCCTGAGCTCTGTAGTGCATGTTCTGGCTAATAAGTTAAATCATGAGATGGTCAGATTTGACCATATGACTACTGTTGATGCTTGCATTGCATCACTGTTGGTCTCATCAGAATAAGGATTACACCAAGCTGTGCACTGCCCAAGTACTGAGGGCAGATGCACTGATGACTCTCATCAATTCATCAATCTCACTGATGAATTTCAATATTGTTTCATGTGCAGCACACACTGACAGTATGTTAACTTTATGCAGCTAGTACTGAAGCAGTCTCCAATTGCAGATGAAACCTCACTAAGAGAGCTTCACTCAAAATATGGGACAGCTCTAAGCTAGTTTGGTTTAGATCCACCTTTATATTTCCAGGTGTGTTATTGTCATTTATATCCATCTCCATAGCACAATCCTATCTGCTTGATGTGTGCAAATCCCTGAGCCCTGTGGAATTTGCTTTGTTTCAGGGGGTCACTCTTTGGAACTGCTACTGAAAAGGCTCTGGGTAGGAGGTAGGAGGCTGCTGGTTTTGGAGCCACAGAGCCAAACCTCAGCTCCAGGATCTAAAGGGCCCTATACAGATCCTCCCCATCTCCACCAATGAAAATTCTTATGCAGCACATCCCTGACAAGCAGAGGATGGCAATGGGGAGTTTTACAGATGAGCAGATTGCTCATTTGATGTATACATCAGATGTAATACATCAGTGAGTCTTAATTTCACAGGGATACAAACTACTGCTCACAAACTGGTCAGCTTTTTCATGGCTCAAGGTCTCGCTGGTGTCAGAGACAGCAAAATTGTTGTTCTGTTATAAGAAGTTCATTCACTCTTGGCCAGAGGTGCTATAGTAAACTATACCCTACTGTTAAAAACAAAACAATGTATTTTCTTGCTCTGAAAAGGGATGACTGTTTGTATCCAATTCTAGATGTGAGAGGGTTAAACTGGTTCTCTTTCTTATCCCATGGTTTAAATATAATAGTCCAGGCTGTGCAACCACATAACTGGTTTGTGTTTGTGGACCTGTGTACTGCTTATTTTCATGTTCCCAATGCTCTGGAAAACAAATGCTTTTTAAGATGTGCTCTCCAAGACTCACAGTAAACTCAAAGTAAGCTAAACCAAACATAAAACCAAAATATGTCACACACAGTTCATTTGTATGAGGCTGGATTCAATGACAATTTTAGGCACTGATCACCATAAAATTTGGTGGATATTTTTATGCTGGACAATTTGATTCAGTCAACATGCAGTGTCAGTGTCTGTTCAAGGTGCTGATGACATATCAGTAATCCTCTAGGCTTGCTAGAACTCTGAACATTCCAAAAAGGACTGTGAATGGACACATAAGTGTAAGGTCAGAACACATCAACCAACTGGAATCGATGACAGTCCATCTGGCCCTGATGTTCGGACAATATTGTGACAGTTATATCAGCCATGGGTGTGGAATGTGGTCAAACAGCACTTGCTCTACCTTGCACCTTAGGTGGGCCCAGTCCATGGCCTCAGTGAGAACAACTCATCTGCCAGCTGTACAGTGATGCAGTAGATAAAGTCCCACAGGGGTGTGGTTTCCATACTCAGGGGTGATACCTCAGATATGAGAGAGGTTTGGAATGTCACTGGACCTCATCACCAGTGCCATATCAACATATAGCCAGCTGTGGTTCTCCCTGGAAGAGCTGGACAGCCTGCTGGGACTTAACTGGCATTGTTGTGCACACAGCAGCTATTGGGAAAACATACTGTTTAATATGATGATCCAAGCATGTCTTCTTACACATCAGTTTGTCCATATCTGCAAGCAGAGATGCCTTTTAATATATAATAAACAGAGAACATTATTTTGTCCTCCTATCACTATTTGTTTTCCAACTGTTGAACATATCTGTAACGTCTCTAATGCTCTGTAGAAGCGGGAAGAGGTGTGGGGGAGGCCCTCATCCAGCTATGCCAAGCACATCCAGGCCAATAGCTGGACTAGGTCAGTGAGAAGTTCATTCACTCTTGGCCAGAGGTGCTATAGTAAGGTACACCCTACTGTTAAAAACAAAACAATGTATTTTCTTGCTCTGAAAAAGATGACTTTTTGTATCCAATTCTAGATGTGAGAGGGTTAAACTGGTTCTCTTTCCTATTCTATGGTTTAAATATAATAGTTCAGCTCAGTGGACTGCTGATCAGAAGGTTGTGAGTTCAAATCCCAGCACCACCAAACTGCCACTGCTGCCCTTATCCCTCAACTGCTCAGTTGTATTAAACTCTCTTGCTCCTCCTCTTTGCCCTTCCCCATCCCTGCACCACAGAAACAAAACCAGGTAACAGAACTCGTCGTGCTTCTCCTCCCTCTCCCCCTTTGTCTGTCTCTTCTCTGCCCCAGGGTATTTGAGCACTTTCAGATTAACAGTCCGTGGTGTAAATATAGTGTAAATATAGACATATAAATATAAATACCTCTGTAATGTATAATCACATTTCACATTTTTTTAATGTCTCAACCAAACAATATGCTTTTTTGAGTATCAAGACAGGCACATGAAAGGTCATTGAGGAATAATGTGAGGCATAAAACAAACACCGTTCATTCACCTTTATCTTCCATATCATGACCATCTGACCTCTTATTCCGAGCTTTTTTGCCAGATGGTCCAAAGCAATATAGTATTTTTTTCATCCTGCCCAACTGGCTGTCTCCCTCCCATTCAAACTTTTCTCTCTCTTTCTTGCCTTTTTTGACTATCATCAAAAAAACAGAGTGACAGCTTGTGTCAGTGTAATAAAAAGTGGTACAATAAAAGCCTATAGTGGCTTGAGAATCTGCTTAAATGACAGCTAAAACACTTTACAAACATTACATATCAGAAACACCCACCCCCCATTTCCAGCCATGTGTGTAGCGGTGAGTGTTCAAGGGGGTACATACCATGCATTGGTGGATTCAGGCTGCAACCAGACCTCAATTCAACAATGCTTGGTTCAAGGTGAGGCATTGGTGAATGCACATATGGTGAAGGTGAGGTGTGTGCATGGGTATGATTTTGAATATCCATGAGTGCTGGTTATCATAAAATTCTGGGGGCAAAAAAACATAGTGGAGTCAGCGGTTAGTCCTCACCCCACCCACCCAATAATCCTGGAGACAAATTGGCCAAGATTTTGAGCATTAGCTAAATAAATGTTTTTGTATGTGTGCTGTAGTCGTGAGAAATGGTGTGGAATGGGAGGTGGCACCAGGTCTTTCAATGTCAGCTCCGTGTCAGGGACACGGAGGGTGGGGATAGCGCCACCCTTCAAATCTTGGCAGGGATTCCCCTGGGGCATTTCCCTTTGGAGCAGTCACATGACAAGACCCTAAAGCATGCCATTGACCAAGTGACAGTAATATATGGTCAGCGAATCCAGCTTGATGTTGCGCTAATCCCACCCCTATTTTGCTCTTATTAAAGATAGATTATCTCAAGTGACACTCAAACCCAAGAAGAAACATCCCATCTGTTGGTCCTGAAGAGCCATCTGGAATTGTTATTCCACGCGCCTCACCATAATCCGATGATGGGGCACTTAGGACAAGAAAAAACGTTAAACTGACTCTTGGCCCATTTCTATTGGCCGGGTATTTGTGACGATGTTTACTGGTGGTGTGCAACATGTTGCGAATGTCAGCTGGTGAATCTGCTGACCACTTCAAATGCACCATTGTACCCCCTTCCATTAATTGAGGTACCCTTTGAAAGAATTGGTATGGACCTTTGTCAGGCCATTAGACTGGAATGCATGAGGGCATCACTTTGTATTACTTTTAGTGGACTACGCAACACGATACCTGGAATCAGTGCCTCTCCCTAACAACTCAGTACGCAGCGTTGTGGAGGTACTCTTCTGTGTCATCTCCTGAGTTGGGATCCCAAAAGAGATCCTAACTGACCGGGGCACATTTTTCATGTCACGGACAAGCTGTATGAACTGTTGGGTATTAAATAGATTTGCACCAGTGTTTATCATCCACAAACAGATGGGCTGGTCAAATGATTTAATCAAACATTTAAAAACATGATTTGTAAATTCCTTCACGACGATACATGGAATTAGGCTAAGTGGCTCGAGCCCCTCTAATTTGCAGTGCAGGAGGTCCCACAAGCCTCCACGGGGTTTTCCTCTTTGAATTATTGTACAGGCAGAAGCCTTGCAGCTTCCTCAATGTCATTTTGGAAAATTGGGGGAGGGGCCTTTTAACAGTAAAAATGAAATTCAATACATTCTTGACCTGACAGCAAAACTCCACACCTTAAGTCACATAACACAGGAGAATTTGCATCAGGCGGAAGAATGTTAATCCTGTTTAAAAAGGGGTACTCCACTACAGGAGTTTGCACTGGGAGATAAGATGTTCATTTTGCTTACCACATCAAGCTCTGAATTACTCACTAATTGGCAAGGACCCTTCCTTATGGAGACCACCTCTCCTTGTCCCAAATCACAGACGTTGCCAATTTCCAGGTGGAAGTTTCTATCGTGTTCTTGCGTCTACTCAGTCACACTAATCTCATAGAACTTCACATAAAGACACCCCCAAGGGTGATGAAAAGCATCATCTACCCAAGCATAAAAAACAGGTGGTTCGGGATGAGCTCAAAGCCATGTTGTATATGGGAGTAATTGAGGAGGTTACTGATCCAGCCCAGTAGTTTTGGTTCCCAAAATGGACAGTTCAATCAGGTTTTGTGTGGACGTTAGAAAAGTTCATTCAGAGTTTAAATTTTATGCATACCCAATGTCTCGCTGGTTTTGATAAAGGGGTATTGGCAGATTCCCTTGACTACAATATCTTGTTTGGGTTACACCAGTTTGTCACCCTTCAGTTTGGGTTGTTTGGAGCACCAGCGATGTTTCAGCGACTCATGGACAGAATCCTGCACCTGCACAATGCATATGCCGGGGTCATCTGAAGGGTGAGACCACAGAGACCACTTTTACATTCTCTTGACTTATGGCTCCCTTTTGTTTCACAGACAGACGCTTCAGACAGAGGGTTGGGGGCCGTGTTGTCCCAGGTGGTGGAGGGGAAATAGCGCCCCATGCTGTACTTCAGCCACAATCTCTCTGTGTGAGAGACAGTACAGCATGATAGAGAAGGTGTGTCTGGCCATCAAATGGGCGATCCTCACCCTCCGGTACTATCTGCAGGGATGGGCCTTCACCCTCTGTTAGGCCATGCCCCACTCCAATGACTCCACCGCATGAAAGATGCCAACATGTGGATCACCCATTGGTATCTGGAACTTCAGCCAATTAAGTTCAAGGTGGTCCACAGCCCTAGGGAAACAAAAGATGGCTGTAGTGGATTTCCTCTTTCGGGGTGGGAATGAGGGGGTGGTTGGTAGGGTTCGGTAGCAGGCCGGTGGGGGTATGTGGAAGCGGGGGCGTGCTTGAGCATCGATTTGTGAATGGAGGGCGGAGCCAAAGAAGGTGAGTGGTAAGGATTGTGCACCTGCAGGGAATTATGCTAATGAATGTTCTGTGTTGCAGTGAGCTGTTGCGAGGATAAAAAGGAAGGAGATGAGCGCCTCAAGAGAGAAAGCCACCATCATATAGCTGTGTGTGCATGTGTGCGTGCATGTGAAAATAAATGAGTGAAAATAAAAATAAATAGAATAAAGCACCTTTTGAGTTGTCCCAAGCCTGCCTCCCGCATCCTCATTTCTGACGAAACCCAGAATAAGTGTCACACTCACATTTATAGGTTTTTTTTTTGTTTTGTTTTCTAGTCAGTTTTCAGCATATTCGTGCAGCAGCTATAGTGTATATGTACATGTGTGTAATAATAATATACAATATTGGCAGAGGTGGGTAGAGTAGCCAAAACATTTACTCAACTGCAAGTAAAACTGCTTATCAAAATAATTACTCAAGTACCAGTAAAAGTAATAATGTTAACAAACACTTGAGTGAGAGTAATAAAGCAACCAGTGAAAAGACTACTCATGTAGCAAGTTACTACTGTAGTTACTTCACATCTGATTTAAATGAAGGGAAAATCCATAATCTCAGACTACATGGCAAACTGTAAGTCACACCTCTCCGTGAAAGTCTGTCTGTTCTGTTTATATGTTAAAAAACCTGGGTTCTAGACAAAGCAGCATACCCCAGTCCTGTGATGGGTACAATAACACAGAACCTGTCGTTTTCAACACAAAATCTCACACACACCAAAAAACAAACATTTTCCCAATGGTTGACAGTCTTAACATGTTAACAACACAAACTTTATAGCATCTGCATTTAAACAAGATAACAGAGAACAAAAGGACAGACTATGGAACAGAACAGAAGAGAAAGTGTTTGTAGAGAGAGAGAGAGAGAGCCTGGTTGTGTTTGTTAGTATGTTTGTTTGTGTGTGTGTGTGTGTGTGTGCGTATGTGTCCTGCCTCCCTCGACAGGCTCGCTTCTTCCCCCTCTCCAGGACTGAGCTGCTAAAAAAGTGAGCGGTTGTTGCATCCTCATTCAGACCACTGCAGCATATCGCGAGACTCTTGAACTCATTATACATGATATAAACAAATTATCATAACTACATATATTCATTAACATTTAACAGTAATGCAGGAACACCACCAAATGTAGCAAAGTAAAAGTACATTTCTATGATTGAAAATTAACTTGAGTAAGTGTATAAGTTAAACCTACTCTTAAAAGTATTTTTTTTTTTAAAGTTACTCAAGTATATGTAACAGAGTAAATGTAGCACGTTACTACCCACCTCTGAATATTTCACATTTCCAGCATATAGTACATACATTTTTCACTGGTACAGTAAAAGGTGATCATGTGTTTGATAGTTTATTAAATCTTTAGACAATTTTTGTTCTGTGAAATTCAGGGTGTGAGATTTTATTAGTTTTTCTATAAAGCAAAGAATCTAATCTTTCAGATACATCTCTCTCTCTCTCTCTCTCTCTCTCTCTCTCTCTCTCTCTCTCTCTTTCTCTCTCTCTCACACTCACTTTCTTCAGGGGACAGCATCTGTCCTGCAGCGCAGATCTGACAATGAGGAGTATGTAGAGGTAGGCCGCCTTGGACCCTCTGATTACTTTGGTGAGTGCCTAATGATTCACTACTATGGCCATAAATATACAATGTATCATATAATTTCTTCCCTTCAGTATGAGGCTCACAGTTCAATGCTTCAACATATTGAACAATACATTCAACAGGCTGCATAATAAAGTAGACTATTCATCATAAAACACTGCTTATATTATACAAACTGAAATAATTATTCAGACTTCATCAAGCCCACACTTCTTACTCTGAAAAAGGAGCTTCTTATTTACACTATATGGCCAAAAGTGTGTGGCTTACCTGACCATCAATATGTGGGTCTTCCCCAAACTGTTGCCACATAGTTGAAAGCACACAACTGTCTAGAATGTCTATGTACAACCGCAATTCCAAAAAAGTTGGGACAGTATGGAAAAAAACTAACAAAAATAATAATTTGAAAATTCAATTCACCCTGTACTATATTGAAAACATCTGGGTTATGCATGTAACCCTGTTCCCTGAGAACGGAACGAGATGTTGCTTGAGCTCCACACTGTGGGAAGTGCCCTTGCACATGATTGGCAGCTGAAGCTTGTGTAACATCATGCCTATTTATAGGCATACTGTGATCAGGTGACGTGGCAATTATGCGCGTTGTGTAATCTAAAAATCGTCACCTGTGAACTGCGCCATCAGCCTCTATTATCTGAAGTTAAGACGCAATTCACAGGCATGCCCCGGTATGACAAAGCTACGCAATGTCTCATTCCCTCCTCTGGGAACAGGGTTAACCCAGACGTTCCCTTTCAAAGGGAACTCAACATTGCGTGAGCTCCACGCTGTGGGAACAACAATACCCACTCTGTCATACTGAGGGTATGACCTGCGCAAAAAGATCTGAGCCCAAGGGTCACTGCAAGACACTTGAGCCCAGCGTGGAATGTATATCCAGGCTGTAATATCGAATGAATGTGTGTGGTGTAGACCACCCCACTGCAGCACACACATCCTGTAAGGGTACCCCTTTGGACAAAGCCTTTGAGGAGGCGACACCCCTAGTGGAATGAGCCCTTATGCCCAGAGGCGTAGTGATACCGCGTCTCTCATAAGCGATAGAGATTGCTTCCATTATCCAGTTAGAGATGCGCTGCTTCGACACAGCATCACCTCTACTGTTGTTGCCAAAGCAGACCAGCAGCTGCTCTGACTTATGCCACTGGCTGGAGCGGTGGCCGTAAGTACAGAGAGCCCTTACTGGACACATTAGGTGCAATTTCTCTTGTTCTGGTGTGAGGAATGGCGGAGGGCAGAAAGCCTGCAACACTACTGGCTGGCCAGTAGATGTAGGAACTTTAGGAATATAATCTGGCCTAGGATATAAGAAGGCCTTGGCTAGTCCAGGGGTAAAGTCAAGGCAGGAAGGGGCAACAGAGAGAGCTTGTAGATCTCCTACTCACTTGAGAGATGTCAGGGCCAGCAGAAGAGCTACCTTTAGAGTCAGAAAGTTCTTAGAGGCTGAACCTAAGAGCTCAAATGGGGCACCTGACAGACCTTCCAGGACCACAGAAAGGTCCCAGGAAGCTATGCGTGGTCTGCAGATGGGCCTCAGCCGCCTGACACCATACTTAAACCTCGAAGTTAGAGGATGTTGCCCCACACAGGTTCCATCAATAGGGGTGTGGCTGACCGTAATGGTGGCCACATAGACCCTGATTGGAAAAGGAGCCATCCCCGCTGAGAAACATCCTCATAAGAACTCCAGGACTGTAGTTGTTGCGCAGTTCACTGGGTCTAGTTGACGTTCTTCACACCACGAGACAAAAAGTCGCCACTTGATTGCATACAATTTCCTTCTGGATGCGTTCAACATGGTCTCTACAACCTCAGTTGCGAGACCAGAATCTATGAACTGCAGCCCCAGTGGTGTGGGAGGAGTGAGGGTGAACCACAGCGGGCAGTGTGTTGTCTCCTTGGAGGCGAACACATCCACTTCTGCTTGGCTGAACCTCTGCCATATGGACACTTGTGGATGGAGTCTCCAATCCCTGGGCCTCAGCCCCTGCCTCAACAGGATGTCTGCCCCCACCTTCAGTTGCCCAGAATGTACATTGCACTCACTGACAAAAACTTTCCCTCTGCCCAGAGAAGAATTAATTGTGCCTGCCTGAACAGGGGGCGTGAACATAATCCTCCCTGGTGGTTGATATATGAAACCACCGCTGTCACAACTAACACATGGTGACCTCTCAATTGAGGAAGAAAGAATTTCAGCGCTAGAAATACTGCCCTATTTCTAGGCGATTTATATGCCACTCCAGATGAGGGCCACTCCAGGGACTGTGAGCTGGACACCCCTGCCCATGAGGGAGGTGAATGACATTACCATCTTGCGATAAGGAGATGCCCCTAAAGTGTGACTCGAGACTAGAAATCGGGGACACCTTCAACTTCTCAGAGCACGTAGGCATCGCCGTATGACCCTGATTATTCGTCCCTGGATGATACCCCCAACTTTTCAGCCACCGCTGAAATGGTCTCCTGTGCAATAGGCCCAATGGTATGACCCTGGCTGCTGCTGCTATAAGCAGGTGATGCCCAGATCCAGCTTTATCTTGCTCAATGTGGATGGAATTGACCCTACGCATGTTGGGGATAGAAACACCCTCATCATAGTAGAATCCTTATAACCTCTAGAAAAGTTGTCCTCTGCACTCTAGAAAGCATACTTTTCTTGAGGTTCAACCTGAGCCCCAAGCTTTTCCTGTGGGCAAGAACAACATCTCAATGTTGAATCACCAGTTCCCTGGATCATGCTAGAATTGACCATGAAGTCATCCAGGTAGTTTAGTACACAGATGCCCTGGAGTCACAATGGAGCCAGAATGTCATCCATGCACTTTGTGAAAGTGCGAGGGGATAAAGCTAGCCTGAAGGGAAGAACCCGATATTGGTATGCATTGCATCCGAATCTAAATCTCAGGAACTTCCTGTGACTGGGCAAAATTTCTATGTGGAAATATGCATCTTTTAGATCTATCCTCACAAACCATTCCTCAAACTGAATCTGTGGAATGACATATTTGAGCGTCAGCATTTTGAACCTGTATGTCCGAAGAGTACGGTTCAGATGATGCAGATCTAAAATTGGCCGCATACTCATATCTTTATTGCAGACCAGGAAATAACAGTTGTAAAAACCCCTTCTCAGAGAATGGGATACATGTTCTATGGCCCCTTTATCCAAGAGGAATCTTACTTTCTGTGCTAATGTTGGGCTCTGCTCTGTGCTGATTACTGTGGTGAGCACACTTCTGAACCGGGGGGTTGAGCTCTGTACTGGACCCGGCAACCCTTTTCTATGGTAGACAAAACCCATGGAGACACATTTGGCAGTAGTTTCCACGCTGCCAGATGGTCTTTTAGTGATGTTAACTGTTGCACATTCTATTTGAGGGAAAGCATCAGATTTTCGGTACCCTGTGACAGCTCGCTGACCAGAGAACACTGAAAACTTGGGACAGCCTTGGCTAGGGGAGGCCCTACAGTAGTACTTGAGGTGAACTGCCCTAACAACCTCATGTCCCCTGATATATCCATCTGCCGCCCCTCAGGACCGCTCCTTCTTTGTCTACTCAGCCTTTATGATCCATTCCCAGATGAGGCCTATTAGCAGGCTGTGACTGTGGCCACCCGGTTTGCGGGCCACCACACTCACCTTCTGTGCCTCCCTTGCGCTAGTGCTGGCTTGACACAACGAGCAAGGAACTGGCTGAACACCGCCATATGGTGATGGAGAGGTAGCTCGCAAGTGCGTCCTCCACCTTTGGTATAGCTAAATAGCTGTACCGTTCATTCCCCACAATGGCCAAATAGTCTGACATCATGGGGTTATAAATATGGCTTATGTATGGTTTTCCCCAGACGCGTGATATTTTGTCATGCACTTCTGGAAAGAAGGGGAGTTTTCTGCAGTGTGAGGGAGAAAAAAGCTCATCCATCCTTAGTAATCACTTTAAGCAGCTCTTTATATGGTTGAGAGCTGCTCTTCGTTTTTGGCACACCCTTCTGGCTCCGCGGAGTCAGAGAGGATTTTTTTGTTTGGCTTTCCATAGTGGAAGGAGGAGTCACGATGCGAGCTCCGATGTGAGTGGTGAAAGAGCCGGACCCGGAAGACAGAGTAAGAGATAGAGCAGCACTCATCTCCGGCTCCTCTTCCAGATCCATACAAGATCCCCAGGACGAGACCTGCAAGGCTCTGAAACTTAACTCCCTTCGGCCGAGAAGAGAGCGAGCCTCGAGAGGAGCTGCCTGATTGTAAGGCATTAACAATGTGCACAGTCAGACCTCTTGAGGGCTGCCCTGGTGTGCTCCACCCATAGACACTTCACACAGAAAGTGTGTCTATCTGTCCCCATGATGAAACGGGAGCAAGGCGTAACACACTTTCTAAATTCTCTCTCACTCATAGTTTTCTCCTTTTTTTTAAAGGGACAGAAAAGTAAACAGATTTTTTTTCTTTTTTTTTAAACGATAGAGAGGAAATGAAGAGTCTTTTTACGAGCATTACACAAATGACCGACATGCAGTCTCACTTCAGATAATAGTTCACAGGTGTCGTTTTTATATCATGAAACGCGCTTAATTGCCACATCACCTAATCATGGCAGGCTTGTAAATAGTCATGATGTTACACAAGCTTCAGATGCCGGTCACACACGAGGGTGCTTCCAACAGCAGGGAGTTCACACAACTTTGATTTCCCTTCTCAGGGAACACATTATAAACACATTATTTGATGTTTTACTATGGGAATTTAATAGATTTTTGAAAACATACACTCATTTCAAATCTGATGACTGCAATACACTCCAAAAATTTGGGACAGACGACTGTTTACCACTGTATATCATCCCCTTTTCTTTTAATAACACTTATTAAGCATTTGGGCACTGAAGACACCAGTTGGTTAAATTTAAAAAGTGGAATTTTCCCACAATCATCCATTATGCAAGCAGGCCATGCTAGCAAGCAGGCCATACTAGCACCCTCACTCTCATGCGCTTGTAATCCAGGCAGAATGTGCTTTGGTGTTGTCCTGCTCTGGATGGCAGCAAAATGTGTATATATTTGTCTGCATTAATGGTGCCCTCACTGATGTGCAAGTTACTCACACCCCCATATGATGCCAGACGCAGGCTTTTGGACCTGATGCTGATAACAGCTTGGATGGTCCTTTTCCTCTTTGGCCCGGAGAACCCAATGGCTGTTTTGTCCAAAAACTTTGAAATGTTGACTCATCAGACCACAAAACACAATTCCACTGTGCTACTGTTCATCTCAGATGAGACCAAGCCCAGAGACGTTGGTGGTGCTTCTAGACAGTGTTGATGTATGGCTTCTGCTTTGCATAGTAAAGCCTTACCTTGCATCTGTGGATGCAGCGGCGAATGGTGCTGAGTGACAAAGGTTTACCAAAGTATTTACCAGGAGGTCATTTGTATGAGAGACCTGGGACGTTATGCTTTCAACAGCATGCAATATTTTTCTACATTTTCTAGATCGTAATAGTAGTTTGAACTGCTGCTGAGGAAATGAGAACATTTTTCAAGATTCACTGAAACCTTTTGAATGATACCAAACACGTTTAGTCAATTTCTTATTCACATTAAACATACTATCTAATCCTTATAGATCTTGTGTGAGTTTAAGGTGATCTCAACACAGAAAGCAAAGGGTGGAGGGAGAGAGAAAAGGAAGCAATGTAGAAGAACAATAGTTAGGTGTGATCTTCCAGTCTCCAATTAGTGTGATGTGTTATCTCGGATGAAGATGCTAATTTTGTGGGAGAGAGTTATAATTTTCATTTTCATAAGAGTCCTTTGTTTTCTCAGAGAGCAGTTCTCTCCAGGTTCAGACATCTTGGCACCAGCCTTACAAACTCAAGGTTTTATGTTTTGTGCATTCTGAGATGCTTCTCTGCTCACCACGGCTGTAATGATTATATAAGTTATATATCCTTCCTGGCATCTTGAACCAATCTGTCCCTTTCCTCTGACCTCTCTTATCAACAAGGCGTTTCCACCTACAGAACTGTCCGTCATGCAATGTTTTTTTTGTTGTTGTTTTTTTGTTTTTTGCATTCTGTGTAAACTCTAGAGACTGTTGTGCCTGAAAATCCCAGGAGATCAGAAGTTTCTGAAATTTCTCAAAGCCCATCTGGTGCCAATATCCATGCCATGGTCAAAGTCACAGAGATCACACTTTTTCTTAATTCTGATGTTTGATGTGAACATTACCCAAAGCTCTTGACCTGTGTCTGTATGATTTTTTATATTGCGCTGCTGCCACATGATGGACTGATTAGACAAATGCATGAATGTGCCGGTGCACATATGTTCCTAATAAAGAAAGTGGTGAGTGTAGATTTTCCAGCACATCCCATAGATGCTTGATCAGATTGAGATCTGGGGAATTATGCACCCTGCTACACTGTATACATTGTTCAGCAATACTTTGATGAACATAAAGAGTTGAAGGTGTTACCCTGGCCAAATTCCCTCAATCTGTGGGATGTGCAAGAATACAGGGTTTGGTGACACAGAGGACCAACAATCATGTTAAATGAAGACTAACAACACCTTATATATCAAGCATTGTATAAAAGGTAGAAAGATTAATACTCATTCAGTGCTTCTTTCTGCAGGTGAGATAGCGCTGCTCTTGAACAGGCCACGTGCAGCCACTGTGGTGGCCAGAGGTCCATTGAAGTGTGTAAAGCTGGATAGGCCACGCTTTGAACGTGTTTTAGGGCCCTGCTCTGAAATCTTGAAGAGAAACATCCAGAGATATAACAGCTTCATCTCCCTCACTGTCTGAGCCACCACATCCATGGCCTCAAGGCTTGGTTACATGAAATAGTTCAGGATAATTCAGTTTACATTTATTTAAAGGGTTTCAGCTTGCTTCTATGTTACTCTATGTAACCAGGCTTCTTTTCTTGTTTTTCTTTTTGCAATACATTTTTTTTTAAACAAAGATTGAATGATGGTATGCAAACTGTAGGCATTATTCAGCATCTTTTTGTGCATTTTAATTTACCTAATTGTATATTGCCTTTTTGTTTAGGGTTTTGGTTCTTGCTCCATATTGTGTGTCACTGAATTGGTGTGTGTGTGTGTGTGTGTGTGTGTTTTTCTGAAGACAAATCTGAGCTATTCAGTCGTAATAATATGTTCTTAGTAAAATCCCATATAATTAGGGGATCTAAGCATGAACCTCAAACTTTCCCTACAGTGGATCTCCAATTTATAGTAATATGAAAATTAGGTTTACAGGGGTGTTGTTCTGAAGTAAGATGTGTTTTTTTGTTTTTTTCTATTCTGGAGAGTGTGCTTGCTGTAGCCTGATGTTTCATGAACACTTACTGAAATTACTTACAGTATTTGTTGTTTGTTGTACAATACCATTATTTGGTTGAGACTTTGGTTCAGGGAAAGAGTGATTTTAGACAATTTACAGATTTGATTCTGTGTAGTGTCAATACACAAAATGCAAATGAAGACATATTCATTCCATTTTTTAAAAGTCAATAAAGAAACACACCTGAACATCACTGCATCTTTGTCTTTCCATGTCTTATCCATCTCTCTAAATGTTCTCACAGAAGTGGTTGATGAAGCACAAACAGTAAAAAATAATTTACGTTAAAAAAAGGTGCTACAAACATCTCTACACTCTGTTCTCTACTGGTTTTCACTTCATTAACACAGTATTCAGGTTTTTATTATCTAACTATTGAACACTGCACATAATTACAAATCAAATCTGTTGAACAACAAAGATGGGAAATGATGAAAGATGTACAGCAACATTATGTTCAAAAAAGTTAAAGAGTGGTTACAATTATTTAATCCATGCAATCATTCAAGACAAGTAAAGTGGCTTATTGTCATTTCAACTATATACAGCTGTCGCAGTACACAGTGAAATGAAACAACATTCCTCAAGGACCATGGTGATACATAAAACACAGAATTACATTAGAGTACAGAGAACTAAGACTATACAGGATGTTCATGTGTGCAAAAAGAGAAAGACAGTATGATGATTACTAAAACTGGACAGTAGGCACAGTGCCGCACTGACCAGTACATGGGTCTAGTGTAGCTAAAGTGTAAGATGTAACAGGTTGTGCAAAAGGATATAACAATATAATAATAGAATGCTGTAAATTTAACCATAACATACTATCACACAGAGTTCAGCAGATATGCATAAAACGTATATAGACATAGCAGTTGTTGCAGTAGCAGCCAGATAGAAAGTATAATACTGACAAAAAGAAATACAATTTTTTTTTATAAATACAATGTTAGCAGCAAAATTGTAGGGGGTCAATACAGTATTCTGTTCATGCTGTAAAATTCTTGTAAAAAGAAAAAAAAATTGCAATGGAAGTTGAATGGTGTTCTGGAGTCTGATTGCTTGGAAGGCCCAAATGCTTTGGTACCTTTTGCCAGACGGCAGGAGGGTGCAGAGATTGTGTGAGAGGTGCCTGGGGGCATCCACAATGCTGGTGGATTTGCAGATGCAGCATGTAGTATAAAAGGTGCAATTTCCAAACCAGGCAGTGATGCAACTGCTTTGGATGCTCTCACTATTCTGTCTGTAGAATCTGGTGAGGATGGGGGTGGGAGATGAGCTTTTCTTAGCCTTTGCAGAAATTAGAGATGCTACTGGGCTTTCTTGGCTATGGAGCTGGGGTTGAGGGACCAGTTGAGGTTCTCCACCAGCTCTTGTTGATCTCCACAGAGGAGCCATCAATGTTCAGTGGAGAGTAGTCGCTCTGTACTCTCCTGAAGTCAAAACTATCTTTTTTTGTTTTGTCCATGTTCAAAGACTCTTGGTTAGCTCTGTAGTAGACCACTAACCGCTGCACTGCCTCTCTGTATGCTAACTAATAATTTTTGCTGATGAGATCCACAACAGTCGTGTCTTCGGTGAACCTGATGATGTGATTCAAGCTGTGCAGTGGACTATCATCTGATGAGTGGTTGGGAGGATACACAAACTGGAGGGGGTCCAGTGAGGGGGCAGCAGGGTCTTAATGTGCCTCATGACATGCCTCTTGAAGCACTTCTTAATGATGGATGTGAATGCAACAGGATGGTAGTCATTGAGGCAGGACACTGAAAACACTGAAGGCACAGGGACGATGGTGGTGGCCTTGAAGCATGTTGGAATGATGGCACTGCTCAGGGAGATGTTAAAGATGTCAGTGAGAACATCCACCAGCTTGTCTGCACATCCTCTGAGCACCCATTGAAAACTGAGAAACATGCATTGGATATTAACAACAATATATATATATATATATATATATATATATATATATATATATATATATATATATATATAAATATTGTGTCGACAGGCCGGCAGCTGGCGCACAAGAGGTAAAGAGCGTTCCTCCCGTGACTGCCACTGTGGTGCTGAGGAGACAGCTCCGCTTCATCACCACCATCGTTTTGGACAGCTGGTCAGTGTGTGGCCGCGGGGCAGGGCCGCTGACACACACACGGCTGCCGGCTAATAAACAGCACGGCAAAAGAACGATCCTCCGCTCGCAAAGGGAGAGAGAGCCCCCGAGGCGTGCACGGTAACCTGTTTTGTGTTTCTTGCTGAGAAATCGGAGGAAACGGAGGATTTCGCCCCCTGGCTGCACCTGCGGCGCTGGCTGACTGCAGAACGGGACTGCAGCTGCTTGGAAAAACCCCCAGCATGGCCCCGGCAGCCCTGTAGATGACACCGGCGCCTGAGCACGTCACTCCACTGCACCTTCTTTGCACCTCACACTCTCATTGCACTTAAATAAATTCTGCACGTTTGCCTCAGAAACGGCCTCCTGTGTGTCTGTGCTCAGCCCACCGCTGTCTAAGCTCGCTACAATATATATCTGCTTATGCCCATGGAGTGTGGAAGCAAAGAGGTTTTAGAAAAAGTGTTGGAATGCCAATTCAGCATGCTGAACATATAGTTTAATTGATTTCTGCCATGATACATCCTGGGTGTCTAGTAATTGTTAAATATCAGGCACACAAACATTGACTTTATTATCAAAGATAATAACATTGTAGATATTGGGGCCAAGAAGGCCTCAGGCTGCCAATTAGCAGTGATGGCACAAATGGTTCTTATTCAGCCTCACCCTAGTATAGATGGCATTGCCCGCATAAAACATCAGGCAAATGTTTATGACTAAGCAGTGTGGCAACAGAAAGGAGCCACTAGAGATTCACACGGCATGTGGCGCTCATATGAAGGACACATGATTGCACCCACTGCACTTTTCACTGTTCTCATTTCAGATGCACATGGTTTTGACCATTGTGCAAAGGGGGAGAAATTATGAGAAAGATAAAAGAGCAAGGGTATTGGTCTTCGTACTTACAGGCAATGATGGATAATATTTTTCGGAGTGTGAAATTTATGCTCAAAACAATGTCACAATGCAAAAAAACATCAGCACCAACAGGCACATACCAGTACCAGAAGGGCCATTCAAACACCTGGTGATAAACTACACAGACATGGTGAAAAGTGTTAGAGGGAAAAGGTACATGCTAGTGATGATAGACAGATTTAGCAGATGAGTGGAGGAAATGCCTGCCTCTTGCACTAATTAGCTATCGCATGCAGAATAACAGAAATATGCAACTAACACCACATGGAATGCTTTCAGGGGTCGGCCCATGTCGGTGCTATATCTGAGAGGTCCTTATGAAGGGCCGCCAATGGAGTAATTGCAGATGGAACTAAGAGCATATAAGTAAGTAAGTAGCACTTACTTTTCCAGCCTTTTATTGCCCCCGCCCCGACTTTGAGATGTGTTTCTGCCATCAAATTCAAAATTAGCTTATTTTTTCATTAAATTGGTAAATTTCCTCAGTTTAAACATTTGACATGTTTTCTATGTTCTACTGTGAATAACATGGATTTATGAGATTTGCAAACCATTGCATTTTGGTTTTATTTACATTTTACACAGTGTCCCAACTTTTTTGGAATTGGGGTTGTAGAAAACTCATTACATTTGTTACAGAATGAGACTATATGTGGAAGCAATTGCAGATTCATTCTTTATTCACAAACAAAAGTCAATAAATATGAAACGCGGTCTAGACTGGAAGATATAATCGAGGTCTAAACATGAAACTAGATTCGAGGCATGGAACAAGAACAGGAAACAAAAACACTACCGTTTGACATCAAGGTGGCTAACACCTACATAACATACTTAAACGTATTCACGGATAATACTGCGTGAAGTGCACAGCAACACGAGGGGTTTAAATAGCAAACATAATCACGCTTGAATACAGACAGCTGGAACCAATAATGACACACCCTCGAACGCCAACCAATAACTAAGCAGGGAGGAGACAGAACAGAAACCAAAACAAGTGCATATGTCCATTGTAAACAAAGTCACCATCGTCCATGCGCACTCACAGAGCGTGCACGTGTGCACCCTCTGGCTTTCTGTGCACATCGCGCGCCACAGCACTGTCTGCAAGGGAGATCATGACAACATTTAAGATGTGTCTTAGTCATAACATATGCACTTCACCATGCTACCACATCAAGCATACAATCATGTCAGCTACTGTACACAGTTTTATTGAAAATCTACCAGAGTTGTCGACCTTGCTTGGTTCACCATCTGACCTCACAGAACTTAATCAGGTGACTGAATCCTTATCATATCAATGTTCCCCCACACCCTAGACATGTAGCCCCATTTAAAAGAAAAAATAATTAGAGATAACATTACCCCTCGTGATATGACGATCAAACATGCACCTTAAAACAGACCACATGAAAGAATGTAAATGGTTGTAAGTTTCACTCACTGGTCCAACGACAGTATCCAATGATGTGTGTTTCTGTCTTTTTGAAGCGATGTGGATACATTTGGATTCTTAAATTTGTGATTCTACTTCTGTTTGATGCAATTCAATTCAGCTTTATTTGTATAACACTGGGGGTGCATGGTGGCTTAGTGGTTAGCCTGTTCGCCTCATGCCTCCAGGGTCCAGGGTTTGATTCCCGCCAGGGCCGTGCGTGTGGAGTTTGCATGTTCTCCCCGTGCTGCGAGGGTTTCCTCCCCCAGTCTGAAGACATGCTTCCTGGGATAGGCTCCAGGTTCCCCCGCGACCCTGAAAAGGAGTATGTGGTTGAAGATGATGGACGGAAGTATAACACCATTTAACAATGGACATTATCCCCCTAATGAGCAAATTCAAAAAGGTGACGGTGGCAAGGAAAAACTCCCTGAGACAATATGAGGAAGAAACCTTGAGAAGAGCCAGACTCAAAACAGAACAATGGATAGTATAATTACAAATAAGTCCCTTCTATAAATGTGCTAATACAACATGGTCAAATAATGCAGTTATTTAACCAGGAAAATTCATTACAGTTTTATGTGAAGTTTATATGTTTTGTTGAACTTATCCACTGTTCACTGATGGAGGCTTGAGTGCAAAACTGTTTGTAGTAATTGCAGTGCTGAGGCTATAATAGCAATTGTAGTCCTGGCCATCATAGCATAACTGTAAACATGAATTGAAGCCATTTTTATGGTTTTTAAGTGGTACCATCCTCAGAAATCCCAGTGACCTCCAGGCTGCACCATGTGGTGCCATCCCCCAGCAGCACGTTACTTCCAACTGATGAGAACTCCAACCAGAAGTAGGGCATCAGGATTTATCAGGCAGGTCTGGAGAGCAGAAGGAGTCGGGATCACTGGTATCTCAGGAGTATCATGTGTAGCTCGACAGAAAGAGAGAGGGAGAGTATGGTATTAGGTATGGTTATTGTGCAAGCAGGAACTCTGGCTAAAAGGAAACACACACATGAGGGCCTTTTCTGGCCATTTTGGCACCCTAGGCGAGATTCCTCTTGGGTCACCGCCCAACCAACACACACAAGGGAAAGCCTTCTAAGGCCTTGTTTACACTAGTGTGTTTTCGTTTTAAAACTGTGTTTTAAAATAAAAACAATCCTCGTCCACACTGGCATTTCTCGGTGTGGCGTTTCTCACTGGTACAGTGTGTTTCAGAAACGATCTCCAGCCACACTACACGATCGAAAACACATGTCACATGACCATTCATGCCCACTAGGCAAGTGCATACAAGTGTAAACAGGAAGTTGGTTTCTAGACCAAACCGTTGTTCCATGTAGGGCTTACGCCACTTGAAATGAAATTTGTTGCCGATTGCTCTAATCATAGCTTGCCTTTTGCGCATGAAAGCAGCTGCTGTATTATAAAATACAGAATTTAACTGCACAATGGCTGCTAAGAATGACAACAAAACTAGCAAAGATTGCGGTTCAGTCTCCATGTTGTTGTGTATATGCTCAAGGTAGCGTAATGGCCATTTGGTAGGGGCTTGACGAATCAGTTAAGGATATGCAATGATCCTGGTACAGGAAGTTGGATTTATCATAAAACTTGCCTTGGGTGTTATCACTGTTCACAGGACTATCAGACCAAAAAATATATAACTTTTTGTCTATCTAATGCGAGACTAGGCTAGTTTGGTGTCACTAGCCAAGGGGAGGCACAACTAAGCTATCATTGTATTGATTTAGCTGCTACTGTCACGATTTCCCCTTGAAGCAGCGTGCTCTAAGTGCGAATGCGTGAGCACCTGCTTTTCCGTTGTTGACAGTAGTGACATTTGGACACGTGTGTTTGTTTATGTTTCTGTCATGTCTCCTCCCTGTTCTGTCATTGGCTGGGATTTTCACGTGTGTCTGAATCACCCTCAGCTGCGAGCATTTACGACACTGATCATGTCCGCATATATACCGCGTGACTCCCAGCTCACAACGCGGAATATTGAGTTAGATTAGAATAGACTGTTTTGTAGTTCATAGTCATAGGCCTTGTCATAGTTTAGATCCATGTTAGAGTCCTTGTTAGAGTTAATCATTAGATTTAGTTCACGCTGGGTTATCCGCTCCCAGTTCCCTGTCATAGTTCATGTTTCTCGTTTGGTATCTCGACCCTGTATCCCGTGACCGCGACTTTGATTCCTGCCTTGCCTCGTTTATGCCTGTTTGCCGATCGTCTGAACTTTGCATGTTACTGGATTACGTTTGTGGATTACGTTTTGGATTTGTCTGCCTGTCTCTCTCTTAAATAAAACTGTTAACCTGCAATTGCATCCGTCCTTATCTCCGTTACGTCATGAAACGTGACAGCTAAAGAGCCATGCAAAGTATATTATCTGTCCTTATCTGTTATCTGTGCTTTGCTCATATCATGTTCATGTAACATTTACACACCGTGTTTTCCTGAGTAGCATGAGAGAATATTAGTGTTTCAGTTTCAACCCCTTTACTGGTTAAAAATAAATAAATAAAAATCGTTCTGTATATTAATTTTTCCCTCACACTGACTGTGTGAGCTAGCGTTTGGTAGAATTGAGACCTGTCAGCCAATAAGACATGAGCATTTCCACGTATTTTTCTATAAACCCCTTCTGATTGGTCTCGCCTCCGTTCACTGAAGATAAAATACAACACTTCAGTCTTCTTTTACTGACATTCAGTTACATTGTGACAAACTGCTCACTATGTGAATTATTCACTACTGAATTATTCATGGCTAAAGAAAAAAAAATCTTCGGAACTACAGCCCTGAATGCCCAGTCCAGGTACTGTCTTTGTTGTAGGTGGGGACGGGGGTGTTGGGATGCTCTTCAGCGCCCCCAAGCTGGTGGCACCCTAGGCCTAGTTTGCCTATGCCTAGAAATGGCCCTGCCTGGGACATACAGTTAGCCAGCCAGCCACCCCACCAGCAACAAACCTGGGTGAACGCGTTTGCCCAGGTACTGTGGCACGAGACCATTCAGTGCTTTATTAGGTCAATAGTAGTATTTTATAATCAATGCAAACTGGGAGCAATGCAATGTGGATAAGATAGAGATGATGTGGTCATATGTTCTGGTTCTAGTAAGGACCCTTGCAGCTGCATTCTGGACTAACTGGAACTTGTTTATGCACCTACTGAAACATCCAGACAGTAATAATACAATAACACAATAATCCAACCTAGAGGTGATGAAAGCATGAACTAATTTTTCTGCATCGTGTTGTGATATTATATTTCTCATCTTAGCAATATTTCCAAGATGAAAGAAGGCTATCCTAGTAATATTACCTACATGAGTGCCAAATGAAAGACCGGAGTCAATAATCACAACTATGTCCTTTACTGCTGCACATGACAAAACAGAAATGCCATCCAGAGTTACTATGTAATCAGAAAGCTTACTTCAAGCTGCATGTGGTCCTAGTAAAAGTACTTCTGTCTTGTCAGAATTAAGTAAAATGAAGTTAATTAATAAGCATCCAGTGTCTAATGTCCAGTGTCTAATGTCCTTTACACATTCCTCAACTTTATTGAGCTGGTGTCTGTCATCTGGCCTTGTTGTGTGTCATCAGCATAACAGTGGAAGCTAATTCCATGTTTACGAGTAATTTGACCCAGACATAGCATATATGACGTAAAAAGCAGTGGGCCTAAAACAGAACCTTGCAGAATACCAAACTTTACCTCAGTATGCACAGAGAACTCTCCATTTACATCTACAAACTGATAATGATCAGTCAAATAAGACCTTTGATTCTCTCAAATTAAATTGTAATCCACTACAGACAATAACTTCAGTCAGAATATATAATATATTATATATTAAAGTCAGAATATTATCAAGTCTAATAATTTATTTAACCAAGTAGGAACATATCAAAATCCAATCATACTAATAATAATAAGAAGAAAGAATTCCATTCAACATTACTCAACATTACCAATCAAGTTCAAACATAATATAACATAAGAAAATCAAACTTGTATACCTGGTAGAGAAAACTACACACAGCAATTTTGTGGGAGATCTGTCTACAGATTCCCTGAATCTTTGGCCAGCTCTCCCCTAAATACCCAGACACTTTGTAGGTCCACCAAATGGTGTTGTTTGTGATTAGAATTGGAATTTGGGCCCACTATTCAGGAGGCCAGTTGACATTTGTGATTGCTTTGATGTCTGTGGAAGGATGTACCTTATTTACATACAGGAGGTAATTGGTGTGAAGGACCTG
The DNA here is from genome assembly GCF_023375685.1 of Ictalurus furcatus. Lineage (NCBI taxonomy): Eukaryota > Metazoa > Chordata > Actinopteri > Siluriformes > Ictaluridae > Ictalurus > Ictalurus furcatus. The sequence continues at coordinate 13,300,623 of NC_071256.1, read as the reverse complement.
TGGAGGGTATGTCTTTAATGGCATGCAATATTTTTCTCTAGATGTTAATAGAGATTTGAATGGCTGCTGGGGGAATGAGATCATATTTCCAGATACACTGAGACCTTTTGAATGATACTAAACATGTACAGTCAACTTATTCATATTAAACATTATGTATTCCATATAGACCATGGGTGAGTTTAAGGTGATCTCAACACAGAGAGGGAGAGAGAGAGAGAGAGAGAAGGGTGTGGGGAGAGAGGAAGAAGGAAGCAATGTGGTGAGGTGTATTTTTTCCAGTCTCCACACAGCGTGATGTGTTATCACGTGTGAAGCTGCTAATTCTGTGGGAGAGAGAGAAGTTTTAATTCTCATAAGAGTCCTTTGTCCTCAAAGAGCAGTTCTCTCCAGGGTCAGATATCTTGGCACCAGCCTTACAATGGTGTAAAACTAAATTGGTAGTATTCCAAATTGCCTGCAGTTTGAGCCATTTTAGCTATCAAAAGGCTCTTGGTGCTACTAGATGAGTATATTTCTTTACCTTTATAGTAGATAACCAAAACAATCCTAGATTCTTATTTAATACAGTAACAAAGTTAACTAGGAATAACACCACCACAGATATTTAACTGTATGCAGTAGAGATGACTTTATGCATTTTTTCAATGGCAAATTAAAAAAATATTGGACAAAGAATTTAGAGCATAAACTAAAACCATCAACATGTTTACTAGATCCCTTACTTACATATTTTCTCAATCAGATTCTACCAGAAGTGCTCAATCCTCTATTTAAAAAAAAAAAAAAACCACACACTGGTTATGTACCTCAATAAAAACCCTTTATTTTAAAAAAACAGCTCTTGACACTTGTCAGCTGTGTAACTATAGGCCAATATTCAACCTTCTTTTTATCTCCAAGATCTTAGAAAAGGTTGTAACTCAGCAGGCAGGCTAATATATGCATACCTGTAGGAATAACATTCATGAAATCTTTCAATCAAGATTTAGAATGATCAACTGCAAAGCTCTTGCTACTCATGTGATAGAACTCAATGACATTTTGAATGCTACTGTAAAAATTGTAAACTTTCGACAAAAATCACGCAAAAAAATTTAGACTGACAAAAATCAGTCTAAAAAAGTGCACCTTTTTGCTGTCATTTGTGCTGACATGAGAGAAGAGCAGTGAAGTTAGATGGTTGTCGTGGGGAAAGTGTTGCAACAGCTTTAAGAAATATGGAACAAGGTGAGAGTTTTTCTGTTAGAAGCCAAGCACACAAATGCAGATGCACAGTGTATTTCACATTGCACTGTACATTTGGCATAGCTTGCTGACTTTGCTGACATGCAATTCAAACTGGTCTCTCTGCACTAGCCATTCAGAAGTCAACGTAAAAGTTAAAATTGGAGGTGGAGACTTAAGGCTAGCTATTTGCAAGATAAAACCTGATATCAACAGGATCTGTTCAGAAAATCAGGCACGCTCTTCACATTAATACTAGTAACTTGAATTACACATATTTTACATGAAAAATAAAAAATAACACTAATGCTTGTAGTGAAGATCCTTTCAACACACTCAGCACTGTTTAACTTTATATTAATCATTTGTGGATGAGTAATGATTCATAATCTCACTATCTGGTGTCAGCCAGAAGAAGATGGGTACTCTTTTGAATCTTTGATCCTCTCAAGGTTTATCATCTCAGGGAGATTTTTTTTTATAACACTGTCGCCTCTGACTTGATCATTAGGGATCTAAATCTAAATCCATATCTGGATTTCTATAAACCTGCTTTGTGACAATGTCCATTCATAAATGCACTATATAAATACAACTGAATTTAATTTAATTGCATGAAAGAAGACCTTCTTGAGATCATCTCACAAAATGCAACATCTGGGAAGTATCATTATAAATACGACTGGCATTATGTGTTGTGATCATATGAGACCAACATAAAACTTGCACAACATTAGAATGTTTAGTGACAAAACAAGGAAAGTCTCTTGATACTGAATGTAAAATATTGTGGTGGATCATTGATTCTTTGGGACCCCTGATGATTCAAGGGTTCTTGTGAAGATTGATGGTATGAATTCTGCTAAGTATTAGGATATTACAGTGCAAAACCTGTTGCCTGTGCCAGGAGGTGCAAACTTGGCCATGTTAAATGGCACCAGAAAAGACTGCATCATTTCGATTACATTGTCGGCACTAAATATGCCAAGTCTAAATATGGATTAAATGTTGTAATAACCAGATTAACAATTTTCCTTTTTACACCTATTAGTAGTTAACTAACTGGCCAATGTATGTGTAAAAGCAAATACTGAACAATCGCAGCAGTGACTATCAATTAATAATGTAGATAAAATGTAATAACCATTTTTATACATTAATCATTATATATATATATATATATGAATGACATTGTTTCCCTTTATTTTTGTAATAGCATAGTAAACCACAGGTTCAGATAGCAGGAGAGCATGGATACATTTATAGACTCTTGGATTAGTTATGTGTTAAATTAAGGTTGATATATTCACTAGTGATAGCCCATATCAAATACCATAGTTTGACAGACCAAATACAGTTATCTGATATTTAGAGGTTGCTTAGAGACAAGGTTGCCAGGGTCACAGTTTTTATGTCAAAATGGGCTAGATTTGGAGTTGCGGGTGAAAAAAACAAATCTGTTTGTGGCGTTTTTGGTTTTGGGAGTTTAAAATAGTCTGTGGCTGACAAAACCTTGGTATGGAACTTGAGACTGGAAAAATATAGATCATGGAGAGGATAACGGCTATACTAGGCAATTATAAAAAGGCAAAGCAAGATATTGCAGATACTGCAAATCAAAATCTGTGTGCACCATCGTGAACTTGTTTTTGATGCAAAGACTAAGAAAAAGAAGAAGAATGAATCTCACTCCTAGAAAAATCACTGGGGAAAAATTACTGAGACTTGGCAACCCTGTTTAGAGATAAATAAGGGTACCAGCAAGTGGTGGAATGCAAAAGCATATGTCTTGTTATATTTTTGCATATGTTGAATCTCTGCAGTAAAGTTATTCATTTAAAACATTAGTAAAGTTAATAAAAAATAATGATGTTAAAGAGAAGCAGCATATGAGCTTTTATATTGACAGTAGTTTTCTAAATAAAGTGATGTCTAATGATTCTCAAATATTGTCAGGCTGTGTCCTGTGTACTGAACTCACATCCCAGGGTGATTCATGGCTGCAAACCATTGAATATTCACACCATCTACCTGTTTAAAAGCACATTTGCTGAGTGGGTGTAGGTGTACCTGGCAGAACCATTTGACAGGTGGTGAAAAATGTTCCATCTGTGCAGAATCTCACCAGTAGTCAACAGAAATAGGAAAGATCATGGTAAGCTGGTCAATCATTCTGTATATCAATGGGACCTAATAAAAATTAGATTTCCTGCAGTAAAATCCGTGTAAATAGACATTTCTTACCACATGTAATTTTTACAACAAAATAAAAGGTTGGCTAATAAAAGGTGATCATTTAAAAAGGCAATGCATGCATACTAGTAATGCACATGGAATACATTATTCAAAGTTGAAAGCTGAAAACAGTGCAAACTTTGGTTCAATTCAGTTCAATTTTAATTTAGCATAGTTACAAGGATGTAGTTATAGCTGTCCAGGACCCTAATGTGTGAGCAAGGGTGACAGTGGTAATAAAGTGCCTTAGAACTTAGAACTACCACATTTGGTTCCATTCCTGTCAGCCAAGAACAGGAATCTGAGGCTATTATGAAACACAGGGTCACCCAAACTGGACATTTTTTAAAAAATCACCTGGTCTTTTTCCAGTATTCAGCTCTCCACTTTCGGCAAGTCTCCAAATGATAGCCTCAGAGTATTGGCTGACAGGAGTGGAACCTGATGTAGTCTTCTGCTATTGTAGTCCATCCACCTCAAGGTTGATGTGTTTTGCATTCTGAGATGCTAATTGGTTCACAATAGTTTTAGAGTGCTTATTTGAGTTACTATAGACTTCCTGTCAGCTCAGAACACTCTGGCCAATCTCCTTTGATCTCTATCGTCAACATAATGTTTCAGCCTATGGACCCTCTGCACATAGGATGTTTTATTTTGTTTTTCACACCATTTTTTGTAAATTCTAGCGAATTACTGTGTGTGAAAATCCCAGCAGAGCAGCAGGTTCTGAAATACTCAAAACAGCCCATCTTGTACCAACAACCATGACAAGTCACAGAGATCACATTTTTTTGTTGTTGTCGATGTTTGAGCTTTACATTTACATTTATTCATTTAGCAGATGCTTTTATCCAAAGTGACTTACAAATGAGGAAATACAAGCAAAGCGATGTATCAAGCAGAGAACAATACAAGTAGCGCTACAATGCAAGATTTATAATTGAGTTCTAGAGAAGCAAAGTCTGCAGACTAGAAGTGTAAGAGCTAGAATACGTTTTTTAAAATGTATTTATTTATTTATTTAAAATCTTAACATTAACTGATTTCTTGACCAGTATCTGTATGATGTTATGCATTTCGCTGCTGCCACATTGGATAACTGCATAAATGAGCAGATCTACAGGTGTTCCTAATAAAGTGGATGGTTAGTGCATTTTAACATTCTGAATACAACTAAATGCAGTATCTGATTAGCAACTGTTAAAACCCAGCTTGTAATAAGTATTATATGTACTAAAGAAGCTAGACATAAGCCTCAAATCTGGATAGCCCTTTTTAATTTGTGACATGCAGCGTATAAATAGAAAGTGGTCTAGATTGAAAAGCAACCTGTAGCTGACCTCTTTTTTACCTGCAAGTGGAAACTGTAAGCTCTGTGAACATGGAATTGCACATGGGGCATTCCAATTTCACTATTTCATCTGTAGAGACTACATTCTGAGAATGACAGTGGGACTAGGAGAATATTAATTAAATCTATCATATTAGCTTGGCTCTGGACACATCAATGCATGCAAGGGAATATTGACACATGTTACATTAACAGGAATGATTTACAATTACTATTTATAAGAGGAACAAAGAGTGTTGTAGGACAAAAGAGTCCTGAGCATTAAGGATGGACAAAGAACACAGGAATGATGTGGTTACATAATATATGTAAATCTAAAAGGGACTACTTCAAAGTAAAATTAAAAAAACACCTTGTGACAGATACAATAAATACAGAAAACTAAGATAATTTAAATGTCTGTCTGTGAGTCCACTTGACAGATTGTTGACGTAATTTGTGTATTCTTTAGTAGGAAGGATGGGAGGGGCATTGCAGGTATTGCTATATAAATATGACCAGCAGAGCAGTGAAGTTCAGCTGCCTTTTTCATTGCCGTGCAAGACCATAGACCATCAGAGTATTTGTCTGTTTTATTTTATTTCTTTATTTAGTTACTGTTTCAAATTACACAATGGAGCTTTTTAAACTTTCCATTCTGGCCTTTGCTCTATATGTACAGCTGCACACTGGTATGTCAAGTTTCAGTGAGGACATGGATATCTGGTCCCAGGAGAACTGGCAGGTAAGCACATTCTCTCAATCTACAGTCCATATCTCAAGTAGGCAAGTAGAAGCTACAGCTAATTTTCAATCATTTTGTGCAGTTACAATAATGGCATTTGCTTTTTCAGGGTGATCCAGCAGAAATTGGCTTCACTCTGTACTTTGACGACCTCCTGAAGCATTCAAAGTCACAGCAGTTTCATGGTTTAATGGGCCGTAGCTTAGGTAAAACAGGTTTTTATTAACCTGTACTTTTATGAGCAGTTGACTCCTTGAACTGCAACAAATCTCTGAATCTGACATTTCACTTATTAAACTGATTGAAGAATAAGCACTTAAGACATTTGAAATGTACACTTACTGAAACTAAAATTAAATGCTGTCTTCTGGACTCACTGCTCCATAACAGCATAGAAAAATGTATTGAATCTGATTTCATTTCCTCAGAAATTTCTCAACCCCTGCAACTTGGTTGGAAAAGTAAACTAAATTACACCTATTACAGACAGAGAGATCTGTCTCTCTGTGTAGTGTATTCTTGCACCTAATCACATCTCCATGTTAATTTTCTTTTTTATTGACAGGAAACAATGGAGAGATGTTTGTTGGACTGATGGGCAAGCGATCTTCAAAGGGTGGTAAGTATTTCATCCTACACATGAAATCAGTTTCTGATTCTCTGTCTGAATCTAAATATAGACTCAAATTGGGTAAACACAATTGCTCAATTGCATAGTTTAGTCCTGCAGTAGCCTATATTACAATATCAATTCCCCACCCATTTAAAGCCATTGACAGGTCTGTATATATCCAGTAATATGTACAACAATGTATTAATGTATCCTCTCCCTTTGACAGATTTTGAAGAGGTTCCAGAGAAGCCACAGTAATGCTAATTATGCCCCCCCAAAAAAAAGAAGAAAAAAAAAAAGATTGGTTTTGCCTGGCTATCACTATGTATTGCTCTCTCATTATATATATATATATATATATATATATATATATATATATATATATATATATATATATATATATATATATATATATATATATGAGTTTTCAATAAATCAGTGAATGTGTAAATCATGCTACTTATGACATCATGTTTATTTATAACACACCACATCTAAGTTTTTAATGCAAGGCAACCAATATCAATGAAATATTTTATCGAGTTTTTGCAGAGCACTTTTAACATTGTCTTTTGAACACTACGAAAAATGGTTTAAAATATAAATTTGTTCTAAAATATAAACATAAACAGTTAAATACTCTAAATTCTGCCTGGTTATTGATTGTTTGTAAAATTGTAATGTAATTGTAACTGGACATTTGTTATACCTAAATGCAGCATTGTGGCTAAAAGCTGCCTCACCACACTTTATCCTAATTCTTGGCACTATTTGATGACCAGTCCTTTCTGATCTGAACTGCATACTAAGATTATATTTTCCCAACATATTTACAGTCCCATCCCAAAGTGCTGGAACAGCAAGGCCAATTATTTTGGTTTCTGCTATACACTGAAGACATTTGGGTTTTAGATCAAAGATGGAAGGATAGATCAAAATGTCAGCTTCCAATTACTAGTAGTTAGATCTAGATGTGTTAAACAACCATCCAATGTTTATGCAAAAATACTGAGCAAAAGAACTGGAACAGATAGTCTTAATATAAATAACACTTAATATTTGGTTGCACATCCCATGCTTGCAATAACTGCATCAAACCCTCAACCCACTGACATCACCAAACTGTTGCATTCTTCTTTTGTGATGATTTTCCAGGCTTGTACCACAGCTTCTTTCAGTCATTTGTTTTTGTGAATTTATTCCTTCAGTCTCCTCTTCAGGAGATAAAATGCATGCTAAATTGGGTTAAAGTCTGATTGACTTGACCAGTCTAAAACCTTCCACATTTTTCCCCTTGATGAAGTTCTTTGTTGTGTTGGCAGTGTGTTTTGCTGCATGATGAAGTTCCTCCCAATAATTTTGGAAACATTTCTCTGTAAAATAGCAGGCAGAATATATAGACTTCTGAATTCATTCTGCTGCTACCATCATCATTAAAGATTAGTGAATCTGTTGGCCTTTCCATCACTTTGAAAAAGGTTAATCTTGGTTCCAGAACTTTTGTGGCTCATCTCTGTATTTCTTTGCAAATTCCAATCTGTCCTTCTGATTCTTACTTCTGATGAGTGGTTTGTATCTCGTGTTATTGCCACTATATTTCTGATCTTGAAGTCTACTTTGATAGGAAGATTTTAATAATTCCGACCCATTCGATGTCTGGTTGTTAGTATGCATTTCACTTCTGGAATACAACATTTTACAGATAAAAGTCGTTAAAAACATTAGGTTTTTAGCCATAGTACATCAGTGGCATGAGCACAGCATCTCGGGGTAAGTTTTTTGTGCATGCTCGCTTGGGCTGGGCCGGGCTGGGGGAAACCTATTCCGACGGGGAAATGGAGTTCGACACAACACATCTGGTTTTAACCAATCCAAAAATTTATTATTTTTGAGCCACTTGTTGTTGTCTAGCAGCTCTGTCAGCATGCACATATGTTACAGCAGCATAATAATCACCAACCAGTCAAAAACATTCAAGCTGTATCAATGTCCCCTCTGTTCGGGCTCTAAAATGTAAGACTTCCTCAAATGATTTTAAAGATTTTTTCTCACTATGATATATATATACACACACACACACACACACACACACACACACACACACACTGATCAGCCATAACACTAAAAGTACTGACAGGTGACATAAGTACATAAATACCATTGAATATCTTGTTACAACATATTAAGGATATATTAATATATTATACATGTAAACTTTCAATGACAACTTTTAACCTTTACAGACCACACTTGTAGGTTCATTCTGTACAACATCAAGAAAATCAGACCTTATCTCAATGAACAGGCTACACAGTTACTAGTCCAGGCTCTTGTTATCTCAAAACTGGACTACTGCAACGCACTACTTTCAGGCCTCCCAGTCAGCTCCATCAAACCACTTCTCATGATTCAGAATGCATCAGCATGCTTTGTGTTCAACAAGCCCAAAAAAACCCATGTCACACCCCTCTTCATCTCCCTCCAGTGGCTTCCTCTAGCTGCCCGCATCAAAGTCAAGGCCTTGATGCTCACATACAAGACCTTGTCTGGAACAGCACATCCCTACCTCAACACTCTCCTTGAGGTTTATGTTCCCTCACACATCCTACGATCAGTTAACAACCAACGCCTGGTAGTGCCTACTCAGCAAGGCATGAGGTCCCTTTCCAGAATCTTCAAATTGACTGTCCCTCAGTGGTGGAATGAACTTCCAACCTCAATCCGGACAGCAGAAACTGTCACTATCTTCAAAAAAGTCTATAAACTGACCTCTTCTGTGAGCACTTTAACGCATAACTTGCCAACCCCCCTCCCCTGCTCCCTTTTTATATTTGTAAAAATAAATAAATAAATAAATAAATAAATAAATAAATAAAAAACCATTCTGCACTTACACTGGCTCTTACACCTCTACTCTGTAAGTCACTTTGGATAAAAGCATCTGCTAAATGAATAAATGCAAAAATGTAAATGAAGGCAGCAATGATAAAATGATCAGAGTCAACATTATGCTTGAATTCCACAATTTGAATTTAAAAGTTCAGAACCTTCTTATGTCATAATAGTAGAGAACAGAGAAAATCTTGATGATATGTTCACTAGACCCATTTATAGTCTTTATGAAAACACCAAAAGTTATCAGCCATTATTGTTTACATTATGTTAATTGAATCATGAAAAAAATGCTTGCTGATGACTCTGGTCTTTCTTTCGTGTGTATTCACAGTAATACAGTGATGAACTTATACGAATTTATTCAACTGAGCATCATCAACATCACTTAAATACTGAAAACTCACAGAATATACATTATACATCAATTTCAACTTGATATTATCCACAATTCTGTCATTTACAGGGAGTTCATCAAAAAAAAGCTTGACTGAATGGTCCACAAAACTTTTTTAGACACTGAATGTCGTATTTCGTAAGTGACATGTTGTTTGATCTAGTACTGAAGTTTGCTGAGAGCAATTACTAATGAGATATGTTGAAGAAATTTGACAGTAAGTTAACAATGAAATTCACTCAGCTGGGTGTCTGCCATTACTCAAAGCCTATTGGCTGATTTTGGTCATGTGACTGAACTGTGCTCATTTTCTCACAGTAGGCTATGGTCTCTGATAATTTTTCCATAGCATGGCTTTATTTTAAATGGAAAATTCTGTGACCCTGATCTTTCTATAATCCAAGTACATTTATGAGATCATTCTTCAATGCTCAATCAACAGCCGTTGATGCACAACTCCAAAAATACAGTTTTGTGACTCTGATAATTTTTTCATTGCGGTCTTCAAATGTAAATATTAATCTGCAACTGAACAGTCAGTTCTCGAAGTTGATGTGTTGGAAGCAGGAAAAATGGGTAGGTGTAAGGATCTGAGTGACTTTGACAAGGGCAAATTTGTGATGGCTAGACAACTTGGTCATAGCATCTCCAAAACTGCAGGTCTTGTGGGGTGTTCGCTGTATGCAGTGGTTAGTACCTACCAAAAGTGGTCAGAAGAAGGACAACCAATGAACAGGTGATACGGTCATGGGCACCCAAGGGTCATTGATGCGTGTGGGGAGTGAAGGCTAGCCTGTCTGGTCTGATCCCACAGAAAAGTTACTGTAGCACAAATTGCTGAAAAAGTTGGCTGGCTATGATAGACGTGTCCTGCAGCTTGCTGTGTATAAGGCTGCGTAGCTGCAGATTGGTCAGAGTGTCCATGCTCACCCCTGCCCTCCACCAAATGTGCCTACAGTGGGCATGTGACCATCAGAACTGGACCATGGAGCAATGGAAGAAGGTGGCCTGGTTTGATGAATCATGTTTTCTTTTACATCATGTGGACGGCCAGGTGCATGTGCATCGCTTACCTGGGGAAGAGATGGCAGCATGATGCATTATGGGAAGAAGACAAGGCAGCAGAGGCAGTGTGATGCTCTGGCCAATGCTCTGCTGGGAAAGCTTGGGTCCTGGCATTCATGTGGATTTTACTTTGACAGGTACAACATTGTTGCAGACCAAGTACACCCCTTCATGGCAACAGTATTCACTGGCCTCTTTCAGCAGGATAATGTGCTCTGCCCCACTGCAAAAATTGTTCAGGAATGGTTTCATTGTTCAGGAATGGTTCATGTCCTCAAGATTCAAGGTTATTGTAAGGCACTGCTAGGTGGTTGTCCTGCATCCTCAATAAATAAGCTACAGCTGCATTAGCTGCTACACTGTAAAACATTTCAGGTGTTTAAAGTTCACCTGCGGCCTTAAAAATGTTAGTAAACTCAGCTTGAAGATAACCTTTGTTTCAACTCAAAAAGTTAGGTTTTACAAATTTTCCAAGTCAAGACAATGGATTACTTTAAGTTGAATTAATGAAAACTTATAAACTTGAGTTCAATATCCAAAACTTGTCATGACAATTGGAGTTAAAAAGAAGAAATAATTCACATAACTTAATGAGGCTAACATGTTTTACACTGTAGAATGCTTACCAGATCACAAATTATAAACATATTGCCACAATTGTAGCAGCTTTACACTGCTTACCTGTTACATTTTTTATCAATTATTAAAATACTGCTACTCGCCTATAAAGCCTTAAACATCCATGCTCCTTTGTATTTAACCAATCTTCTATCACGTTACAATCCATCACACTCTTTAAGGTCACAACACTCTGGACTTTTGATAATACCCCATTATATCAAAGTCTACTAAAAGAGGTAGAGCTTTTCCACACTTAGCTCCTAAACTCTGGAATAGCCTTCCTGATAATGTTCAGGGTTCAGACACACTCCGTCAGTTTAAATACAGATTAAAGATACATTTCTTTAGCTTAGCATTCACATAACGCGTCTCATAACTGTCACGTACCGTGGTTGAAGACGGAAGCAGATGCGGGTGACAGAATCAGGCAGAATAATCCAATGGAAAAGACAAAGTTTGTGGTCGGTAAACAGGCGATGGTCAGGCGATCAGACAAACAAACAAAACGGGGCTAGGCAGAAATCGAGGTCAGAGACAGAAACACTGGTCAAAGGTAACTGTAGTAAACGTACGTGAAAAGGGCTTAGAGAATGGCTGAGAAACTAGTAAACAGAACATTACTTCGCAAAGTCTCTTCGCTTCCAAAGTCTCTCTTATGCTAAAGTGTGAGTGTTTTGTAATGAGATGCAGGTGTGTGTGATTAGAACTCCAGGGAAGGTGAGCGCATGCGTGTGTGGGAAGTGTATTCCTCAGTGGCCATGTTTGTAGTTAGCGGTGTTTCCCGGGAACCCGAGTCGTGGCTAGGCTGAGATATGACAATAACCTTGTACTCCAGTCATCTCAGATAAAATGATAACAAGTCCAGGTTATCTGAGACCTCTAGTCCGAGGTCAACTCTGCTTGATATGCAATGAACAGCAGTTACGCTAATCCTTCTCCATTTGTTTCCTGTTCCTACTTTGGGATGCCCATCCTGAGGTGATCAGTGAATGTGACAGCTCCAGTTCAGAACCAGCCTCTACGAAGGTTCTAGATGAAGCCAACACCTGGAAAGACTTTGGATGATACCAACATCTAATAGTCACAACCACAAGCTCTACACATGTTGCTCCTGGGGTAGCAGTTGGCCTGACCCGTTCTGCTCTCCGGGCCGGCCTGGTCCGTCCTGGTGCCCTGCTTCTGGAGTTCTGATTGGAGGCCAGTCGCTGTTGCTGAGGATGTTCCCATATGGACAGCCTGAGGACACACTTGGAAGGTGTTAATATGGCATCGGACTGCAATTTAATGGTGAAAGATTTTCCAATTTTAAGATTTTAAAATCTGTATTTTCTCTAAATTTTAATGTTTTAAAATCTAATTTAAATTGTTCCTAATCAAAGTATTTTGCCAGCAAAAAAACAAACAGGTTTGCTCTGCCCAACTGTGAACTGCATATTGCCACATGTCATGTGCTTGTCTTTGTGCATGTGTCATGATAACAAAAATAGGGCATTTGAAGTCTTAATTTACTCTTAACATCAAGTGCAGCACATGCCATATATATTTTTTAAAGAATGTGTCTGATGTCTTAGGCCATTTCAATGACAGGAGTTGATGAAGAGGAGCTAATATTCATGTCATGCTAGCTCAGACTTTTAAAAAGGCTGATGCTACAGTAGGGTTAGGGTTAGGCTTTTCAATATGTCAAACTGTGCTCATGTGCATACAGCAGTATTATGAAACATTTCAACTTCCTGGCAAACACTGAGGTGACATTTCCATTTCCTGATATTCAGACTAAGATTATGTGGAAAAAGTGACTCAAAGTGAGGATTTGTTTGAAACAAAAGGGTTACCATTTATATTGACATTTCTTTCTGTAATCTCCATAACACTATCTATCCATTTTCTGTGCTGTATCCATCCATTACTCTACACAGGGTTCCCTGGAGTCTTTCCCAGGGGACTCAGGGCACAAGGTGAGGGACACCATGGACAGGCCAACCCACCACACATTCACACACTTCTGACAATTTATAGATGCCAATCAGCCTACAACACAGGGGAGGAAACACTGGTGTGAATGGAACCCCAACCCCAGAGGTGCAAGGCAAACATGCTAACCACTAAGCCTGTGGTGTACAATATATTTTATGCAGTTTTGGCAATCGCTAACTTGCCCTAGCCTTAATTTAACAAAATCGTCTTTACATTTATATATTAGAAAACAAATATTCTATACATGTAGGGGTGGGCGCATGGTGGCTTAGTGTTTAGCACGTTCGCCTCCAGGGTTGGGGGTTCGATTCCCACCATGGCCCTGTGTGTGCGGAGTTTGCATGTTCTCCCCGTGCTGTGGGGGTTTCCTCTGGGTACTCCGGTTTCCTCCCCCAGTCCAAAGACATGCATGGTAGGCTGACTGGCATGTCCAAAGTGTCCGTAGTGTATGAATGGGTGTGTGAATGTGTATGTGAGTGTGCCCTGCGATGGATTGGCACCCTGTCCAGGGTGTACCCTGCCTTCTGCCCAACGTTCCCTGGGATAGGCTCCAGGTTTCCCCGTGACCTTGAAGAAGGATAAGCGATATAGAAGATGGATGGACGGATGGATGTAGGGGTAATAATTGCCTGCATACATATATACTGTATTTTGTAGTGTGTGCTTAGAGACTATGTATAGTAATAGTAATTTAGAGTAACTAGTCCAACAATGCCGGTATGAATTAGGAGGTGAGAAAAAAGATTCAGCTCCTTCCTGAGCAACAGGGGCATAGATCTGCAGAGCACTGCTGGCTGCAGCGGCATTTCATCAACCACTCTCATCAGAATAGAAATGTTTCATCATAGGATAACGATAATCAGTCAGAAAAATTTTGTCATGGTTTGCAGTGATCCTGATCTATAAGGGGATGAATAGACCCAAACAAAATTACCTCACATAAAAAATTACCACTAGTTGTTCATTGTCACCTCTTCGTACATTTTATTTGTGTACATTTAATTACTTAAATTAAAATTTTAAGGCTTAAACAAAGTACAACTTAATGTTATAGAAATAATGGAGCAAACATTTGTCCACTCTACCTTCTTCAGTCCTAGACATGTATACACCTATTCAATATCCTACTCATACAAGCATAATTTCTAAACATTTCACATTTTAATTAAAATGGATTATGAATACCAAATACCAAATTCTGCACCCAAACAACAATAGCTGCACATAAACACTACATGGCCAAAAGTATGTAGACACCTGACCATCACTACCTACACTATATGACCAAAAGTATGTTGACACCTGATCATCATAACCAAATGGAGCTCTTCCCCAAACTGTTGTCGTATAGTTGGAAGCACACAATTGTGCAGCATTACAGTTTCCCTTCACTGAAACTAGCTCAAACCTGTTCCAGAATGACAATGCCCTGTGTACAAAGTGAAGCTCAAGAAGACATGGTTTGTCAAGGTTGGTGTGGAAGAACTTGAGTGGCCTGCACAGAGCCCTGTCCTCAACCCCACTGAACACCTTTGGGATGAATTGGAATATTGACTGCACCCCATGCCTTCTTGCCTGATATCAGTGCCTGACTTCACTAATGATCTTGTGGTCGAATGAGCACAAATCCGCACAGCCATGCTCTAAAATCTAGTGGAAAGCCTTCCCAGAAGAGTGGAAGTTATGACAGCAAAGGGGGGGACTAAATCTGGAAAGGGATGTTCGAAAAACACATATGGGTGTGATGGTCAGGTGTCCATAAATTTTTTTGGCCATATAGTATATTGTATATGAGCCTGTTGGGCACCGTATTGCAAAACCATGGCCATTAATATATTGCATAGTCCCGGCATCCGCCTAAATCAGATTCATCAATGACCGCAAGATAGTGATTAATAACTCCAGACAACAACGTTTCCTCCAGAGTCCAGTGGCAGAGTGCTTTACACCACTCCAGGCAATACCATGGAAATCCATTTCATGAAGCTCCTGATGCATTGTTCATGTGCTGATTTTACTTCTAGAGGCACTTTGGACCTCTGTAGTGAGTGATGCAAATCAGATATACGATCTTTATGAACTATGCACTTCAGCAATCTATGGCCCTGGTATTTTGAGTTTGTGTGGTCTACCACTTTATGGTTAAGCTGATGTTGCTCATATATGCTTCCATTTCACAATAATAGCACTTTCAATTGACTAGCACAGATCTAGCTGGGAGAAATTTCAATAACTTGTGACTTGTGCCAAAGGTGGCATCCAAAGGTGCCATGTTTTAAGTCACTGAGCTCTTAAGTATGACCCAATCTACTGCCAGTGTTTGTCTATGGAGATTGTATGGATATGTGATTGATCTTATGCACCTGTGAGCAATATGTGTGACTGTAACACACAAACTCAATAATTAGAAAGGGTGTCCACATACTTTTAGCCATGTACTATATTTCCATATAAGTGGTAGACACCCTATTGCCGTATGACTATTTAAGCCTGCATTATGTATGGGTATCCATACTTACTCTACTTGCCTATTTTAATTTCCTATGCACCTATCATTTATGCCTTAGCTAAAAAAAAAAAAAAAAGAAAAAGAAAGAAAGAAAGAAAGAAAAAAGAAAAGAAAAGAAAAGAAAAGAAAAGAAAAGAAAAGTCCGAGTGGAAGATCCTGCTTGGCTTCTGGCTGAGGTGGCTTTTAAATGTTCCTTAATCTGTCATTCACATGCTGGGACACCCCAAACAGGCCACATACCCTCAATCTGCTCTCTGCGCAAAAAATAACACACACACACACACACACACACACACACACAAATAGGACAAATTCTTGGCAATTTCCATTGTTTTTGTTTTAATATACCACAGCATTGATGAATGCTGCTGAATGCTTGAGGGCAAGGTTTATATTAATCCTCTCCTTTCTGGAGGAACAATTTAAACAAGGACTTGTATGGGAGATGCTCCATGTAAACTCTTTTAAAAATGAATGTCACTGTTGATATGGTGACTTTTCCATGAGGAGAAATTTATTTATTTTAAATTATATTATTTTCTTTGTTCATATGGTCAGCCGCAAACATTAGATGGGGCTTGAATGTATCGATTTTGGAGCAGGGGCTTCTTTCTTGGACTGCAGCCTTTCAGTCCGTCACGATGTAAAACTCGCTTGACTGTAGACAGTGACACTGATGTTCCAGCAGCTTCCAGTTCATGGCAGGCCTGTGCCTTGGTGGTTACTGGGGTTTTCCTGGCCATTTGAACCAATTTCCTCTCATCTGAGGGTGACAGTTTGGGTCTTCTTCCAGACCTTGGCAAAGTGGCTACACTTCCCAATAACTTGTACTTACATATAATTGTTTGAACTAATGATTTTGAAATCTGCAATCTGCAAGTGCAGTCAAACAAACCCTTTTTATGTTTTCATAGAGAAGCTGCCAGCTGTAGTCAATCATGATCACTAACAGGAAGTTAAGAGGCCTTCATCTTGGCAAATTAAAGGACATTTTGGGATTTTTAGCACCACTGAATTAATAATCAAATAATCAAACGAGTGTTTATATGTATATTTTTAACCCCAGAATGTATCATTTTGGTCCTGTGTTGATTACAGAAAACCCCAAATGAATCAAAACTTGTGAACCAAATTCTTTTTTTTTTTTTTTTAGATGTATGTTGTACAATCATTCTGCCCCAGAAAAAAGAAAAGTTCCAAGAAATTATTGAAAGCCAAATATTGCCATGACATTCCTGTCCATGATGAGTATGTAAACTTCTGACCACAACTGTAGATAGCTGCCATGTCAAGTATAACCCCAGATTAGAGTTAGCTGGTGTAATATTACTGTGTTGTCTAATGTTTTCCAATTGTGTCTGCATCAGATTTCCTGTAAAACAAATAAATAATTAAATGTAAATACTGCCTTTGGTGATGACAGTTTGAGTAAGCCTGTTGTGTTCAGTTGGCTGAGAATGATATTTGTTCAGAGCAGCTATCATCATCAACAACAGATTAAATACAGTATCTCACAAAAGTGAGTACACCCCTCACATTTTTGTAAATATTTGATTATATCTTTTCATGTGACAACACTGAAGAAATGACACTTTGCTACAATGTAAAGTAGTGAGTGTACAGCTTGTGTAACAGAGTAAATTTGCTGTCCCCTCAAAATAACTCAACACACAGCCATTAATGTCTAAACCGCTGGCAACAAAAGTGAGTACACCCCTAAGTGAAGATGTCCAAATTGGGACCAAAGTGGCAATATTTTTGTGTGGCCTCCATTATTTTCCAGCACTGCCTTAACCCTCTTGGGCATGGAGTTCACCAGAGCTTCACAGGTTGCCACTGGAGTCCTCTTCCACTCCTCCATGATGACATCACAGAGCTGGTGGATGTTAGAGACCTTGTGCTCCTCCACCTTCCGTTTGAGGATGCCCCCCAGATGCTCAATAGGGTTTAGGTCTGGAGACATGCTTGGCCAGTCCATTACATTCACCCTCAGCTTCTTTAGCAAGGCAGTGGTCGTCTTGGAGGTGTGTTTGGGGTCATTATCCTGCTGGAATACTGCATACTGATCATGCTCTGCTTCAGTATTTCACAGTACATGTTGGCATTCATGGTTCCCTCAATGAACTATAGCTCCCCAGTGCCGGCAGCACTCATGCAGCCCCAGACCATGACACTCCCACCACCATGCTTGACTGTAGGCAAGACACACTTGTCTTTGTACTCCTCACCTGGTTGCCACCGACACACGCTTGACACCATCTGAACCAAATACGTTTATCTTGGTCTCATCAGACCACAGGACATGATTCCAGTAATCCATGTCCTTAGTCTGCTTGTCTTCAGCAAACTGTTTGCGGGCTTTCTTGTGCATCATCTTTAGAAGAGGCTTCCTTCTGGGATGACAGCCATGCAGACCAATTTGATGCAGTGTGCGGCGTATGGTCTGAGCACTGACAGGCTGATCCCCCACCCCTTCAACCTCTGCAGCAATGCTCATAGCACTCATACATTTTTTTTCCCAAAGACAACCTCTGGATATGACGCTGAGCACGTGCACTCAACTTCTTTGGTCGACCATGGCAAGGCCTGTTCTGAGTGGAACCTGTCCTGTTAAACCGCTGTATGGTCTTGGCCACCGTGGTGCAGCTCAGTGTCAGGGTCTTGGCTATCTTCTTATAGCCTAGGCCATCTTTATGTAGAGCAACAATTCTTTTTTTCAGATCCTCAGAGAATTCTTTGCCATAGGGTGCCATGTTGAACTTCCAGTGACCAGTATGAGGGAGTGTGAGAGCGATGACACCAAATTTAACACACCTGCTCCCCATTCACACCTGAGACCTTGTAACACTAACAAGTCACATGACACCAGGGAGCGAAAATGGCTCATTTGGCCCAATTTGGACATTTTCACTTAGAGGTGTACTCAATTTTGTTGCCCACGGTTTAGACATTAATGGCTGTGTGTTGAGTTATTTTGAGGGGACAGCAAATTTACACTGTTATACAAGCTGTACACTCACTACTTTACATTGTAGCAAAGTGTCATTTCTTCAGTGTTGTCACATGAAAAGATATAATCAAATATTTACAAAAATGTGAGGGGTGTACTCACTTTTGTGAGATACTGTATGTACATTTAAAAATGGACTTGATTATTATGTAATGAACCAAGTAATCGGTTTTAAGGTTAAAAAAAAAAGAGAGAGAGATTTAGACTGCATTTCCACATTATATTTTATTTCAGTTAAAATATTACAAACATGACTGTAAATAAAAACATAAATGCCACAATAATTGAATACACAGCATCTTAAAATTTTTATGCAAGAACAGCAGGCAAGCTTAAAAGCATTCTTGAGCATTTCAGTAATGACAAAATAAACAACCATTAAATTTTTTAACAAAGTGTAGGGAAAAGATCATCTTATTTATTGTGCACATGGTGCATATCCTCATAGACTGGGTTATATTCTCTTGATGCATCATCCACCTGATTCACATCATCTAGTCTTCACCTATAAACAAAAACAAATGTAACCTTTGAGCTGACTCAGTTTTCTTTTTCATCTTGCACTGCTAAAACAAACCACAGGCACCACATGACAGTGGCTTGTTGGGAAATGCAGAGCTTTGCATGGCAAATTACTACAGTGAAAAAATATTTAGTGAAATGGACTTCCCTAAAAATAAATAAATAAATAAATAAATAAAACGGTGCAGACAATGGAGCGGATGCACTCTCTCAAGCATAACTCTGACAACATGCATACATCTATAGTTTTATAATAACAATATAAGGCCAGTCTATCCAAATTGCTGCAGACTGATCTGTTGTGTCTACCTTGGGTGCGAATACCCACATTTTCACAGAGAAGCTGCTAGCTGTAGTCAATCATGATCACTAACAGGAAAT
This sequence comes from Ictalurus furcatus, assembly GCF_023375685.1. Taxonomy (NCBI): domain Eukaryota; kingdom Metazoa; phylum Chordata; class Actinopteri; order Siluriformes; family Ictaluridae; genus Ictalurus; species Ictalurus furcatus. The sequence goes on along the minus strand of NC_071256.1, from coordinate 13,281,099 downwards.
TAAGAGGCCATGGTCTTGGCAAAACACTACAACACTACAAACACCAGGAAAAACACAAGCATAGTACATGCAGTCAGGGTAGAGATGAGTCCCTCAGACATGGCAGATGACCCTTTACCAGTTGATTTTTCAGTGTTCAGTGGTGTAAGGTCTTATCCACATCTGCAAGACCCACATATATGTTAGAACCTTCATTATTATTACAATATTGACTTAATATCTAGGTTATATGTAATCCATGAAACTAATATGGACTACAACAAAAATGTGGACTACCTGGGGATTCTCATTACCTGAGTTAGGAAACACTGATCAAGGATAAAGACAACTGAAAACTATATGGATTTACTTGTGTTTTATGTGAATTTGTACTTTGTTTAAGAAATTGAAATAATTCCCATTTGATGCTGCTGCACAAGATAAATCTTGACAATAACCACACATTTGTCTCACACTTTTTACTTTGTCTAACTGAAAATGGTAGGACACAAAGAATTAATTATGCACTGTTATTTAGTATCACAGCAGTCAGTAGCATAGCAAAGTGCTGTCAGCATCAATATTGCCTAAAATATATAGTCTAAAGACGGATGCATGCTTACCATTGACAAACAGGAGAATGCAGCATCCTTCTTCTTCTACTTCTTCATTTTTCTCCACATCATATTTCTTATACAGGCCTATGTACAGTCCAGAGTCTTTCAGCTGCAGGTCACTAATCGTCACAGTTAGTTTCTGCATGGTGCCACTGAATTTCACTCTTTCACTGTACTCCTTACTGAGAGAAAAGTCGTTAGTTTGTTTGTCATAGACCCCCACTACATGCTTGCTTGAGAGTCGTGCATATAGTGATAAAAGATCTTTTTCATTGTCGTCCGTGTTGCACTTCATGGTAAAATTTTCCCCCTTTTTCATCTTTACAAAACCATTCTCCATCGCAGGGGCTGTGAAAAGACATTAGAATGTATCAAGCCTTCTTCAAATCAAAATAAAACAAAACAAAACACCCTATTGCTCATTACAATACCATATCATAAAAGGTTGCCATTTTTAACCATGTCTAACAAAAATATAAAGTTTGTTGAAATGTCCCATCAGATGTTTCTATCTAAATGTGTTAATAATTCATGATGGTTATGAAAGACAATTATAAGAGAAAATGCTGCTCACACCTGATACTTGAACGCTGTAGGCAGCCAAAACAGCAATAAAGCACAACCTTACAGTCAGAGTTGTCATCATGGCTACATGAGCAAAACTAAATCTAGCTCATATAGTGTGCTGCTTCATATAGCCATAACAGGAAATAACTGTAAAGGCAGATGTGCTGACGCTGACAAAATTATGTTGCAAATAATCAATTGACGCACATTCATTCACACAAACCTTAGGGAAGATAAAACAAAACTAGTACCCACTGAGCACACATACGTCTGAAAAAGGTCTGGACATCTATTTCAGGTATCTTAATAAACTTATGAAACTGACCAAATGAAATTTAACTCACACTAAAAGCACCGAGGCTTAGAAATGAGACAGACCCTACGAATACAAAGGGCAGAGTGACATCTGGTGGTTACGAAAAATTATAGCAGTCGTAAAAAGTCGCAGACCTCCACCCGGTATTTACACTTACCGTCCACTTTAATAGGAACACCTGCACATCTACTAATTTATGTAGTTATCCAAGCAGCTAATCATGTGGCAGCATGGTTGTTGGTGCCACATAGACTGGTTTGAGTATTTCAGAAACTGTTGTTCTCCTGGTGTTTTCTCTAGACAAAAGCATCTTGTGAGCAGAGGGTCTGTAGGCTGAAACACCGTTTTGATGAGAGACATCAGAGAAGAATGACCAGACTGGTTTGAGCTGACAGGAAGGTTATAGTAACTCAGATAAGCACTCTTTACAGCTGTGGTAAGCAGAAAAGTATCTCAGAGTGCACAGCACATGAACCCTTGAGGTGTCAGCCAAGAACAAGAATCTGAGGCTATCATGGACACAGACTCAAATCAACTATTTAGCATTTTGTATTTCAAATTACATTCAGAAAAAAATGTCATCTTATAACAAGCCTGTGGAAACAGGAACTAGGCCTAATAATTAAGCACTGACGTCTTTTTGAAATAAACTGTATAGAAATGATTTAGCTCTTTATTACTTTGTTTGAAAAGTAATGTCGATGACTGTGGAAGACTCACTCCTCCAAAAATGTAAAATCTCAAATGTAAAAAGTCAAAGTCTCTCTCTCTCTCTCTCTCTCTCTCTCTCTCTCTCTCTCTCTCGTTCTCTCTCCCCCCCCCTCTCTGGCATTTTGCCAATGTTCTGCTTGTTTTTTGGTTTCTTTTTCATACTGGATTAAATTAGTGAAAGCACTAAAATATTAGGTAAAGTACACAAGCTGTAAAAAGCTGAAAGTGGGAGAGAGTGAGCGAGACACCATGGCCTCTGAGGCTGCTGGGTAGATGCTGTCTCTCCAGCATGGCATCAGGTATGTACCAGAGAGTTGAGCACAGGTGGAGGAGGTTCTGTTAGCGGTGGGAGAGCAGGTCAGGTGTGAGAACATCTACTCTGCCTCCTGGATGAACAAAGCAGTGGTGGTGTTCCTAAGAAAACAAAACCTCATCAATAAACTGATCCAAACTGGAATATGGGTGAAAGGAGCCCCAAGTTTCTCCTCTATTGGCCCCTGCAACGTGAGTCGTTATCTCTAACGTGCCCCAGTTCATCGAAGACGAGGTGATAATGAAGGAGCTGGCCCGCTTCAGGAAGTTCGCCAGCTCAATAAGACTGATTCCACTCATCTGCAAAAACTCGGAATGTCTTCACTCGGAGTGACGCATGTCTTGTATTTATGTAGACAAGTTTTTATGTTTTTGAATACTCAAGACAATACACTTAATGTGAATTTCAAATGCAAACATGGCGATAGTAACTACATCTGTTTGCTACCACGGAACGTCTGAAATGTTTCGAGTGTGGGAACATCAGACACAAGAAGTTTGTCTGTCTGCACAGAGCTGCGCAGCTGGGGAGCTCAGGGAGCGACTCAGCCAGGTTACAGCAGCAGCAGTTGGGGGACAGTCAGCTGGAGAGCCGGAGCCTGGAGTTAACGACACACAGTGTGGTGACACATTGGAGCCAGATATCAAAAAGGTCAGTGACAAACACAACAGTCTCCCCAACACCGACTCTATCTCCTCAACTAACGCTAACAATTGTGTCGATGCAGATGTTACTGAAAAAAAAAAATTTCTGACAGTAATTTGTCAGTGAGATGTTCGGTTTTCCTTTGGTCAATTCTAAAAACTGGTTCATTTGTTCTGTGGTGTACAGTTGTTCAGGCTGTTCTGAAAAGTCAAAAGTATTTGGCTGATCTGGGTTGACCTCTGCCTCCTCCATGTCTGTGAGCAGTTCCCCTCTTGTAGCTCCTGCGCTGCACTCTGGGCCCTCATTCTCCTGCTGTGGCTGTTTGTACGATACCATCACCTTGTCCATCTTCTCTCCCCCAGTTTCCAGTTCGGCTTTATTGTTCTTAAACTTGGGAGTACGTTTTTGTCTAAGGGTGTTCTTGTGTGGGCTCTGCTCCTTTATTATCACCTCATCTTGGATGAACGGGGGCACGTTAGAGATAACGACTTGCGTTGCAGGGGCCAATAGAGGGGAAACTTGGGGCTCCTTTCACCCATATTCCAGTTTGGATCAGTTTATTGATGAGGTTTTGTTTTCTTAGGAACACCACCACTCCTTTGCTTTCATTAATTTAATCCAGTAGGAAAATAAACAAACAAACAAACAAAAAACAAGCAGAAAATTGGCAAAATGCTAGAGAGCTTTGCACGCTTTCACTTCACACTCAGCACATGCGGAGAGAGAGAGATATTTGACATTTTTGGAGGAGTGAGTCTTCTCACTCCTTTTAATAAAGAGCTCAATCATTTCTATAAAGTTCATCTCCAAAAGACGTCACTGCTTAATTATTATGCCTAGTTCCTGTTTCCACAGGCTTGTTATAAGATGATGTTTTCTTCTGAATAAAATTTGAAGTACAAAATGCAAAATAGTTGATTTGAGTCTGGGTCCATGATAGCCTCAGATTCTTGTTCTTGGCTGACTGGAGTAGAATGGGGTCTTCTGCTCATATAGCTCATCCACCTCAAGGTTTCATATGTTGTGCACTCTGAGATGATTTTCTGCTCACCACAGCTGTAAAGGGTGCTTATTTGAGTTACTATAGACTTCCTGTCAGCTCAAACCAGTCTGGTCAATCTCCTCTGATGTCTTTCATCAAAATGGTGTTTCAGCCTACAGACCCTCTGCTCACAAGATGCTTTTGTCTAGAAAAAACACCAGGAGAACAACAGTTTCTGAAATACTCAAACCAGTCTATGTGGCACCAACAACCATGCTGCCACATGATTAGCTGCTTGGATAACTGCATAAATTAGCAGATGTACAGGTGTTCCTATTAAAGTGGACGGTAAGTGTAAATACCGGGTGGAGGTCTGCGACTTTTTACGACTGCTATAATTTTTCGTAACCACCAGATGTCACTCTTCCCTTTGTTTTCGTAGGATCCGTCTTATTTCTAAGCCTCGGTGCTTTTAGTGTGAGTTAAAGTTCATTTGGTCAGTTTCATAAGATTAAATATGATACCTGAAATAGAACTCGATCTCTTCCAGATGTCCACACCTTTTAAAGACGTATGTGTGCTCAGTGGGTACTAGTTTTGTTTTATCTTCCTTAAGGTTTGTGTGAATGAATGTGCGTCAGTTGATTATTTGCGACATAATTGTGTCAGCATCAGCACATCTGCCTTTACAGGTATTTCCTGTTATGACTATATGAAGCAGCACACTATGTGAGCTAGATTTAGTTTTGCTCATGTAGCCATGATGACAACTCTGACTGTAAGGTTGTGCTTTATTGCTGTTTTGGCTGCCTACAGCGTTCAAGGATCAGGTGAGAGCAGCATTTTCTCTTATAATTGTCTTTCATTATTTTCATGAATTATTAACACATTTAGATAGAAACATCTGATGGGACATTTCAACAAACTTTATATTTTCATTGGACATGGTTAAAAATGGCAACCTTTTATGATATGGTATTGTAATGAGCAATAGGGTGTTTTGTTTTGTTTTATTTTGATTTGAAGAAGGCTTGATACATTCTCATGTCTTTACACAGCCCCTGCGATGGAGAATGGTTTTGTAAAGATGAAAAAGGGGGAAAATTTTACCATGAAGTGCAACACGGACGACAATGAAAAAGATAATTTAGGACTATATGCACGACTCCCAGGCAAGCATGTAGTGGGGGTCTATGACAAACAAACTAACAATGTTACTCTCAGTAAGGAGTACAGAGAAAGAGTGAAAATCAGTGGCCCCATACAGAAAGTAACTATGACGATTAGTGACCTGCAGCTGAAAGACTCTGGACTGTACATAGGTCTGTATAAGAAATATGATGTGGATAAAAAAGAAGAAGTAAAAGAAGAAGGATGCAGCATTCTCCTGTTTGTCAATGGTAAGCATGCATCCATCTTTAGACTATATATTTTAGGCAATATTGATGCTGACAGCACTTTGCTATGCTACTGACTGCTGAGATACTAAATAACAGTGCATAATTAATTCTTTGTGTCCTACCATTTTCAGTTAGACAAAGAAAAAAGTGTGAGACAAATGTGTGGTTATTGTCAATATTTGCCTTGTGCAGCAGCATCAAATGGGAATTATTTCAATTTATTAAGCAAAGTACAAATTCACATATAAACACAGTTGTCTTTATCCTAGATCAGTGTTTCCTAACTCAGGCAATAAGGATCCCCAGATAGTCCATATTTTTGTTGTAGTCCATATTAGTTTCATTGATTACATATAACCTAGATATTAAGACAATATTGTAATAATAATGAAGGTTCTAACTGATATGTGGGTCTTGCAGATGTGGATAAGACATATGTCCAAAAATCAACTGGTAAAGAGTCATCTGCCATGTCTGAGCCACTGGTACTCATCTCTGTCCTGACTGCATGCACTATGCTTGTAGTGTTTTTCCTGGTGATGTGGGTGTTAGCACCCAAGGTAGGCACAACAGATCAGTCTGCACCAATTTGGATGAACTGGTCTTATATTGTCATTATAAAACTATATATGCGTGCATGTTGTCAGAGTTTTGTGTGAGAGAGAGCATCCGCTCCACTGTCTGCGCTTTCATGTTTTTCAGTGTGGTAATTTGTCATGCAAAACTCTGCATTTCCCAACAGGCCATTGTCATGTGGTGCCTGTGGTTTGTTTTAGCAATGCAAGATGGAAAGAGAAAACTGAGTCAGCTCAAAGGTTACATTTGTTTTTATTTATAGGTGAAGGCCAGATGTGTGAATCAGGCAGATGATGCATCAAGAGAATATAACCCAGTCTATGAGGATATGCACCGTGTGAATAATAAATAAGATGATCTTTTTTTCCCCCCACTTTGTTAAAAAATTTAATGGTTGTTTATTTTGTCATTACTGAAATGCTCAAGAATGCTTTTAAGCTTGCCTGCCGTTCTTGCATAAAAATGTTAAGATTATTCTGGCATTTATGTTTTTATTTACTGTCATGTTTGTAATATTTTAACTGAAATAAAATATAATGTGGTAGTGCAGTCTAAATCTCTTTTTTTTTTTACTGTAAAACCAATTACTTGGATCATTAGATAATAAAATCGCCATTTTTAAATGTATATTTAATCTGTTGTTGATGATGATAGCTGCACTGAACAAACATCATTTTCAGCCAACTTGGAAATTCTTTATCCACTGATACACAACAGGCTTACTCAAGTTGTCATCACCAAAGGCAGTACTTTACATTTATTTATTTATTTACAGTGCATCCTGAAAATATTCACAGTGCTTCACTTTTTCCACATTTTGTTATGTTACAGCCTTATTCCAAAATGGATTAAATTCATTATTTTCCTCAAAATTCTACAAACAATACCCCATAATGACAACATGAAAGAAGTTTGTTTGAAATCTTTTCAAATTTATTAAAAATAAAAAATAAAAAAGCACATGTACATAAGTATTCACAGCCTTTGCTCAATACTTGAATGTTGAAGTACCTTTGGCACCAATTACAGCCTCAAGTCTTTTTGAGTATGATGCTACAAGCTTGGCACACCAATTTTTGGGCAGTTTCTCCTATTCTTCTTTGCAGGACCTCTCAAGCTCCATCAGGTTGGATGGGGAGCACAGCCATTTTCAGATCTCTCCAGAGATGTTCAATCGGGTTCAAGTCTGGGCTCTGGCTGGGCCACTCAAGGACATTCACAGAGTTGTCCTGTAGCCACTCCTTCGTTATCTTGGCTGTGTGCTTAGGGTTGTTGCCCTGTTTGAAGATAAACCTTCACCCCAGTCTGAGGTTCAGAGCTCTCTGTAGAAGGTTTTCATCAAGGATGTCTCTATACATTGCTGCATTCATCTTTCCCTCGATCCTGACTAGTCTCCCAGTTCCTGCCGCTGAAAAACATCCCCATAGCAGGATGCTGCCACCACCATGCTTCACTGTAGGGATGGTATTGGCCAGGTGATGACTGGTGCCTGGCTTCCTCCAGACATAACGCTTGCCATTCAGGCCAAAGAGTTCAATCTGTTTCATCATGGTCTGAGAGTCCTTCAGGTGACTTTTGGCGAACTCCAGGCGGGCTGTCGTGCCTTTTACTGAGGAGTGTCTTCTTTCTGGCCACTCTACCATGCAGGCCTGATTGGTGGAGTGCTGCAGAGATGGTTGTTCTTCTGGAAGGTTCTCCTCTCTCCACAGAGACACGCTGGAGCTCTGTCAGAGTGACCATCGGGTTTTTGGGCACCTCCCTGACTAAGGCCCTTCTCCCCTGATCACTCAGTTTGGCCGGGTGGCCAGCTCTCGGAAGAGTCCTGGTGGTTCCAAACTTCTTCCATTTACGGATGATGGAGGCCACTGTGCTCATTGGGACCTTCAATGCTGCAGAAATGTTTCTGTACCCTTCCCCAGATCAGTGCCTTGATACCATCCTGTCTCGGAGGTCTACAGACAGTTCCTTGGACTTCATGGCTTGGTTTGTGCTCTGACATGGATTGTTAACTGTGGGACCTTATATAGACAGGTGTGTGCCTTTCCAAATCATGTCCAATCAGCTGAATTTACCACAGGTGGACTCCAATCGAGTTGTAGAAACATCTCAAGGATGATCAGTGGAAACAGGATGCACCTGAACTCAATTTTGAGTGTCATGGCAAAGGCTGTGAATACTTATGTATATGTGCTTTTTTGTTTTTTATTTTGAATAAATTTGCAAAGATTTCAAACAAACTTCTTTCATGTTGTCATTATGGGGTATTGTTTGTAGAATTCTGAGAAAAATAATGAATTTAATCCATATTGGAATAAGGCTGTAACATAACAAAATGTGGAAAAAGTGAAGCACTGTGAATACTTTCCGGATGCACTGTATGTTGTACAATCATTCTGCCCCAGAAAAAGAACAGTGCAAAGAAATTATTGAAATATTGCCATGACATTCATGGTCATGTTGAGTGTATGTAAACCTCAGACCACAACTGTAAGTATCATTGTTCACATACTCACCTGTATACCTTCTGTACATCTTTAGACCAAAATCTCACCGAAATACATGCTCAGACCACTTCCTCTGATTTTGGAAAACAGGGTAAACAGTAAAGATGCTGTGAAGGAGGCAAAGATAATATCTAACTTAAGAAAATAGTAGATACAGCAGCAGAAGCATAGGCAATATATCAGGCCAAATAATCTATGAGGAAGTAATTTGATGCACCTCTGACACAGTGGAAAGTTATTGCTCAGAAGTCTATCACTTAGATAGTCTATCATCCAAGAACTGCACATCCTGTTCATCAAGTGTTTTATTCCCCTTATTGTACCAGAGCAATTTGACAAACAATTTTTTTTATTAATTACAATAATAACATGTTGTACCTTTTCTTCTTATATAGATGTTTTTAATGTTCTGGAATATCCACAAAACAAGTTAGTTCCTGTAGGCACTTATGTTATAGCAGCTATAAACAGTCGTTCCCTCACCAGCCTCTTTTCTCTCTCTCTTGATGTTAGTAAGGCAAAAAAAAAGCTTGTCAAGTAATTGCAAAACCTTCTGTCCTGAATACTTTCACATTACATTTTAACCTCTGACTGTTACAAAGTGACACCACTAGAGACTCCTTCCAAAAATGCAAAATAAATTTCTCCTCATAGAAAAGTCATCATATCAACAGTGACATTCATTTTTAAATCAACTTACATGGTGCATCTACCATACAAGTCCTTGTTTAAGTTGCTGCTCCAGAAATGAGAGGATTAATACAAACCTTGCCCTCAAGCATTCAGCAGCATTCAAGCATTCATCAATGCTGTGGTATATTTAAAAAAAAGCAAAATGGAAATTGCCAAGAATTTGCCCTATTTGTGTGTGTGTGTGTGTGTGTGTGTGTGTGTGTGTATCTGTTATTTGTGGCGCATAGTGCAGGTTGAGGGTATTTGGACTATGTGGGTTATGCCAGCATGTGAATGACAAATTGAGTAACATTTAAAATCCACCTCAGCCAGATGCCAAGCAGGATCTTCAACTCTGAATTTTCTTTTCTTTTCTTTTTTTCTGCTTCTTTTTAAAAAAATTTTTTAGCTAAGGCATAAATGATAGGTGCATGGGAAATTAAAATAGGCAAGTAGAATAAGTATGGATACCCATACATAATGCAGGCTTAAATTGTCATAGGGCAATAGGGTGTCTACCACTTATATGGAAATATAGTACATGGCTAAAAGTATGTGGACACCCCTTCTAATTATTGAGTTCATGGGTTACAGTCACACCTATTGCTCACAGGTGCATAAGATCAAGCACATAGCCATACAATCTCCATAGACAAACACTGGCAGTAAATTATGTCATACGGAAGAGCTTAAAAATTAAAACATGGAACCTTTGGATGCCACCTTTGGCACAAGTCACAAGTTTGTAGAATTTCTCCCCAGCTAGATCTGTGCTAGTCAATTGAAAGTGCTATTATTGTGAAATGGAAGCATATATGAGCAACATCAGCTTAACCATAAAGTGGTAGACCACACAAACTCAAAATACCAGGGCCATAGGTTGCTGAAGTGCATAGTTCATAAAGATCGTCTTTCCGATTTGCATCACTCACTACAGAGGTCCAAAGTGTCTTCCATCAGGAGCTTCATGAAATGGATTTCCGTGGTATTGACTGGAGTGCTGTAAAAGCACTCTGTCACTGGACTCTGGAGCAGTGGAAACATTGTTGTCTGGAGTTATGAATCACTATCTTGCGGTCTCATGGATGAATCTGGTTTGGGCAGATGCCAGGACTATACAGTATATTAATGGCCATGGTTTTGGAATGAGGTGTCCAATAGGCTCATATACAATATACTATATGGCCAAAAAAGTTTATGGACACCTGACCATCACACCCATATGTATTTTTTGAACATCCCTTTCCAGATTTAGTCCCCCCCTCCCCTTTGCTGTTATAACATCCACTCTTCTGGGAAGGCTTTCCACTAGATTTTAGAGCATGGCTGTGGGGATTTGTGCTCATTCAACCACAAGAGCATTAGTGAAGTCAGGCACTGATGTCAGGCAAGAAGGCATGGGGTGCAGTCAATGTTCCAATTCATTCCAAAGGTGTTCATTGAGGTTGAGGGCAGGGCTCTGAGCAGGCCACTCAAGTTCTTCCATACCAACCTTGGCAAACCATGTCTTCTTGAACTTCACTTTGTGCACAGGGCATTGTCATTCTGGAACAGGTTTGAGCTAGTTTCAGTGAAGGGAAACTGTAATGCTGCACAATTGTATGCTTCCAACTATATGACAACAGTTTGGGTAAGGGCTCCATTTGGTTGTGATGATCAGGTGCCCACATACTTTTGGTCATATAGTGTAGGTGTGATGGTCAGGTGTCTACATACTTCTGGCCATGTAGTGTGTATGTGCAGCTATTGTTGTTTCTGTGCAGAATTTGGTATTTGGTATTCATAATCCATTTTAATTAAAATGTGAAATGTTTAGAAATTATGCTTGTATGAGTAGGATATTGAATAGGTGTATACATGTCTAGGACTGAGGAAGGTAGAGTGGACAAATGTTTGCTCCATTATTTCTATAACATTAAGTGGTACTTTGTTCAAGCCTTAAAATTTAAATGTAAGTAATTAAATACACAAATAAAAATGTACAAAGAGGTGACATTGAACAACTGGTGGTAATTTTTTTTTTGTGAGGTAATTTTGTTTGGGTCTATTCATCCCCTTATAGAACAGGATCACTGCAAACCATGACAAAATTTTTCTGACTGATTATCGTTATCCTATGATGAAACATTTCTATTCTGATGAGAGTGGTCTCTTCTAGTATGACCCTGCCCCCAGGATTCACTGAATGGTTTGATGAGAATGATAATTATGTAAATCACATGTTATGCCTTCAGAGTCACCAGATCTCAACTGGTAGATCATCCATGGGTGATTTTGGAGCTGTTAGACAGTTCTATATGTCACCATCATCAAAACATAAACTAAGAGAATATATTTTGGAAGAATGGTGTTCATCACTCCAGTACTATTCCAGAAATTTTTGTCTTAGAATTGATGCCAAGGTACATTAAAGCTGTTCTGGTGGCCTAACACCTGTCGCGACGGACTGACAGCCGGCGCACATGATAAGAAAGTCGCTCCTTCCCCAACTGCCGTGCAGGCACGAAGCGGACAGCCTCTCGCCAAACACACCATCAGCTGGAAGGACCGTCACAGTGGGGCGGAACCGCCGACACTACACCGGTCGGTGATTGGGGAGTCAGTCAGGAGAATTCCACCACTCAGGCGACAGGGGAAGAGTATGAGGACGCTCTTCCGCCCGTGCGGGTGGGGGAGTACTAACTCACAGACCACGTTTGGGTGCGGACGAAGACGCCAGCTGGTGAGATCACACACGACGGTGGATGACGGCACGGGAAACCCCCACACACTTCCTGGGAATCGCGACACGCCCTCGAGAGTGTCGCAACGTCAGCCACACCCCCACAAAACCTCTCACACTCACCCACACACGCCTCCTCACTGCAGACAGCATCGAGTAAGAAAAATAAAACCTTAATCACTGTATCACTACAACCAGTCTCCTGCATATCTGTGCTCCGCCCTTCCCCGGGCTATTTCCCTTACACACCTTACTAAGCCACTTTCTGTTGGTTTTTCCTATAATTTGTTTCAAACTGTACTTCACTGAGCCATCCAGAGCCTGCTGATCTCCTTCTTTTCCTCTCCCACAAATCACAGCTTAGCAGTGCTGGGATTTGAATCATACTTAATCAACAATCATTAGTCCAACATCTTAACTAATTTTGATGTAATTTTGCACATTTTGCTATTTGTTTGGACAGTGAAAAACATATCTGGTATCACTGTAACTTGACAAACTGAATTGTTGAATCAATTAAGATTTAGCTTAGCTCACCACAACAGAATAGTTTCTAGAAAACTTCCTCACTCAAAAAATGTTTCCATGCATTAAAGAATAGCAAACTAGTTAGCTTGCTAATTTTGCAAATCTCATCTTCTGAAACAAGTTATTGCCGTAAACATGCATATTTACACCTGAGAATGTTCAAACGATATCACAGCGCAAGTTGTCTAAGGGACCGTCTGGCAATTCCACCCATTGAGTTAAAAGGTTGACAGGCCCAGTTTGTGCAAGCTAAAGAAGGTGGGCAGATTGAAGCCGCCTCATGAGTGTAGAATGCGTCATTGCTTTCAGCCAATAAAAACATAGAGGAAGGGCAGTCTACAGCCCTTCCTCAAACTTCTCAACACAGCCCACCTCAAATTGCTTTTAACCAATACACAAATCGTAAATTAAAAAAAATAAATAAATAAATAAAATAAAAAAATTAAAAAAAAAAAAAAAGATTAATATTGTCTTTGCCTATGTTCTGATTGAGTGGGCAAGACAGAAGTTTGGGTAGGTTCAAACCACCCCTGCCCATGCCTAGATCCAGATCCACGTAACGTCGACGTTCTACACGCGTTAATTAAAATGACATAACTATTAACATACAAAAGTCATTTAAAAACACACATTTTACATTCTAAATGATGTAGCAGGCTCACAATGAGATGCCTGACCTATTAAAATAATTGAGTATTGTATTTGTATATGTAACCGGTCCGTTCTGCCTAGCCCGGCTACACTGCTTTGTGTTCTGTTGCACAATAGACACTGGACACGGGCGTATCTTGTTGAACTCAGGTTTATTCGTCCCGCAGACAAGCTCAACATCTATTCAGAGTTCAAAGAGAGCAAAACGAACTCATACAGGATTTATCTTCTCAACAAACCTCTCTCAGACAAACACAACGCTGACCCACTGTCAATGTGAGACTAACTCAAAACATGTTAATAAAATACAAAAGATACAAATAACAAATGACATTACATTGTGTTCTATGACATACAATTATATTATTAATAACAATTAGCTTTAACTTAATACATATTAACACAAATAATTATTATAAATGGTGCACTTATATAACGCTTTTATCCAAAGCACTTTACACTGTTTCATTCACCCATTCACACACACACCAATGGTAGCAAGGCTACCATGCAAGGTGCTAACTTGCCATCGGGAGCAACTTGGGGTTCAGTGTCTTGCCCAAGGACACTTCAGTATGTGGAGTCACGTGGGCCAGGAATCGAACCGCCAACCCTATGATTAGTGGATAACCCACTCTACAACCTGTGCCACAACCAGCCACAACTGATTATATTAATGCACATTTATCAACTGGCACATAACAAAAAATATATACATTCCATTAAAAAAAGAATACACAAACACTACAATTACAAATACACTGTACCACAATAGCCTAATACAATGAACTTGACTAAAATAATACACTTACTGAACATGGTAATGGGAGTACAAAACACATGCACATACCTATTCAGAGTTCAAAGAGAGCAAAATGTCATCATACAGGATTTATCTTCTCAACAAACCTAATATGAGAAAATAACATAAGCGTGTACCTCTATAAGAAGATAAAATGGCGACAGCTAGCACACATGCAACAAAAACGTGCTAATTTGCTCATCTTTCACAAACTCATTTTACAAGTAAAATGCACAGCAAAAACGACACAGTCCGTCTATCCTAATAATACCATAAATGATTAAACAGGGTTGTCCACTTGAAACGTCTTTTAAAGCTTAAAATTCAAAGTTTATAATCACGCTGGTTTAAGTACATACCTCTCTCAGTCAAACTCAACGCCAACCAACAAGAAACCGGAAATTACGCGATACATCTGCTACCAATTAGCAAAGAGCACTATAACATAAAGTACTCCCAACACCAAGAATAGCAAACTTTTAAATAACCGCAAATTATTTTGGTGAAATTATTACACTTTACAGAGCAACACATGCCATAAAATAACACAAAAAAATTAAAATAAATGTTATTTCCTATTTTTCCTATATCTGTTACATATAAAGGGAGGCATTAGCAAAATCTCACCTGTTTTACATTCTGGCCACTAGGAACCTACTACAACTTTTGGAATGTGAAAAAAAAAAACATTTAGCTGAATCATATCTCTAAATTATTTACATGAGGTGCATCTCATTGTGAGCCTGCTACAGGAAAAAATACATGTTAAAACATTTTCACCATCAAATTAAAAGTATTAGGGATTATCAAAAGGTGAAAAACATATTCTCAGATAACAGACAGATTCGGCTCATCATCAGATATTTTATGTGAATTAAAGTGATTTTTAAAGCGCATTGATTGAGTCACTGTGGTATATACTTTTGGTGTTTTTGTCAGGAAATGTAAATGTCACCTGTCTATGTGTCAGGAAGTTGTTGCATCAGGAAATACTGCCTCACTGTATCAAGTTCTGCAGAACATGAGCCAGCACGACATAAATAACACTTCTTTCAGCCAAGGTATGAGTTTCAATTCCTGTTTGTATGGCCAGACTAAGAGAAACTGTTTATCTTTGTTCTAACAAAAATAAGAAACCGCTGCAGCCAGCAGTGCTCTGCAGATCTATGCCCCTGTTGCTCAGGAAGGGGCTGAATCTTTTCTCTCACCTCCTAATTCATACCGGCATTATTGGACTAGTTACTCTAAATTACTATTACTATATATAGTCTCTAAACACACACTACAAAATATATATGTAAGCAGTCAATTATTACCCCTACATGTATAGAATATTTGTTTTCTAATATACAAATGTAAAGATGATACTCGTTTATAGTGTTTTTGTTAAATTAAGGCTAGGACAAGTCAGCAGTTTCCAAAACTGCAAAATTGTTGTTGTTTTTTTAAAAATTGTACACCACAGGCTTAGTGGTTAGCATGTTTGCCTTGCAACTCCAAGGTTGGGGGTTCCATTCTTGTCTGTGTTTCCTCCATTGTGTTGTAGGCTGATTGGCATCTATAAATTTTCAGAAATGTGTGAATGTGTGGTGGGTTGGCCTGTCCAGGGTGTCCCTCACCTTGTGCCCTGAGTCCACTGGGAAAAGCTCCAGGGAAATCTGTGTAGAATAATGGAGGGATACAGCACAGAAAATGGATAGATAGTGTTATGGAGATTACAGAAAGAAATGTCAATACAAAGGGTAACCCTTTTGTTTCAAACAAATCCTCACTCTGAGACACTTTATCACATAATCTTAGTCTGAGCATCAGGAAATGGAAATGTCACCTCAGTGTTTGCCAGGAAGTTGAAATTCTTCATAATACTGATGTATGCACGTGAGCACAAAAAGCGTAACCCTAACCCTACTGTAGCATCAGCCTTCATCAACTCCTGTCACTGAAAAGGCCTAAGAAATCAGACACATTCTTTAAAAATATATTTATGGCATATGTTAACAATGTTGTATTTATTTCTTAGTTATTTGTATTTTGATACTTTTGATCTTCTACATTTGATTAATTCTAGTTTATCCTATACTTTAAATTGTGCTCGTTCATTCGGTCTCCGTGTCAAGTCTCGCGCCGGTTGTGTATGTGGATCTCATGGTCACAAACTCACCAGTCTTCGTTATTAGCCAGATGTAATTGACTAATACTATTTAGATGACTTCCCCATGCTTGCCCTTTCCTAAATAGTACTTTATTTAGTCCCCTTAGATAGTAACACTTAGTTATAGCAATGTTATCTCTAGTCAGAGGTCATGACCACTAAGATCTACAGAGATAGACCAATAATATCTGAGTAAAATTAGCTTTATATAATCATGCCATAGTTTCCTATGTACACATTAACTAGAAGAGTATTACAGTAATCAGAGGTTTAGACTTCTCCCTATTTAGACTTGGTCGATCAACTTTATGTTGTCCTAAACTGAAATTTCCTATCGAGCCTGTACACTCTAAGTACACTTAACTTAATGTCCAAAATGTTAGCCTGGACTCTAAAATCTCAGTTGGTATGACCCAGTGCTCCACCTAAAACTGGATTTTAGCCTGTACTAACCTGGTCACAGATTTGCGGTAACAAGGACTTAACGTAATCTACTAGAGACAATAATTTCAGAATAAGTCAGAATATAATCAAGTCTAATAATTTATTTAACCAGGTATGAACACATCCAAATCCAATACTACTACTAATAATAAGAAGAAAGAATTTAATTCAACATTACATTACAATTTAATTCAAAACATAACAATACAACACAACATAAGAGAGTCAAAATTTACATACCTGGTAGAGAAAAAATACACACAGTGATCGTGTGGGAGATCTGTCTACAGATTCCCCAAATCTTTGGCCAGCTCTCCCCTAAAAAAATGGTGCTGTTTGTGATTGTAATTTGATGTATGTGGAAGGATGTACCTTATTTACACACAGGAGGTAATTTGAGTGAGGGACCCTGGGAGGGTATGTCTTTAACGGCATACAATATTTTTATTTGAACTGCTGTTGAGGGAATGAGACCATATTTTTTCAGTCGCACTGAGACCTTTTGTGTAATACAATAAACATGTGTAGTCGACATCTTATTCGCATTAAAACATGTTATGCAAATTAAGATGTCAGGAGAGGAAGCAGGAAACAATGTAGTGATGATTTCCCATTGTAGCTCTTTGTCCTCAGAGAGTGGTTCTCTCCCGGTTCAGACATTTCCTAGTCTCCACTGAGCCTGATGTGTTCATTCAGATGGAGATGCTAATTCTGTGAGAGAGCAGTTGAGTGTTTGTTCCCGTAGCATTTCTTTGTTCTCAGAAAGTAGTTCGCTCTAGGTTCAGACATCTTGTCACCTTCTATTTATTATCTCACTGTATCCTTTCTAAACATGAGCCAGATTGACATAAATAATACTCCTCTCAGCCAAGGTGTGACTTTTAATTTCTGTTTTAAATATGGCCAGACTACTCGAAGTTATTCATCTTTGTTCTAATAAGAAGAGGATGAATCTTGGCATACTGTGGTCATGCATTCTGTTGCCCTGTCAAAACCTTCCAACATTTTTATAAACCCCATCTTTTTTTTTTCTCCCACTGGGCCTAGACCCCTTAGTTGCAGTGAAAGGAAGTCTTAATGCTACAACATATGAATACATCCTAAACAATTGTGTGACAATTCTAGACAATTGTGTGTTTACACCTTTATTTCCTTTGGACAGGAAAAGATGGTGTTCACTATTATTTCTTTCAAAGTTTTACTGTGTTGAGTAATTTGAAGCTGTAAACTTCTTTGCTAAAGTTAGCATTCTTTTAAACAGTGGAACTCTTTGATCTCTTTCTTTTCTTTGCATGCAATCTCACACTGTTCTTACTAACATGGCCACTGAGTCAGTGATCTCTGTTTGTGTTGAGGAAAAGAGGCATAAGAGAGTGATTCTTCAATTGGGGGCACATTTGACCATCTAATACTTTGAGAAATGAAATTACTAACACTGTTCTTTTAATGTTGCCATAATAATCTTTACATGTTACAAAGTAAAGGTCTAATCCTGGCCTCAGTGTATCCCTTATAGAATTATAATATTTTATCTTGTTTTCTGGGCGTACGGTGGCTTAGTGTTTAGCATGTTAGCTTCACACCTCCAGGGTTGGGGTTCAATACCTGCCGCTGCCCTGTGTGTGCAGAGTTTGCATGTTCTCCGCATGCTGCGGGAGATACCACCAGGTACTCTGGTTTCCTCCCCCAGTCCAAAGACATGCATGGTAGACTGATTAGCATGTCCAAAGTATCCGTAGTGTAGGAATGGGTGTGTGAATGTGTATGTGATTGTGCACTGTGATGGATTGACACCCTGTCCAGGGTGTACCCAGCCTTGTGCCCTATGCTCGCTGGAATAAGCTCCAGGTTCCTCGTGACTCTGAAAGATAAGCGGTATAAAAGATGGATGGATAGATTATCTTTTGAGTACCCCAGCAAAAGGTCATTACCATCACAACACTGAAAAACACATTTTTTCACATAAAAAGAGGTAACAAGAAAGTTTCCCAAAATCATTCATGTTGTAAACATCGATTACTTTTGTAAAAATACCCGTTGTTGTTTTTTTTAAACAAACAATATATTACATAGTTTTTCAGATTTTCACCATCAAAATAGTATTTTCATTTTCTAGCAGTCTTCATGTTTGTTTAATGTGCAGAAAAACCCCTTCTGGTGTTTCTTTTTGATAATTACCCCATGAAGTAATTTGTGTAAAAGCAAAATGGTGAGGATACAAACAATTCAAGCAAAACCTTTACAGAAAAATAAGTGTAATGATGGTAATGACAGTGTTTTGTCAATGACATAATGTGTTGCTGATGATAATAGTTAGTAGAGTGGTACATAAAATGGATTAAAATAGAAACAAAAGACACTTAACAAAAAGTAGCCCATGTGAAGGCAAAATTTGGTGTCAGAGAATCATATTTAATGCCAACATTAAAATAATTCTGTGGTAAGCAGAATTCAAATACAGGGCTCCAGGCACTGAACTACAACTCTAAAATCTGAGACTCAGGGGGCTGTTGCTTGCTAAATACTGCTGTATTTCCTGTCTTCTCCTCTCACTGGCTCTTTAGTTTCATTGGTTTACTTTCCATTGTTGGTGTTTATGTCTTTTTTTCTGTTTTGTAAGCTGGTAGATGTTTTAAGCTTTCCTGTCTCTTTTCTTTTTCTGTCTCCTTCCTTTTCTCTTGCAAAGTACTCCTGATATTTCACAGGATCTTTATTCAATTCAATTCAATTCAATTCAATTTTATTTGTATAGCGCTTTTTACAATAGACATTGTCTCAAAGCAGCTTTACAGAAATATCAACACGGTATACAGATATTAAAGGTGTGAATTTATCCCAACTGAGCAAGCCACTGAGTGGCGATGGTGGCAAGGAAAAACTCCCTAAGATGTTTTAAGAGGAAGAAACCTTGAGAGGAACCCATCCTCATCTGGGTAACAACAGATAGTGTGAAAAAGTTCATTATGGAGTCTGTATGGCCTTAGGAGCAGCCGTAGTCCCAGCAGTCTGGAATTAGAGAAGATTTGAGCTCCATCCAGAGGCAGAAAGGATCTGGATCTCTAGTATCTCCATAAATTCGTGTGGGGCTCGGCGAAAGGAGAGAGGGAGAAAAAAGATTATTATGACTGCGAAGTAGTAGAACAGAATCTAGTCAGGGTAGGCTTGAGCAAACAAATACGTTTTAAGCCTAGACTTAAACACTGAGACTGTGTCTGAGTCCCGAACACTAATAGGAAGACCGTTCCATAACTGTGGGGCTCTATAAGCGAAGGCTCTTCCCCCTGCTGTAGCCTTCACTATTCGAGGTACCGTCAAATAGCCTGCATCTTTTGATCTAAGTAGGCATGGCGGATCATATAAAACCAAAAGGTCGCTTAGATATTGTGGCGTGAGATCATTTAGTGCTTTATAGGTTAATAATAGTATTTTATAGTTAATGCGAGATTTCACTGGGAGGCAATGCAGTACTGATAATATTGGTGTGATATGGTCGTATCTTCTAGTTCTAGTTAGGACTCTAGCAGCTGCATTCTGGACTAACTGGAGCTTATTTATATTCCTACTGGAACATCCAGACAGTAAGGAATTACAGTAATCTAATCTAGAGGTGACGAAAGCATGAACTAATATTTCTGCATCATGTAGTGACAATATGTTTCTTATCTTAGAAATATTTCTGAGATGAAAGAAAGCTATCCTAGTAATATTATCTACATGAGCATCAAATGATAGGCTGGAGTCAATAATCACTCCAGGGTCTTTTACTGCTGCACATGATGAAACAGAAAGACCATCCAGAGTAACCATGTGATCAGAAAGATTATTTCTAGCTACACGTGGGCCTAATAAAAGTATTTCTGTTTTATCAGAATTAAGTAGAAGGAAGTTAGTTAACATCCAATGTCTAATGTCCTTTACACAATCCTCAACTTTACTAAGCTTCTGTCTGTCCTCTGGCTTCGCTGAAACATACAACTGTGTATCATCAGCATAACAGTGGAAGATAATTCCATGTTTACGAATAATTTGTCCTAGGGGTAGCATATATAAAGTAAAGAGCAGTGGGCCTAAAACAGAACCCTGTGGAACTCCAAAAGTAACCTCAGTACGCATGGAGAAATCACCATTTACATCTACGAACTGATAACGATCGGTCAGATAAGACCTGAGTCAAGAGAGGACTGTTCCCTTAATACCAACAACATTTTCTAATCTATCAAGGAGAATAGTGTGATCTATAGTATCAAAAGCTGAACTAAGGTCGAGTAACACAAGCAGCGAGACACAACCCTGATCGTAGGCCAGTAGAAGGTCATTTACTACTTTAACTAACGCTGTCTGTGCTATGATGAGGTCTAAATCCTGACTGATACATTTCATGAATGTTATTCCTATCTAAGTACGAGCATAACTGCTTTGCTACAACCTTTTCTAAAATCTTAGAGATGAAGGGGAGATTTGATATTGGTCTATAGCTGGACAATTGAGACAGGTCAAGATCAGGTTTTTTAATCAAGGGTTTAATAACTGCGGATTTAAGTGATTTAGGTACATAGCTAGTGCTTAGGGAAGAATTGATTATATTTAAAAGTGGTTCAATTACTCCTGGACAAATCTGTTTAAACAAACATGTAGGTACGGGATCTAGTATGCAAGTTGATGAATTGGCTGAAGAGATTAATGTAGCTAGTTCGGTCTCTCTAAGCGGAGCAAAACACTCTAAACATTGATCTGATATTGCTACATTGTCATGTAATGGGTTTGTTACAGTACTGTCCGGTTTTAATTTAATGGCCTGTATTTCACGTCTAATATTTTCAACCTTATCAATGAAAAATTTCATGAAATCTTCACTGCTATGTAATGATTGAGTGTTTCTCTCTGTAGTGGTTTTATTCCTAGTTAATTTTGCTACTGTGTTGAAAAGGAATCTAGAATTGTTTTTGTTATCTCCTATTAAGGTGGAGAAATAGATTTTCCTAGCATCGCCAAGAGATTTCCTATATTTCAGTAGGCTCTCCTTCCATGCTGTTTGAAATATCACCAGTTTGGTTTGACGCCATTTACATTCTAATTGTCGAGATGTCTGTTTTAAGGTTCGCGTTTGATCGTTATACCAGGGTGCTAATTTTTTTTCTCTAATTATTTTCCTTTTGAGTGGAGCCACTCTATCTAGCGTGTAGCGGAGTGTTGACTCCAAGCTTTCAGTTGCCTGATCGAGTTCTATGGGATCTGACGGTGATCCAAATCTAATTGATGTTTCTTCGAGGTTATTTATGAAGCTTGGTGCAGTAGCTGATGTGTAGGTACGTTTTACGCGGTAGCGAGGCGAGGTGGAAACATTATGATCAATATGTATTATGAACGAGATAAGATAATGGTCTGGGACAACTTCAGACTGGGGAAAAATTATAATATTTTCTATACTTAGTCCGTATGTTAGTATGAGGTCAAGAGTGTGACCACCATTATGAGTAGGCCCGATTACGTTGTGATTAATCCCTACTGCATCTAAGATGGACACAACCGCTAATCTTAGAGGGTCTTCCAGGTTATCAAAATGAATATTTAAGTCTCCGACGATTAATGCTTTATCTACAGACACAACCAGGTTTGAGACAAAGTCTGCAAATTCACTAAGAAATTCAGTATATGGCCCTGGAGGTCTGTAAATAATAATTAGAGGAATTGACTTATTTTTTGTGGCTACATAACTTATACTGGTATAAAGAATTTCAAAAGAATTAAATTTATGCTTAGGTTTTTGTGTGACGACTAGATTTTTACTATGGATGAGACCAACACCTCCTCCTCTACCAGTTGAACGAGGCTGATGTACATAACTGTATCCAGGAGGACTGGCTTCATTTAATGCTATGTACTCATTTGGTTTAATCCAAGTTTCTGTTAAACACATTAAATTACATTCCTGATCAGTAATGATGTCGTCAACAATAAGAGCCTTAGACGCAAGAGATCTAATGTTTAATAGTCCTAGCTTCAGATCAAAAGTGCTGGCTGTGCATTCAATATGATTTAATTTTATGTTAATTAGGTTATGAAGATAGACTTTCCGAGATTTTCTATATATTTGTATAGCTCGGGGAACAGACACAGTC
The DNA here is from genome assembly GCF_023375685.1 of Ictalurus furcatus. Classification (NCBI taxonomy): domain Eukaryota; kingdom Metazoa; phylum Chordata; class Actinopteri; order Siluriformes; family Ictaluridae; genus Ictalurus; species Ictalurus furcatus. The sequence continues at coordinate 13,258,399 of NC_071256.1, read as the reverse complement.
TCTATAGTATGGATTACCGGTGCCGGATTTTTAATTGAACATTGATTATACTGAATGTTGTTATTATTGGAAGATGTACTTACGGTAGGCAGTCACTTGGAGTGTAGCGCCTTGGAGATGTTGTCAGACAGCAGTTCCGTTCCAAGGCTGCTGGGGTGCAGGCCATCAGGACAAAACAACCTAGGACGCTCCCAGAACAGATTCCAGTTATTGACAAACACCAGATTCTGCTCATTACACCAAGAGACTAACCAATCATTTAATGCTAGAAGTCTACTGAACTTTTCTGCTCCACGTCTGTATGTGGGAAGAGGTCCAGAGACGATGATCTTCACGGTGGGTGATCTGCCTCGTACCGTCTCGATCAGGCTGGAGAAGTCCCTCTTCAGAACCTCCGTCTGCCGCAGCCTGGTGTCGTTCGTCCCCGTGTGGAGCACAACCGCTCCAATGCGCTCGTCCTTCTTCAGGATCCCGGATACCTGCGCAGCGACATCAAGGACACAAGCACCAGAAAAACAGTGTGTGCGCACCTTACCTTTAGATGAGGCTACACGGACGTTCCGCACAATGGAGTCCCCGACGATCACAGCGTTGGGTCTGGTCTGACGGAGAGGGGCGAAGCGGTTCCTGGTTGGAATCTCGAACACCGGAGGTGGAGAGGGTCCAGCCCGCGCCTTCCGCCGCTGGTTCACCCAAGGCCCGAGGTGTGTTGGCGCCGGCGTGACGGAGACCACGGCTGGGAAAGTCCTAGGTGCACGGTCCCTGCACAGAGAAACACATGGCGTAGAGGGGCTCGGAGTGGAAATACCACGCTGTGTGCTTACCTTGGATATGTGGGCAGAGGCACAAGATGTTTCCAGCGCAGTTTGTCACTCCAGCAGCTGGGCCTGCTTGTCGAGTAGGCCGCGGATCTGCTTCTCCACATCCTCCAGTTCCAGCCGCACCATGTGAAGCTTGAGCGAGTCCTCATCTGCACTCAAAACCGGAGAGACAGCAGACATATTTGTTTTTTTAAACAGAACAGCGGTAAATGACAAATGTGAAACGTAAACAAGGCTAGCGGTAGGTGATGCTAGCGGGCTACGGGCTACAAGCTAGTCGCGGATGTTTGTAAAAAACAGATCAAATTTAGCGACAGCGCAACATTACGATTGTTTTATCTAAAGTAGTGTCAGTTATATTTGTATAACGTAAGGTAAATAATTTTAAAGTATAGCGATTAGAAGAAATTAATGTAATAGTGTTAGCTCGAAGGGCGCTGCTTCCTCAGTGACACTTCAGGTTGCCAGATCACTTCAGGTTGCAAATGATTGACTTTGTCTCTATATTTTCTAGACCAGTGGTTCTTAATCTTTTTGCAAGTGTGACCCACTTTTAAGAAAGACAGTGCTTTGCAAAACTCCACCAGTGGCTTTTCTGAGAAACATCTGTGTACAACGTGTAAAATAAAAGTTTTCTGCGATCCCCCTGCTACCGCTTTGCAACCCCACATTAAGAATCACTGTTCTAAACTGCTGTGCTGCCATTTTTGGGCCATGATATTCAATTCAATTCAGTTTAATTTGTATAACACTTTTAAAAGTGGACATTGTCACAAAGCAGCTTTACAGAAATAACTAATATTCAGATCTAAATTTTAAATTGATAAATTTATGTCTAATGAGCAAGCCAGAGGTGACGGTGGCAAGGAAAAACTCCCTGAGATATTATGAGGAAGAAACCTTGAGAGGAACCAGACTCAAAAAGGAACCCATCCTCATCTGGGTGACACCGGATACTGTAATTATAAATATTTCCCTTCTATAACTATGTGCTACATGATAAAACAAAAAATTCAAATATGTAATCGGGAAATTCACCACAGTCTCAACATTAAGTCTATTCCGCTGAAGTCATGAACTGTCCACCGATGGAGACCCGAGTGCAAAGTCTGTTTGTGCAATTGTTTGTGGCAATTGCAGTCCCAAAACCATCACTGCAGTCACAGAACACTGCACCAAAACTGCCCCTATCAATTGCAGTCCAATGCCATCCTCATGCCTTCCAAGTGTGTCCTCAGGCTGTCCATATGGGAACATCCTCAGCAACAGTGAAAGGCCTCCAATCAGAACTCCAGAAGCAGGGCACCAGGATGGACCAGTCTGGCCCGGAGAGCAGAAAGGGTCAGGCCCGCTGCTACCCCAGGAGCAACATGTGTAGAGCTTGTGGTTGTGACGATTAGATGTTGGTATCATCCAAAGTCTTTGCAGGTGTTGGCTTCATCTAGAACCTTCATAGAGGCTGGTTCTGAACTGGAGCTGTCACATTCACTTATTGCCTTGGGAGGGGCATCCCAAGGTAGGAACAGGAAACAAATGGAGAAGGATTAGCATAGCTGCTGTTCATTGTATTTCAGGCAGCGATGACCATGTGGATTTGTTATCATTTTATCTGAGATGACTGGAGTACAATGTTATGAGACACAAGTGAATGCTAGGCTAAACAAATGTATCTTTAATCTGTATTTAACTGAGAGAGTGTGTCTGAACCCTGAACATTATCAGGAAGGCTATTCCAGAGTTTAGGAGCTAAGTGTGCAAAAGCTTTACCTCTTTTAGTAGATTTTGATATCCTAGGTATTATCCAAAGTCCAGAGATTTGCAACTTTAAAGAGCGTGATGGATTGTAACATGATAGAAGATTGGTTAAATACAAAGGAGCTTGGCCATTTAGGGCTTTATCTGCAAGTAGCAGTATTTAATAATCGATACAAAACGTAACAGGTAACCAGTGTAGAGTTGATAAAGTTGTGGCAATATTTTTGTGATCTGGTAAGCACTCTACAGTGTAAAACATGATAGCATAAACAAGTTATGTTTATGAACTTGAACTCAAGTTTATAAGTTTTCAAAAATTAAGCTTTAAGTAATCCAATGTCTTGTCTTGGAAAACTTATAAAACCTAACTTTTGAGTTGAAACAAAGGTTATCTTCAAGTTGGGTTTACTCACATTTTTAAGGCAGCAGGTGAACTTTCATTTGTAAGTTTAACCACCTGAAATGTTTTACAGTGTATCAGCTGCATTGTGTACTAACTGTAGCTTATTTATTGAGGATGCAGTACAACCACCTAGCAGTGCCTTAAAATAATCTTGAGTCTTGAACGCATGAACTAGTTTTTCTGCATCAGAAACAGATAACATGCTACATAGCTTGGCAATATTTCTAAGGTGGAAGAAGGCTGTTTTTGTTACTTGGGAAATATGACTTTCATATGACAGGTTGCTGTCTAATATAACACCCAGATCTTTGACTGTAGAGGATGAAGTAACCGTATATCCTTCTAAATGCAGATTGTATTCTAAGAGCTTTTGTGTACAGATTTTGGTCCAATTAGCAATATCTCTGTTTTATCATAATTTAGTAGAAGAAAAGTACCAGTCCTTTATGTCTTTAACACATTCTGTTAATGTGTAAAAGTTTGAAATTTCACCAGAATTTAATGCTTTGGTGCTGTTCTTGCCAAAAAAACTCTTAGGTATTAGGTATAGTCAAGTATCAAATAAAATGTAAACTTGCATTGATGAAGTTAATGTTTTGAACACTCGAAACATTAACAAATCGAACACTGTCCCAAAGTCACCAGAATTGAATGCTTTGGTGCTTTGGGAGCATGCCCCCACCCCACAGAAATTTTGACCTACTTCCGGAAAATTTTGGGGGGGAAGGGGGGGGGCCTGCTCACCCTGAAAGAAATGTTAAGCTTCAACACAAACAATGTTTGGTGTGATTTTTTAAAATAATGGCATCAGGATGGGATGTTAAGGATGGCATTTAAGGACAATCAGGTGTTCCACAAACCATTACAAACTTAGTTTTGTGACTGAAGCAATTTGTTTATGTAATAAATACTATTGATTCTTATTATTTATTTTTTCTCTTCTCTCTCTCTCTTTTATTCTCCTCTATATATTTTATGCATTTTGAGTATTTGTATGTATGTGTATTAAGTGTTGTTTATATATGAAGCAGCGTTTCTCAACCAGGGGGACACGCCCTCTGGGGGGCGTGAAGAGATCAGAATTTAATTCAAGAAAAAAACAGACAGGGCATCATTTGGGTACTCGGTGTATTTTATTGCTTTTCAAATAGAATGTGAATAAATGAAAAACCCAGCGTTCCCTCTCCCTCTGTATTTTCTTGTTCCTGGGGAGAGGCTGAGTTTAGCCTGCCTATTCTCCAGCTGTCAGTGCAGATCAGTGTTGCAAACTTAGTGACTTTAATGACTTTTTTTTTGTTGCAAAAAATAAAATAAAATAAACACGCCTAGCGACAAATCTAGCGACTTTTTGGACAAACCTTTGCGACTTTCCAAATGTCGCCAGTACTGTCCTGCAAACGCGAGGTCTTGCTTTCCGCTGCACTCACACCTCTCTCTGCGTCTGCTCTGTTCAGTGAGTATCTGAGAGCCGGAGATTTAACAACGTCATGGATAACGAGACGCACCCCACATCCCAGTTTACATCATTCATATGCCAATGTTTTTAGAATGTAATACGAATGTAATGCAACATGTTTTACATGTAAAATAGTAATCTATCAAAAACAAATTTTATATATATATATATATATATATATATATATATATATATATGTGTGTGTGTGTGTGTGTGTGTGTGTGTGTGTGTGATATATGATATATGTGATATATAGAGGCTTCCTTTTTATATCATAGGGAAGGCTTGGGGGGGGGGGGCTTTAGTTGCAAAAGGTTGAGAACCTCTGGTCTGAACTAATTGCCCCATGGGGATTAATAAAGCTCTAAACTAAATTATATGCGACAGAGTAGAGATGCGTCTTCAACATAGATTTAAAACATTCAATCGAGCCACAGGATCTAATATGTAGGGGGAGGGCAATCCAGAAAGGAGAGTGTCTTTAAAATCTTCCATCTCATCAGCTGTAGCAAATGTATCGAAATTTAAACTCATGATAATTAAACTCATGATAATTGTCTTAAATGTATGGAGACTGAATAATGACGAGTTTTGTCTTTTATTGTTTATTGGTGTTTTGTAATTTTGGGAGTGTAAAGCACTTTGGTCAACTTGTGTTGTTTTAAAATGTGCTATAGAAATAAATGGTGATTGATTGATTCGTTGGTTGATAGTCTTGGGTGTACCAATTGTAAGCAGGAATTCTCTTGGCAACAAACACTCTAGATAGGTTTGGCACAAAAAGAAGGATGGTTATACCCTTCGGTAAGCCATACAATGTGTCATCTGTTTGGGAATTTGTTTTATTAATATCAAGGAAGTTTAGATAAATTGGAAATTCAAAAACTGTCCCAATATATATGAATTCACCCTCTATATACAGTGGGTTTGGAAATTCAGGCACTTTCTGATTATTATGTCATAGATTTAATTTAAAATTGATTAAATCTGCTTTTTTGGGCCAACAAGCAACACATTATGAGCCATAACGACAAAGCCAAATTGTTTAGCAAATTACCAAACTTCTGGGTGGTATCACACCACCCCCGCATGGTCTGTCATGTGTTTTGCCTTACTTATAAGCATTAAAAGTATTATAATGTATTTACATCAAAAGTTACTGCATGGTTTTTGAATAAAATCTCAAAAATTGTTAGAATTATAATGACCTAATTATTATTATTATTATTATTATTAGCAAATAATGGAATAACAATAAATGTTCTCATTGATGACAATGCGCGCTCAGAAAACATGTAGCCTAATGCTAATTTTGAAGTCTTAGTCTTCTTAGCCTTCTCAATTAACTTTAAAATCAAGCAACATCTGAACCGTTTGGTTGAGCATATTTCTTTTTTAAATTATTACATGTTCATCACACATTTAACTTAATGAATAGTCAATGATCATTTTAGAAAATATATATTAATATTTAATATTTTCTATAATATATTATTAAATTATTTTTCAAAAGCCAATTTTTAGATTGAATGCTAGATAGAAAGGTATTTTTCTTTGAAGCATGGTGCCATCTAGTGAATTTTATGTGCATAGCATATCTCAGGTAAAGGGTAGAGAAACAGCTCAGTAAGGTTAAAAAAAAAATGAGATGAAGGGATAAAATCCTTGATGAAGAGAAGAGAAGAAAATGATGAAGCATTTCTGAGATGGTTGTTCTCCCAGCAGGTGTAAAGCTATAGAAATGGATTTATACCCTCGTTCAGATCTATGTCTCAACACAAATTGATTGCAGTGGTGTATAGAGCATCCATTTGACTTCATGGCTTGATGTTTTGGTCCAACATGCACTGTGAATTGTGTATGGAATGCTTTCGTCAAACTTAAATTTGTTTTTTGTTTTTGTTTTTATCTCATAATAATGGATTTAATTTCAAAATGACAACAAAATTTCAAAATGACAACAAAAAATGTATACTTTTAATTTCATAATGCTCTTTTCCATTTCACAATGTAAGATTTACTTCATAATATCACATTTATCTAATGATTATACAAAAGCTTGAAAGCTGATAAAAGTATTAATGAATATGAAAATTGTAATTTGAATTACAGACACATTACATGAAATTTTATTACAAGATTTTATGCTAATTATATCATGTGTTATCGTCTTTAAACCCACCCTACTGTTCTTGACTGACAGTTTTAAATATGTTAAATAAATGTCCCATTCTGAAATTAATTTCATTGTGCAATAAATGTCATATTGCACACACACACATGCGCACACACACACACACACACACACGTGTGTGTGTGTGTGTGTATATATATATATATATATATATATATATATATATATATACACACACACACACACACACACACACACACACACACACACACACATATATACATATACATATGTACATACAAGTACTGTGGAAGTAATACAAGTTTTATTATTAAATGAAAAAGGGCATTATGGAAAAAAACTTGTAATTAACTTGAAATAAAACTTGTTATTAGGAAATAAAAAAAACTGAAATGAACTGAACAAACTGAAATGAACAAACTGAAGTGGTAATATTGCAAAAATGAGTATGATATTTTAATTTAATTAAAATTTTATTATAATGAGTCCAGTACCTATTTATTTGTTTGTGTTAATTAGGCCTATTAATAACACGTTTACACGTATTTATTGCTCATTTTATCATTTATGTCACAGGCATGTTTGTTTATTTATTTATTTATGTATTTAATTTTGACTAAAACGGCACTACATAATTGTGAGACCTAATAAACAAAGGTGTGTGCTTTACTAAATCCTCTAGACCTACATTCAGTTGAATTCGCCACAGGTGGGCTGCAGTCGAGTTCTATAAACATCGCAAGATAATCAAAACAAACAGGAAGCACATGAGCTCAGTTCTTTCGCCAACGGTCAGAATACTTGCATTTTTAACAAATTTGCAAAAAAAAAAAATTAAATTAAATTAAATAAAATTAAATTCTAAGAACATGTTTGTTTATTTGTTTGTTTTGTCATTGTGGCTTATTTTGCGTAGATCAATGGTCAAAAAAGTCAATTAATCCCATTCTACATAAAATCTGTAATACAATAAAGTGTGTGTGTGTGTATATATATATATATATATATATATATATATATATATATATATATATATATATATATGTATATGCTGAGAGATATACTGGGACAATCTTTTTTTTTTTAATGTAACCTTTCTATTAGGCTACTCCAATAAATGATATACTTCTAAAATTGTTTACTTTGTATTTACGTGTGAAGGGAAATATTTATATAATATTCTGAAGAAACATGGTTTACAGCGATGATGCCACCATAGCCAGTTTGTGTTACAGTAACAGTGGTCCCGCCTCAGAGTTTGACTTAAGAAAAAAAAAAAGAAAAAAAAAGCTCAGGTGTTTACTACTGTTTCACCTAGGCGGAGTCAGCCTTCAGGAGTACGTGAATTGACAGTAGGCGACAGAATTCTGTTCATTATGTGGCGGTTTTAACAAGTGGTAGCCTACATTATAACAATCAGCGAGAAATCGACTTGTCAGCTCAATATTATCGACCACCTCCGCAGTCCAAGTGGACTACAGTATTTTGGGAGGGGGGCGGGGCCGCCCGCATTAACCTGCGTGAGAACAAAATTAACCAACACTTTACTGAAGTTTACTTTCACACTCGGAAGGTGTTTAATAATATTGATCTCTGCTATTTCCGCGTGGGAAAATGAAGAAATCGTCTTCAGGTGAGTACGTATTAATTACGCTCTACAGCCCTTTCTATAGACATTCTGCACGGTATACATCAGCTGAGCTTCAGTAGTTATGTTATATCTTGTATTAGTGTAATTCATGGGAGAACCTGGCAGACAGTGGCTGATAAACAGATTAAAAATGCCTGTAATCCTGGTTATTTTATTTACTTTTGTCAGCAGGGTGCCTAGTGTACTTTTGCCTACAGGGTGTGTCAGGAAACCCCACAAACCCATAGTTGGCATGTTCCAGTGCTACAATTCCTTGTTGAGAATAATCTGTGCAGCAAATTTCGACATAGTGCTGTATTTAGATCAACAAACTGATATATTCTAATGCACGTGAGGGTTTGCTGAAAGACCTGTCCAAACTGATAGAATACACACTGCTGATAGTAAGACACCTACTCATTATTCTGCTCATGCTGTGACTTTAACATATACTGTATCAAAGTCAAACACCCTTCTCACTGCTTAACTGTTGATGTTTACCATTCATACTAGGATGATTGCATGATGGAAGGATGTATGTGTTGTCCTCTGTAATCTGCACAGCCCTATAACGCTTTAGTATAGTTTGCGTACACACTTATTTGACTGGAATGTAGAACTTCTTAAGGTTAGCCAAAGTCATTGATTCAGCACTCCCAACTAGTCTTGCACACATGTTGAATCATGTAGTCTCTCTCTCTCTCTCTCTCTCTCTCTCTCTCTCTCTCTCTGTATCTATTGTCTAGGTCAGAATATACTTTGCCCTGTGTGCATAGGCTGTAGAGTAGTACAGCTTGCATGTGCAGGAGAGACAACAACGAGAGAGAGAGATTGAGAGAGAGAGAGAGAGAGAGAGAGAGAGAGAGAGAGAGAGAGAAAGCTCCAATCCAAGAAATCTTAGGAAAAACTATTCTCAGCACAACTTCTTTTCAACACCCAAACCCATTTATTTAAATGTATTTATGACTCAGCACTTCTGGTAAATGAGTAACATACTATACATTTTATTCAACAGCATAATAGTGGTTGTCTGTATAAATTTGCATTGTTTTGGTCTTGTGTGAACATTATACTCCAGACATTGCACAGTTTCCTTAGATGTGTAACAGTATTCATATATTGGATTTAATTTTCAGGTAGTGAATGATTTGAAACTAAAATCTGTAGAGAATAGTTGGATTCTTCCAAAATTGAGTGTGATATATCTGAACTTATTTGAATCAGGGTTGAAGTCATGAAGTCAGGGATTCCACTTACTTAACAGGGAGGGAATCATTGTAGAAGGATGAATGAATGTCTTTGTTAATCCCTTTGCTGGAGGATTGCCTACCAGAGAGTAATCTTTGCTCCTTAGCAGTGATAGCTTCTTAATCTCACTCTCTCCTCCTCCTTTGCCTCACCTGATCTGTCTCCACTGGGTTAACAGTTTATGTATTGCCAGGGCAAACATACTGTGATACATGGCCTAGTTCAGTTCTAATGCCTGCGCAGTAATTTTAATGCTCATTAGTTTATTTCTGGAAAATAATATACACACATATTAACATTGCATTATTTTGTTGAATATTGATTAGCCATGTGACTGTATAGTTTAGCAAAGTTTTTAACCATGGGTTAGGAATTAATAGCAATTAGACCTCTAAGGTTTTAACTGTATGACAAAATGGTCAACTGCCGGAATTATGTGGTTTTGGTGAACAGTAAACTTGCTCAGTATACAAGAGCTTGTTCAAACATTTTTCAGTATGCAAATACTTATTTAGAGTTTTTTTAAAATAATTTTTTTATTTATTTAAATGTTTCTGAGATTGAGTGGTAAACATATGTAAAAGCAGCCGCTGTCTGAATAAAATATGATGTGGAGTGCCGTTTTCTGTGTTTTAGGAATATGGTGGTGTGATGTCTTAAATTTGGTTATTTTCCTATAACAGCTGATCCAGAAGTTTATTCCTCTTATACAGTCATGTGAAAAAATAAGTACACCCCATGGAAATTGTTGGCTTTTTTTGACATATTTGGACAAGCAAACATTTGATCATCTTCGAACCAGTGCCTAATAATAAAGTCGATATACCTGAACAAAACCACAAGGAAAACTAGCTTTTTAAATAATTTATTCAATAGAAATGTCAATAGATGTGATATCCTTCTGTGGAAAAAGTAAGTACACCCTTGGCCTCAGAAGCTTTTGACCACTCTTCCATGCAATATTCTTTCAGTTGCAAGATGTTTGAGGGTTTTCTCGCATGTACTGCCCGTTTAAAATCCCCCACAACATTTCAATGGGATTCAAATCCGGACTTTGACTAGACCATTCAATAACCCTCAATTTCTTCTTTTTGAACCAGTCCTTGGTGGATTTGCTAGTTTGCTTAGTATCATTATCCCGTTGAAGGTCCGCTTTCGGTTCATCTTCAACTTTCAGACACATGGCCTCACATTATCTTCAAGCACTCTTTGATATGTCTTTGGTATGAAAAGCTGTGTTTGGTCAGTGCCAAACATGTCTGCTGTTACTGTGGCCAAACAACTCGATCTTTGATTAATCTGTCCAGACTACATTATTCCAAAAAGCCTGGTTTTTGCCTATATGCTCATTGGCAAACTCTAGTCTTGCAAAGCCTTTTTCCTGGCACCCTTCCCATGCAGGTCAAATTTGTGCAATCTCTTTCTGATTGTAGAAGCATGCACTTTGACACCAACAGTTGCAAGACTTACTAGCAGATCCTGTGATGAAATTTTGGGTTCTTGGAGACTTCTTTTTGCATCAGACGGTCTGCTCTTGGACTGAATTTGCTGGAACGGCCAGTCCTGAAGAAATTGGCAGTCATTTGAAAAGTGTCGTTTGAAAACTTGTAGATGATTTTCCTTACAGTGGAATGATGTATTTCAAATAATTTGGAAATCTTTTTAAATCACTTGCCAGACTTAAAGGCATCCACAACCTTTTTTTATTGAAGGCCTTACAGAACTCTTCACATCTTGGCATGATGACACCACACACCTCAATAACAAAGGGAAGACCAGACACTAGAAATGACAGGGGTATAAATAAAACAGGTTCCACCTGCACTCCCTAAGCAGGTTCTAATCATTGGCACCCAATCTTGAACACTGACTGATCTTTTTTGTTGTTAATTTAAATTGTGAAAATGACTACGTAATGTCAATTTTATGTCATTTGATAGTATCAACTTTATTAATAGGTACTGTTACAAAGAGGATCAAATGTTTGCTTGTCCAAATATGTCAAAAAAGCCAACAAATTTCCATGGGGTGTACTTATTTTTTCATATGACTGTATGTCAGTAATTTGCCAAATTTGTCAATTAATTTAAAGACAACACATCATACTTTTTAGCCATTTATAATTACATTTAATGTTGGGAGAAACAGGTTAGTTCATACGGATATTGAAATACGGCTTAAAAGGTTCCATTTTGACTCAGCAGCATGTCCAATGAACTTGTCCAGCAGCATGTCCAGTGAACTTTTCAGATACTTCTGGATGTAACAAACCTAATAACTGAAGTAAATCTGATAAAATATTATTAGATGGCTATTGTTTTGTTTTTGAAACACAGTTAGCTTGCTTACTCAAGAAGAAGTTTGGAACCAGCAGGACTCTTCCTAGAGCTGGCCTTCCGGAGAAGGGCCTTAGTCAGGGAGGTGAACAAAAACCTGATGGTCACTTTGACAGAGCTCCAGTGTGTCTCTGTGGAGAGAGGAGAACCTTCCAGAAGAACAACCATCTCTGCAGCACTCCACCAATCAGGCCTGTATGGTAGAGTGGCCAGACGGAAGCCACTCCTCAGTAAAAGGCACATGACAGCCCGCCTGGAGTTCGCCAAAAGGCACCTGAAGGACTCTCAGACCAAGACCAAGACAAAGATTGAACTCTTTGGCCTTAATGGCAAGCGTCATGTCTGGAGGAAACCAGGCACCACTCATCACCTGGCCAATGCCATCCCTACAGTGAAGCATGGTGGTGGAGGCATCATGCAGTGGGGATGTTTTTCAGCGGTAGGAACTGGGAGACTAGTCAGGATCGAGGGAAAGATGAATGCAGCAATGCACAGAGACATCCTTGATGAAAACCTGCTACAGAGAGCTCTGGACCTCAGACTGGGGTGAAGGTTCATCTTCCAAAAGGACAACAACCATAAGCACACAGCCAAGATAACAAAGGAGTGGCTACAGGACAACTCTGTGAATGTCCTTGAGTGGCCCAGACTTGAACCCGATTGAACATCTCTGGAGAGATCTGAAAATGGCTGTGCACCGACGCTCCCCATCCAACCTGATGGAGCTTGAGAGGTCCTGCAAAGAAGAATGAGAGAAACTGCCCAAAAATAGGTGTGCCAAGCGTGTAGCATCATACTCAAAAAGACTTGAGGCTGTAATTGGTGCCAAAGGTGCTTCAACAAAGTATTGAGCAAAGGCTGTGAATACTTATGTACATGTGCTTTTTAGTTTTTTATTTTTAATAAATTTGCAAAGATTTCAAACAAACTTCTTTCATGTTGTCATTATGGGGTATTGTTTGTAGAATTTTAAGGAAAATAATGAATTTAATCCATTTTGGAATAAGGCTGTAACATAACAAAATGTGGAAAAAGTACTTTCCAGATGCACTGTATGGTGACTTGTGGGATGGTATTGACTTCATTGTTGATCAGCTGATAGGCCCTGGAAAAGATTATGGATATCGGTGAATATGTACAAAGTGTTTGCAACAAGGTATTTGTATAAGAAAAGAAGAAGTAAGGATAATTCTCTGTGTATGACCCTGTTATCTCCCAGGCTCACCAGAGCAGACTCTTGAGCAGAGACCCCAAGTCACCATATTGTCGCCGGTAAAGCCCCCTGCCTCTTAATATGTGATGTAGGTGCCTCTCTCTTAAAAAGATTCCACATAATGCAAGGCTTTTGAGAATGTCTCTATAACACATTCCCAACTCAATATAAAACTCAATCCAATTGTCTCTGTCCATAACAGAAGCCATAGATGACTTTTATCACTACACAGTAAAAGGATGATGGATTTATGAAATTGCAGCCACAAATTGGTAAAACATGGCCACAATTTACCTAAAACAAGGGAACGAATTAATAGAACATGGCCACAATTTACCTAAAACAAGGGAACGAATGAGTAAAACGTGCACACAGGTATTCATAAGCTGTGGGAATTAATTCTTAATTTGTAGCCACTATATATTGTTTTCTTTACCCGCATGTCATGTGTGGGGTGCCGTAGTTTTCCAGTATTTCTGAATTTCCAAATCCGAACATGAATACAGATACAAATATTTGCTGCACTAAACAAGTAAATACAGATAGTGGCACTGTGTTACACCCCTAATATAAAATAAGGTTAAAAGCAGACTGAAAGCATTTAATGAGAACTGAATGTGAGCAAAAAGGTTTGGAATATGTTTAAAAGCAGAATTTAATACACCTATGTAGAACATTTTATTTTTCAGTAAGATATTATTAGTGTTTTTTTCCTGAACATTTCTGTTTAGCACTTTAAAGGGAAGTCCATTTCCCATACAGTGGCCTACAGACGTCTGCTAACAGACCACATTTTACAGAAGCCACTAAGATTAGATGTTGGTAATATTGTTTCTACTAAGCACATTACTCTTAGTGTCTCTCTACGCTTTTGCTTACTGTAGACAGCTCTGTTTTTTGTGCTTAGATGCTCTGTTTTTTCCCTTGCGTTGGGGATGGAATTTAGAAGAACAGATGGTTCTCCCTCGGTCTCTCTTCTCCCCTTTAGTTCTCTTGCTCAGTCCCTTTTTATTTATTTCACTCTTTCCCCACCCATCTCTATTTCTTTGAAACCAGATTGTGTGCTTTCTAATTAGTATGTGTAGACGCAGGAATGTGGCGGGCTCCTGTTATGGCCCCCCACTTCTCATTCCTGCCATGAGTGCAATAGGACTCGTGTTAAAGAGCACCTATTATGGTTTTTAAATGTGCCTAATTTTATTTTAAAGGTCTCATACAATAGGTTTACATGCTTCAAAGGTCATAACACACTTTAATTTTATCATAATTTACGTTGCAGCATTACCTTTTTTCCCCAGTGTCACAAACGACTCGTTCAATGATCCATTAACTCTACACTCCTCTTTTAGAGAGCGTACTCTGCTCTGATTGGTCAGATGTCCCAGTCTGTTGTGGTTGGTCTACCACTTACAGTGTGTGTCGGAAAGGAAACGCCCACTACCATATCCGAGTTTACCGTATCTGTAATAATGTCGGTTTTACGATATCAATTTGAGCGGAGTCCAATAATGATTCAGCGGTTTCTCAGTGGTAAGTTTATATGTAGTTTGGCGATAACGTGAGTTAGCCAGTTAGCAGAGGCTAACAGCTGTGGACTGGCTGTACACGTATACAACAATATCAATTTGAGCCCGAGTCCAATTGTGATACATTGCAAGATCAACCCGAACTACCATCGCAATCACGAAGAGAACAGGACATTTATCAGTGGTAAGTTTATATGTACTTTGGCAATAACATGATTTAGCCAGTTAGCAGAGGCTGAGCACTGGCTGTATACGTATACAACACAAAACCATGCATTTGGAACACTCGGTAGAAAATATATACATCAATAATAAATCATACTTACAGAGGTGCAAGATGGTCCAAATAAAGTGGGTACAGCCCCATCTTTAATGAATAATAGTTTCGCAAATCCCGCATTGACTTCAGCTAGATTTGAGAAGCAGATGTCAGTGAAATGACGGGACACAAATGATGGTTGAAGAGTTGAACTGCTATGGCATTGTTTTAAAATGAATTCTAACCATTGACACTTTACATCCTCGTCCTTTGGGAGTCCATGCAAAGTGATTTTTCTTTTGTAACTCAGAAAACAACATCTTCTAGACCCCTTCTTTCAGGACACAACTACAACTGTAGTGTTTGAGGGCGGGTCAAAGTACATGTTATTCGTGAGCAGCCAATGAATACCAGAGGTGTTTTTTTTTGTTACCAAGCTATGTAGGTTAGTACAGGAAGTAAGTCTGGAATTAGTAACAACTCTTTTCATGTGTTCAGAATCGATTCTTTGTTTAGGGAGTCAATAACTCCATTTGTCGTGCACTTTGAAAGTTTGCAGACTTTTTACATTCACAAACAGCTCTATAACACACTACATGAAAGGTAATATCTGAAAAAGCATAATAGGTGCTCTTTAAATATTATCTCAATTCAGCTACCATGCTCCTCAAACCATCTGTCACAATGAACCCCACCACTGTCTCCTGCATCAGGTACTTCAAATTGCCTTGATATGCTCCTTAGACTTAACCAATCTATAAATATTGTATATTCTAAGTATAGCTAAGTATATCACTTTGGATAAAAGCATCTGCTAAATGAATCAATCTAAATATATGTAAATGTACGTATACTACAGATTCATAATTTTATCCAAGGCAGCTTTAATCTAGCCTCTATCTTGAGTTTTTCATAGACTGTGCTTGTCGTGGCTTTACACTTCTGAAATGTAGGTATCTGTAGGTCTTTAGGAAGTGTGAACACTTGCCAAAAGTATTTCTATGTCATTATCTGCATCTGCCTGCTATCATTGTTGTTTCCTGTTGAAGAGTGAATCATAAGTGGTCTAAAGCAGTGATTTTATATATACTGTATACAATGCATAAACCTGTACATAATGACGGAGCATACCACCCTTGAGTCATGGAAGAAAATTCCTGTCAGTACAAGATTTCGTTCTACCCACTGAAACATATCTCTTCTTGTCAAGTTCAGTTTAGTTTGTATCCAATAAGTAAGTGGCTCATAAACACACGCTTGGTTACCCTTGCCTTGTACATAAGATTTCTATGTATGCCGTGATAGGTCAGTGTTTGGTAAAAGAAAAATTAAAACATGTAGTGCATTGGAACCACAGAAGTAGGACTGGGTGCCATTGTGCTGAAGGAAATTTAAGGGATGCTTGATGTTTTGCTTGTACTCATTTATCATTCCTGGAGGTGTTGTGAAACAGAGTAATGCTTGCTAGTAAAATAAAGTGGCCTGAGGCAACAACACAAAGTACATCTCTGTGGGTGTGTTGAACAAATGGTGGACCACCTCTTACTCAAATATTGCCTCTATCAAGCGCCTGAAAGGGGAGGCCCTGTTGTTTGCACTGTTCCCAGTATCTATGACTCAAACTATCACCCCATTCTATTAGTGTGACCAGTCTTTGAACAGACCATAAACT
This sequence comes from Ictalurus furcatus, assembly GCF_023375685.1. NCBI lineage: Eukaryota > Metazoa > Chordata > Actinopteri > Siluriformes > Ictaluridae > Ictalurus > Ictalurus furcatus. Next base: position 13,241,925 of record NC_071256.1, on the reverse strand, counting down.
AATTATTATAACTTCCAAACAGGCTTATGTGATATACTGGAACTCCATATTAGAGTATTCATCACTGTCGTAAAGTGCAGGATTAACATAAGAAATATTTGTGCTACTAACTTGAGGCAAATTTCCCAAAGGAATATCTGACTCTAATGAGACCATAGCTTACTATGCCCCTTAGGACCTCTGATACAGTCCCCTCCAAAACTATTGGAACACATCTAGATGTAAATACCACGAAATAAAAGCTGAAAACCTAAACCCTTGTCTCATATCCACCTTTTGATTTCAAACCCAAATGTCTTCAGTCTACAGCAAAAACAAATTAACTGTCTTTGCCATTCCAATACTTTCAGAGGGGACTGTATGTTTATTTAACATTGAAAGAGCCAAAACATGTACAGAATAAGGCTACATTAGACTGCATTAGAAATACTTTGCACAAATCTGGGAAAAATAGGCTGGCACTTACATTGCTACAAATTACAACTGTGCGACTATGCCAGACTGTCAAGAAAGAGAAAATCGCATGCACCCCAGCAATTTTGTCAGTAAAACTGGAAAAGATGGCCATGCTAGTATTTTAGCAAAAATTGATATTTACTCTTAATTTTGTAGACTATTTTTAGTACCTCAAACATTATTAACATTGTTCATTTTTATTTTCAATCCCTCTTGTTTGTCCTATGTATTATTGTAATTTACTGTGTGTACAATTAGATAGATGTAAATAACCTTTATGTCATGAGATCATATGACTATATGTAATTGTGCAAAAATGCTGCAAAATTATTATTATGATTATTGTTATTATTATGATGATGATGAGTATTATTAATATTATGATGATGACGATGATTATTATTATTATGGTTATTATTATTAGTAGTAGTAATACTACTACTACTACTACTAATAATAATAATAGAAGTTGCATTCTATAACAATAAAGCTGAATTCTTGCCTTAAAATTTAACCAAGATGAGTTCATCTTAAACTTGCATCTTGTGCCCTCATGTGGTATGAACAGTGATGACACACTCACTTTTGATTTAAAAGATATCAAACGCACAAATAATTCAATAATACCACATACCCCAATACTTTGCATGGAAGGCATGGTGGTATGCAAGTTTTCATACAATGTAAGCCTACTGGCAAAAATATTGAATATAGCATGTCAAATCTAGGCAAAATCTCTCAGTAAGGTTCCATGTGCGTCACCCAGGCTTTGTTGAGGCCCGTATTTGGGCCTGGGCCAATGACAGCTCTAGCTTGTGCAGTCACATCCCCTCTTACATGCTGTTGCTTGCACAATCTCTTATCTCTTTATGTACAATATAAACAAGAGTCGTTAAAATGACCTCTGTTGCAGTGTTATCCAGGTGGTGTGTCAATTACACAGGACTCAATCACAAACAATTAGGAATATAATGCTTCTATGGCAGCATTTTATGCTGGATTATATGTACTTTGTTCATGAATTTTACATTATATTTATTGTTTGTCACATCATTTGGACATATGCTGGGAACGCGAAAGGTGTTCAACCTGCTGATTTTGTCTTGCATAAGCTAATTCATGAGGTGACATCATGATGAACAAGTCCAGTAAAAACTGGAAAGGAACAAAAGAGTTAGCGTTAAAAAAAGAACAATTTTATAGTATTTACAAAATGATTTTTTTTAAAGTGAAATTTGCTGTATGCTATCATTGCTAACATCAGATCACTTTCAGTTTTCTTCAGTTCAGAAATGGGATAAAAAATTCATTAATAAGTTTTATTTATTGACAGGCCCACCAGCCAGGTCCAGCAGTGGCAGGCTGAGGAGGCTAGAGAGAGGAGATTCTACTGGAGCAACAGCGACTGGTAAGTTTGTGCTGAAACACTAAATCACAATCACCAGTTGAAAAACTCTTTAATCATATGAGTTGGTTGGGCAGAACATGTAAATAAGCCTTCTTCTTAGTACAGACAGATGAGCCACACATATTTTTTACCATTGTTTGATGTATTGTGAGTAGTGCTTGGTCAGCAGTTAATATTTTTATAAATAGAGAGATATCATTTAATATCTCTATCAATATTTTGTATTATCATGTTCTTTTGCAAAGACACAACTGTTGACATGATTTCTTTTTTGTAATATATCACTTGCTAATCCACTGCATGGATATCACTCACTAATCCACTACATACTCTACGTTCAATTTATATCAATTAGATATCCTTATGAATTTCGTAGGTAGTACTGAACACTAGTCCTGACTGTAATTATTTTACCAGCAAAGAAAACTCAAGCTATAATGTAAGCTTGTTTTAAATGAACAAGTAAAATCACTTGTCACGATAATTCCACCAACGATAATTGTTTTATTAAAGTTAAGTTACTTTACAGATGGTTGTGATTCACTGTTCTTTGTATTCATTCATTCATTAAGCCTAGTGGTGCTTTATGTACGTATGTCAGATGAGGTCATTCTGTCTGTGTCTGCTAGCAACCAGAAAGACATTTCCTTTCCATGGAAGTACTTTGGATCTTTTATTCACTGTGTGTGTATGTGTGAGTGAGTGTGTGTGTGTGTGTGTGTGTGTGTGTGTGTGTGTGTGTGTGTGTGTGTGTGTGCGAGACAACAATTTCATTCAGAAGAACAATTTCATTCAGAAGGTAATTCAGAGTGCTTTAGAATTAATGTGGAATAAGATCAGTGTTAAAAATAATAATTTTAGATAAAGAGAAATGAAATAGGAATAATGTAATGTATGGCATAGTGGCACAGTGGGTAGCATTGTCACCTCATAGTTCCAGGGTCGACAATTCAATCATGATATACTTTACTGAACCCTGATTTGGGTGCTACAGCAACCAAATGAATTTGACACATATTAACAAATCACACACAGTGCAAAGACATCAGTGCAAAAGACCATGACAGAAGTGCAGAACAAAACTTCACACAGACATTCACAACAACTAAGTTATGAGATTGGTTGGGGGATATGGGATACTATGTATATGAATAAACTCTGTCACATTATTCATTCATTCCTGGAGGCATTGTGGAGAGCCAAATGTGCTCCTGGAAAGCACCACGAAGAGAATACGCTGAACTGGACATTCACTGTGTAACCACCTCAATAAGCTGTTCACGAAAGCCAGCCCCATCACATGACTCACCTGTAATCACTGGAAACAGAACATAGGACACCATAAACTGATAGGTATTTTAATGTGTGAAGTAGACTACTAGTGTTGTTCTGAGACTAGGAAGAAGAGTCTGCTTTGGCCTTTCCTGTACAGTGCATTGGTGTTATCTGTCCCGTCCAGTGTGCAGTTCAGGTAGATCCCCAGGTACCTGTAAGACTACACCTAGATCTCTACATCTTTGTTTCTCATGCAAATATGGAATGGGAATGGAAATAGTATCAATTCACTTATGAATGAATAAAATGTAATAAATAGGTTGTTACTTAAATTATTGCTTAAAACATTTTGTTTTAATAAGAATTAAGCTTTCCCCAAACAAGTAGATTTCATTTACAATTTAGGAAAAACTGTGAGGATTTTGGTGTCTTGGGAACGTTAAGAAAAGCTTTCTAGGTGAAACTCCATTAGAAATCTGGTTCAGATGATGCCAAGAATGTTGAAATACTATTAAGAATTTGAAATATAAAAAACATTTTTACTTGTTTATCAATTTTCTTAGTCACAGGAGAATTGCAAATATGTTATTTCATAGTTTTGATGTATTCATTATTATTTTAAAATAGGAGAAAATAATAATGAATGAATCGTAAATGAAGAAAACTCTTCTATTAGCTGGTGTGTAAAATCTCAAACACTGACATTTCAAATTGTGACATCCTGAAGTTGAAGTAAGGTGCTGCAATATGTTGTACTTCTGAACTGTGGCTTTGAGGTTGTGTGTAGCGGAGCCCTTTGACACTTGGAAGGTGAACGAATATCATTCCTTCTGCCACCAAGAGCTAGTCGAGTAATCAGTCCACTCCACAAAAAGAAACACATGAAAGATGTTTGAACAACAGAGTTTATGGGTGATTGTAGACTGGAAGCTAATGAAAGAATCCAGCTATTAAGGGTCTTAGATAAGATAGTTATAATGTAGGGAGGTCAGAGGAAATACACTGCAGTAGATCACCAGGTAGCATGGTCAAGTCTGTAGGAGACAATGCAGCACCCTCTGCAACATTTTCCTGTTTCTGAAAGACCAAGTGGTAGTCATGATTGCACCAAAGGTCAGATGGACAGGGTCACTAGTGGTTGGAGGAACAGCAGCTTCAGAGTCTTAGAGGCTGTAGCACCAGAAGAAGGGGTAGTCAAGAACCAGCATCAGTAAGAACTGGTACACTGGAGAACTGGAGGTTGGCCAGACTGGAGTCCCAGAGGACAACATGCCTGGAAAGACCAGGAATGCAGTGATTCTGACTTCAGGGATGTTTGTACGAAGTGGGCTGAGAGTCTGTGTTATTGACATGCCTAAAGAGTATTTAAAGTATTTAAAATAAATCCAAACAAATCATCTTCAAAGAAAGAAAGAAAGAAAGAAACCCCCCTTTAAAGTTGCTTTCAGTCTCAAGAAACCATGGCCTTTGACCAAATATGAGGTTGTATACATAAGATTGTAAAATTCCTTTGTCATCCATTACCAGGTGAAACAGCAAAGAGGCTATAAAAATATACATACACAAGCAGTTTATAATACAACTAAGTACACTCTAGACCATAATGCACTTCCTTTAAAGTTGTGCAGACTGGTCAGCATTTTAAAAATGTAGTACAGATGGAATTGGATGACTGTTTTGTCGTTTCAGATAGTTGCATGATGGACATTATGAGGTTTTGAGATGGTTCTCTTCTAAAAGTAAAGGATTGGGTTGCAGTTTTATTTCAGTCTTCATGATAATCATCAAATATATGGCTTGGCTGAGCTCAGTGTATAATTGCATGACAGTATATAAAATGGTCAGATCAGTGGCAGGATCTCTCAGGGCTATGTTGAGGAGAGAAGTTGTATTGCGACATGGAGGGTGTGGTTTGACCACACATGCTCACACAAGTGTGTCTTTACACTTGGGTGTGTTTGGGCTTCTATCCCATTTGTGTGCTTTTCAAATAGCCTTTGACCCCCAGTTGTGGTGAACAAGTCAAAGTTTCTTAGTGTCTGAACAAAGAAACAGTCTTCACACTCCAATCAGCTCCACAACTCTTTCTTTAATCTGGTTGAGCAATGCACTAAAATGTCACGTGGATTAAACCCAGTTTTGATCATATTTCCACCTAGCCCAGGGTAGTATTCAGAAATATGTTTGCTTGGTGTTGGTGTAAGGCTGTTAATTTGTATTTTATGTCCTGTTAACATTCTTTTTATGATCATCCACGTATACACACAGAGTACGGAGCATTATGAGGAGTGTGGTGTGGCTAAAATCAAATGGCACTCCAGGATTCCTCATGCCACTGAGAAGAGAGAGATATTTTCAGAAGAGAAGCTCAAATCACATGACCTAGAATTTCCATCTCAGATACAATGCTGCCTCAGTGTCACAGTAAAGAGAAAGAGGGAGCGGGAGGGAGAGAAGGAATATAACTAAGCGAACTAAAAGAAGAAAAAAAAGTAATGAAAGCTCCATATGATGAGCACATGGGTATGCTGTAATCCTGGATACACTCATTGTCACAGCACAAGGAATAAATTAAACTGAGGGAGAGGAGAGAGACAGCGAGAGGGAGAAAGAGACATAGAGAGAGAGAGAGAGAGAGAGAGAGAGAGAGAGAGAGAGAGAGAGAGCATGTGAGGGAGGGAGACCTTGAGTGAGTGAGGCTGACCATGAGTGAGTGAGGCAGCAGTGCTATTGTGGGAAAGAGAAGGGAAGCCCAGGAAAGACTGGAGGAGAATAGCAGAGGATATATGTGGCCGTGCAGGGTGTGTGTTTGGATATGGAGGGAGACAAAATCGCAGGTAAGACATGAGCAACTGTCAACACTTCTTCCTGCTGAGCAATAGGGCCTTACTGCACCTAATACAGCTAACTGTTGGAGACACTTTCTTTGGTGTTTTTAGTTTTGTTATAGAGTGTGCTGCTGGATCCTAGCCATGCTGTTTTTTATGTACCATAAGCCATAATGTTAATTGGTAAGATCTACAAATGCTGAAGCCAAATCTTTGGTACAAAGTTAAGAAAAGCCACTTGCGTTATACTACTTTTGTCCCTGGTGGCTTTGCTCTTGTGGGTTTGTGCTATGTTCACTGGAACTGCTGTTTTTCCATAGAATTTTTTCCACAGGAAAGCAGCCATGCTGTAATAGCAACCCATAAAGTGTGTGTGTGTGTGTGTGTGTATGTGTGTGTGTGTGTGTGTGTACATGTGCTTAAATGCTTTCAGACTGTATGTGTCAGTGCAACAATGGCGTCAATTATTGCAGACTCTGTCAGTGAGGAGTTAAGAGTGTTTCAAAGAGTGACGTCCAACTACAGCACAGTAACTCTGTTAAAACAATAGAGCAAAGTACAGTGGCTTTTCTTTGCCTGATCTTAGTGCCCATGTAACCAATGCCTGGTTATATACTAAACTGACTCTCTCTCTGTCTCTCTCTCTCTCTCTCTCTCTCTCTCTCTCTCTCTCTCTCTCGCGCGCTCTCTCTCTCTTTAAAGCAAAATGCCCGGGTGGGCTCCAGATTTAGCTCCAGAAAGGAAAAAAGGAGAGACAGGCTATGGGAATTACTGTTGTCTGTAAAGATTTTGAGGTATTAAAGACAGTTGGTTGGGTAAAGGTGACAAAAAGCGAATACAATAGGAGTTGATCAAAGTAGTGCAGTGGGCATAGTAGCATAGTAGACGACAGTGTCTGTACTTGGTACTAATGGCAATCTCAGCTACATATGGATCCACTTTGCAATCTGACCAAAAATGCTGGATAACAATTTGTACTCCACACTTATGCACTATGTTTGTTTTCTGCTTAATGATAAACTCAACTACACCTTGTACGTTTATAGCCCTACTTTCTGAGATTGCTGTGAAAATGCTAAAATAATGCATTCACAGCATTGGCGTGTGTATCTATGATAGATATATTTTAGTATTTTCGTGACCGTTGTCTCTAGGGGGGTTAGAATGACTAAATTATCAGTTATTATTAGTGAATGTCCAATCAAATAAGATCTTTTGTGCCAGCAATTCAGCACTGTGCCATTTTTGTAATGACCTATATTTTGATTTAATTTAAAGATTTTAAGTCACCATTTTAGTAGTACAAATAAAAGGCTAGTTCACACAATTTAAATTAAATTCATTCAATCACATGTGAGCCTGTAGGACAGCTTTTATTATCAGCCAGTGCTTGGTAAAACTTGGTAAATCTGGTGTTTGTTTAGTTGTATTATACATTCTTTTGTTCAGTGAATAATGTAATGTAGACTGTCTGATTCACATTTACTGGCCACAACGGAGTAGTTTGTCCTGATTTGTTATGGAGAAGATAATTCAGTCAGTTGTATTTAGTTAGCAGTTGGGTGAAGTAGCCAGTTTATATTTATAAGTAGCCAGTATATATATAAGTGACATCACTAATGGGTATGCACAAAACCAGGTTATACTGTAAGTAATGAGACAAGACTTTACTCAAAAGTCATGAAAATAAAGTTTGGGTATACATCTGCTCTAAGAGGGGGCATTAGTGCCGTTTCAGATTACAGTGGGTTTGAATCCCACTGCACTAACAGATTTTATATGACTCACTTCCTATTGCTGTGTTCCACCCACGTCAATGCAGGCACTTTAATTAATTAATTTTTAAAATAAATTTCACTGCTAAGCTCTCTCCTATCATACGACAGCTTCTGACCAGGGAGGGTGAGGGTTAGCATGTGTTTCCTCTGAGACACATGAAGCCAGACACTGCATCTTTTTTAACTGTTGCTCATGCTGTGTCACACGGCAACTTAACACACTAAAGGGCTAACTGCCCTTTTCCACATACATGAGCTCATAGATGCCCACAAGAGTAAGCGTATTGCCACCCCTCTCACCCTGGGAGCAAGGCCGGTTTTGCTCTCTTGTACATTCAGCCACGGATGGCTGTGTCATAATCAGAATTCAAATTCACAATCTTTTGACAGCAGAGTACACACTTTTCTGTTGGGTCACTTGTGAACTAGACCATTCATTTCTGACCTGGAAAATTACAATTGGGAAAAAACAGGAAAAGATAACCATACACCCAACCAAATTGTGTACATGCTAAAAAATAAGGCCCTTAACCCATGACATTAAAACCACTTGCCTAATATTGTGTAGGTTCCCCTTGTGCGGCCAAAACAGCTCTTACCCATCAAGGCATGGACTCCATGAGACCTCTGTGGTATCTGGCATCAAGACAGATGCTTTAAGTCCTATAAGTTGTGAGGTGGGGCCTCCATGGATCATATACTTATTTGTCCAGCACATCCTACAGATGCTCGATCGGCTTGAGATCTGGGGAATTTGGAGGCCAAGTCAACACCTTGAACTCTTTGTCATGTTACTCAAGCCATTCCTGAGCAATTTTAGCAGTGGGGCAGGGCACATTATCCTGCTGAAAGAGTCCAGTGAATACTGTTGCTATGAAGGGGTGTACTTGGTCTGCAACAATGTTTAGGCAAGTTGTACCTGTCAACAACCACATGAATGCCAGGACCCAAGCTTTCCCAGTAGAACATTGGCCAGAGCATCATACTGCCTCCGCTGACTTATTTTCTTCCCATAGACTTATTCTGTTCCCCAGGTAAGCAATGCACATGCCCCTGGCCGTCCACATGATGGAAAAGAAAACATGAGTCATAAAACCAGGCCACCTTCTTCCATTGCTCCATGGTCCAGTTCTGATAGTCACATGCCCACTATAGGCACTTTTGGTGGAGGGCAGGGGTGAGCATGGAGACTCTGACCGGTCTGCAGCTACGTAGCCTTATCCACAGCAAGCTGCAGGACATGTCTATCACAGCCAGCCAACTTTTTCAGCAATTTGTACTACAGTAACTTTTCTGTGGGATCAGACCAGACAGGCTAGCCTTCACTCCCCACACGCATCAGTGAGCCTTGGGTGCCCATGACCGTATCACCTGTTCATCGGTTGTCCTTCTTTGGACCACTTTTGGCAGGTACTAACCACTGCATACTGGGAACACCCCACAAGACCTGCAGTTTTGGAGATGCTTTGACCAAGTTGTCTAGCCATCACAAATTTACCCTTGTCAAAGTCGCTCAGATCCTTACACCTGCCCATTTTTCCTGCTACTAACACATCAACTTCGAGAACTCATTGTTCAGTTGCAGACTAATATTAACATTTACATTTTTACATTTATTCATTTGGCAGATGCTTTTATCCAAAGTAACTTACAGAGTAGAGGTGTAAGAGCCAGTGTAAGTACAGAATGTTTTTTTTTTTTTTTTAAATATAAAAAGGGGTGTGGGAGGGGGGTTGTCAAGTTAGGGGTTAGTTAATTGTTTACAGAAGACGTGGGTTTTTAGCTGTTTTTTGAAGATAGTGACAGATTGTGCTGTCTGCATTGAGGCTGGAAGTTCATTCCATCACTGAGGGACAGTCAGTTTGAAGGTTCTGGAAAGGGTTCTCATGCCTTGCTGAGTAGGTACTACCAGGCGTCGGTCGTTAATTCATCGCAGGTTGTATGAGGGAACATAAACCTCAAGGAGAGCGTTGAGGTACGGGGGTACTGTTCCAGACAAGGTCTTGTATGTGAACATCAAGGCCTTGACCTTGATGCAGGCAGGTACATCAAGTCAGTGGGGGGAGATGAACAGGGGTGAACATGGTTTCCATCAGCCCAAAAGAACCCAAAGCATGCTGCTGCATTCTGAATCATCTGGGGGTTTGATGGAGCTGGCTGGGAGGCCCGAGAGCAGTGCGTTGCAATAGTCCAGTTTTGAGATAACAAGAGCCTGGACTAGTAGCTGTGTAGCCTGTTCAGTGAGACAGGGTCTAGTTTTCTTGATGTTGTACAGAATGAACCTACAGAGCCGTGCAGTTGTTGAAATGTGGTCTGTAAAGGTTAAAAGTTGTCATCGAAAGTTTACACATATAATATATTAATATAGCCCTAATATGTTGTAATGAGATAGTCAATGTTATTCATGTATATGTTATGCCACCTATCAGTACTTTTAGTGTTATGGCTGATCAGTGTGTGTGTGTATGTGTGTGTGTGTGTGTGTGTGTGTGTGTGTGTATGTGTGTGTGTATATATATTTATATATTTTTTTTCTCACAGATTTTTTTATTTAAAGAATTTATCATAAATGTATTTTCATCTGAAGTCATGTGGCTTGCAGCAGGGTTGTGATCACCCACTAAGTCAGTGTCATGCTTTTTGGCTGCTTACTGAATGTTGCTTGCTTTATAGCTGCACAAGGTGGCAATGTTGCAGTCCAAAATATAGACCTCAAACAGAAAGTTTTCTTTAGTTGTTTAAAAAAACAACACTGTCTGTCCTATTTGATATAACTGAAAAACCGGTGACATTGTTTTAATTCATGTCATTTAGAGAGAGTGCACATTTATTTCTTACTGAAGAAGCTGAAAAAATAAATGAAGTCTGGGCCCTCCTTTCTCACTCCCCTTGTCTAATTCTGGCTCACCCAGTCTCATATCTCTCTCTCTCTCTAGACCCAACATTCAGGAATTCAGGATTTTATTGGGGAAATGGAAGGCTCTACAAATATTACCCATTGCTGCACATTGTATTTCAGGTTGCCAGTGGCAAACAGTACCGTGCAAAAGTCTTAGGCAAAGAAATGCTGTAGCCTTCAAAAACAATGAAATTACATTAAATTCTATGTTAATAAATACTGATGACCCCTAATTTAAAAAAAAATAGCTTCAGTTCCCGTTTTCTGCAGTTTTATAATGAAATAAGGTGGTAAGTTTTACTGAGCATATTGTAGTTAACTGACATACAAATATTTTACTGTAACAGTTAATTTTGTTCTGGAAGACTAATGTTTGAAAAAATTTTTTTACTGACTCGATAATGTAGAAGTCATAAAATAAATATCTATTACTAAGTTTGTACTAGAAAAAGGGTGCTTTAGACTTTTGCACAGTATTGTATATGTATGATTGTGAGAACTAATACTAATACTAATAATGCATAATGCATTATGTCAGTCATAGGGCACAGTTTGTTTGAAATCCTGCCGCCATTGCACTTTTCATGTTTCACATAACCTAGCTACATTAAACAGTTGGCTCAATTACTAAAAGGATATAATTATTGGATCAGTATCAGGTATTGGCCTATTCCCAAGCTTTGATATTAGTATTGTATTACAAGATATTCAATATTCCACACCCCCACCTCCCACCCCCATCCTTTAAGAAGTATATTCTACAACTTTTCCAACCCATATGCTACATATACTGTATATGCCTTCCCCAAACACCACCTGACTGGAATTTTAAAGGGATCACAATTTGACAGTACTGCATACACAGTATTGACAATACTGCAAAGACAACCTTCTTCCGAAAAACAAGGTCATAAAGTCGCTATTCAGCCGGTTCACTGTCAGTTCACTATAGGGTGCTAACTTGTACAGGCAAGTGAGAGAAAAGGAAAGAAACAGAGGAAGAAACTTACACCCTCTTTGTGTGTCTGTGCTGTTTTAATATGGCATTGTTTTAAAGGTAAAACTAAACCCAGAGTGAAAAACATCTATAGAGCACCTAGGAAGTAATTCATGAGCTTGACTGGAGGGGAATACAATATGTGTGTGTCCCTAGCTGTATGTGTCAGACCTATTCAGCAATGAGAATCTGTTCTCTCTTAAATACTTTCTTGGCTGGCAACCTTGTGTGCTTTTTCACACACTTTCTATAATTCTGAGGTGTTTTTTCTCTTTTTTGCATGCACACACACACACACACACACGAGAGAGCAAGAGTGAGAGAGAGAGAGAGAGAGAGAGAGAGTCAATATGTAGGGACTATGCTGACAAATGACCAGATTAAATATGTGGCCTACACTGACACATATGGGAATGCTGCTAAAATTAGATCTGTTGTAATTGCAAAAGGCTTGTAAATGAGCATTTAAATAAATAAGTTTAAATAAGCATTATAAGTAGAAATACTATGAGCAGAATGTTGGCATTAATAAGAGGATCTACATCCTATACACCATACTGTATTTCACTAATAGTTGAGTATAAGAATGTGTGGAGTAGTGCTGTAACAATGCCACTATCTGTATCTGTACCTGTTTAGTGCTCCAAATATCAATATATGTATCTTGGTTTAAATTTGGTGGGGGTTTCATCCTGGTACTCCGATTTCCTCCCCCAGTCCAAAGACATGCATGGTAGGCTGACTGGCATGTCCAAAGTGTCTGAATGGGTGTGTGAATGTGAAGGATAAGCAGTATAGAAGATGGATGGATGGATTTAAGTTAGAAGTGGGTGTGGCCTAAAATGTAAACTTGTTTTTTAAAAACAACTATGTCCCTGGAAAGACTGGAGAAAACAACCCAAAGGTATAATTGCCAGCACTGGCAACATGGTTTGTGAATTCTGGCTCAGCTATATTGTATCATACACAGTCTGAACTAGAGATTTGTACTGGACTCTTTTTAATACTGCTTATGCAGTTATTATTTTTGTACCCGTTTGTGATATTTTCTAATGAAATTAGTTGGTTCTATTTCACAAAATATAAACAAGGTAGTAACCTAACTCATGGAGTGGCCTATACATTATCATGAATAAATGTATCACTTTAGCACCACCAAAGCACCCCTAGACCCCCAGACCATCACCTTTTCTCAACCATGCTTGACAGATTTATTTTTTTTTCTGCATCTCACAAATCTACTTCTTTTGTGTTCCTGTCAGGGTATGGGTGAGCAGGCAAGTTGGATGCAAGTGCAGAATAAAGGTTTAATGAACAAACAAACATAAAACAAGAGCTATGTAAATAAGGCAGAGATACAAGGACTAAGGAACTTAACCATAAGACAAAAACAAATGCCAAGAATGCATAAGGTGACACAGAAAGACAAATAAAGCAAGACCCTGAGTGCTGTACAAACTGTGACTTAAATACCCGTGTTAATTACCTAAAATGTGAATCGGGTGAAACCAGTCATGTGACGTAGCAGTGGCTGCTGGGAATTGTAGTCCTGAGTTCATTCTGGCATATCCATGAAGGAACCCCCCCTTTACCGTGCGGCTCCTGAAGCGCGAAATAAGTTCGGGAGGGGGTCCTGGATACCCAGACCAGAGGTCCTTGATGTGAAAATTTATTTTTGCATACCAACTGTACACCTGTACCAACATGATAAATCAGGCCAATTCTTCTCCTTGAGGTCCACTGTCTTGTCGTCCACTGAGTCTAGCTCCACCACTAATCAAACACATCTGAACAAGCTAACCATGGTCTTCAGGAAAATTACAGGCAAGTATGTTTGTACTTGTTGTAGCTAAACTAACTGTTGCCAATATCAAACGTAGTAACATTTTAGACAAGCATAATCTATTGTTGTTACGAAATGGGACTGGAAGCAGAAGCAAGTGCAGATCAGCATCTTTATTTTCAAACAGCAATCAAAACACAGAAACCGCGGTCTATGCTGGACTAGATCATCGAGGTTAAACATAAACTAAAGTCGAGGCATGGAACGAGAGCAGGACACGAAAACAAGATCGCTTAGCATGCGTAACGCATTCACTATTACATTCAGTTATACGAATAATACTGCACGAAGTACAAAGTAACACAAGGGCTTTAAATAGCAAACATAATCAAGCTGGAACACAGACAGCTGGGGCAAATAATGACACAACCTCGAACATCAACCAATGCTTAAACAGAAGGAGCCCCAAAACCAAAACAAAGGCACGTATCCATATGCAACAGTTCAGCCTCATGCACGCGTGCTCTCTACAGCCGCCCGTGCATGTCGACGCCACAGTGCCATCTGCCAGCGAGAGCGTGACAAATGTATGTCAATCATAAACATAAATACTGTAAAATACTGTTCATTTGTATAATTTGTTATGGTTATATAAAACTGTTAATTTCTCAAAATGCATGAAATTAGTAGGCTTTTCCCCAGATTTCTACCAGGTCTAGCACTGTAACCAGTGGGTTCTCAAAATCCCAATTTTTATGCTACTATAGAGGATGTATTTCAGTGAAAACTTCAGGTTCATATCTGGTCCCCCACCATAGATATTCAACCTGAAACTGAGGGATTTTTTTTTTTTTAATAAGAGAAGTCTCAAGCCTGAAATGTTCTGCATGCACACTGTACTTACCTATGTACCCCTAAAATTTAAACTGAGGCTCTAGCTCTTCCCATTATAAACTGACCCTAAAAGTGGAACTGTGAGCAATCTTGAGCATTATATTTGGACTTAAGTTTTTCTTGCAAGGAGCTAGGACTATCCTGAGCCGAGATATTGAGGTTTCTGTAAACAGCTGTATAACCAAAATTTGTTGTGTGCCATGACACAAAGACAGCTTTCGTAGTTATATCAAGTAAAATTTTAAAAATATATTTAAAAAAAAAAACGGGTGATTTTGCAATGCTAATACAGGTACCTGTAATGCATTACAGGTTTGTGAGATAGGTGGAGGTGAAGGCAGACACAGACCTCGTAGTTTAGGTGCTGGAGATTTATGGAGGTTTGTGAGCTCAACTTTTCAACCCCTCCACTGTACAAATTCCCCAAGTGTGTGTACATGTTGGTATGTATTTATATTTGTGTTCATATGTATAATAAGGATGACATACTGAATTCTAACTGAGAAAAAAAAGTGGAGTATTCGATAGAAGAACCCATTTCAGAGTATAAACTACACAGAGGTAGGGAGGAGCAAGGGAAAGAGGGAGAGAGTGAAAACAAGAGAAAGAGAATGAGTAGGGGGTGGGGGTTGTTATTGCTTGCTCATTCTGAGGTCTACTGCATTTAGAATACTGGAGGAAGCAGAGCAAGCGAAGAAGTTTGTCCTTTAAGAAAGTAGGGGGCTTGGATTTGTGGACAGCGGCAATCACATAGCCCCCCCCCACCACCCCCCTTGCCTCCTAATTTGGGATTTGTTTGGAGGCCAGAGACTGGAGTGCATCTGTGAGAGATTGCCTTGCTGGGAAATAGAATACCGAGCTTTCATATTCACCCACAAAATGTCTGATTCCACTGTTAATGCTCATTTGGAGGGGATCATTTCAGACTTTGAAGGTTAGTGTTCCTCTTCCTGCATCATATTCTTCTTGCTATCTGGACAGGTTTGACTACTTTACCCATTTAATTTGTGGTCATGGAAACATTAATGCTTTTGGTTTATCTTTTTCAACAGATGACTATAAGAGATAATATACCTAGTGCTGGTTAATAATCTCACTCTTTAATTTTGCCCATCTGCCATAGTGGTCTGTCGCTCACTTTGTTTTTCTCTTAAATGCTGCTAAATGATTATGTTCGGAAGATCACGTAAGAATTTGTTCTGTATTTTTCTATGTGAGGGGAACAAAAAGTGAGTGTATGCTAATTACATCCAGTGTGTGTCTCTGAACTGCACACTCTGACAAGAACGAATGACAGAAAAAAACTCTTCATTATGTTACTATTAGAAATTATTTACACTCCATAAACCTTTCAATATGAAACATAACTGCAGGAATAACACATAAATACTATGCATTCTTTATTCCCTCCATTCTCTGGCAGTAACTTGCTCTGACATCTCTTATATCCCCCTGCAATTCTCTTCTCTCAGCACCCCTATTCATACTTCACCCTATTCACCTGACAGACACGCACACACAACTTCATTGACATATGTATACATAAACACACTCTCTCTTTCTGTCTCTCACTCACTCTCTGTCACACAGACACACACACACACACACACACACACAAGACGTGTGCATATGTCTGACATTATATCACTTGGCTTGTTTCTAAAGTCAGTGTATAATGTACGACAAGTTGTGTGTCTGTTAGTGAGTCTCTGTTAGTCAATCTCCTGGGGCTTCACACTTTCCAAGTGAGACAGGACATATTCCTGAAACCAGGAAGGGGGAGCACCAGAGAGAAAAAATATTTTGAGGGCAAAATTACACAGGAAGTGTCAAAGTGTTTTGGATAGTAAATAGTGCCCCGAAAAGTGCCCTTTAAACACACTTTCACCACACAAACAGCATACCATTGGCTCTGTGATAGGAGACAGACAGAAAAAGTATTATTATAATTTTGCTCCAAACATACAACATCATTTATTTATTTATTAAGAAGCTAATTTTGTCGCTCAGGATTGCAAGTTGCCTGCTGCGAACATCCTAAATTGGCATCTCTTTTAATTTTAGGAGATCCAAGACAATCATTTCAGGATAGGTCTTGCTTCACTGTTAAATTGTACAAGCATGATACAACCTCTCACCATGCAGCCATTTAGGCTCTTGGTGAGCTCGAACCTTTATGGCATGTGAAATTGCACCATTAAACATAACTATTTGTGGAGCCTGTACACTGGACTGACCACATTGTAAAGGCAAATAGTTTCTTTATGAATAGTGTCTTTGCTACTTAGTCTCCAGTGTAGCAGTTTGTTTGGCTATTAAAACATTTAATGTAGATTCATCTGAGGACCACCATCTTATCTTATCTGAAATATGTTCTACTTCTGTGCAATACGTAATCTGCAGATTAATACTAGAATTATCGGTTATATCAAGTGACACACCAAATGAATTCTTCTGCTGATAAACATGCATGCCAATCCCTTCAGCTGAAGGCTGATGATCATTCCGTCTTCCAGACTTAACAAAGATATCAGCTTGCAGCTTATCTACTGTCTATTTGCAGTTTTCCTGTCTCCACACTTCTGGTGTTGATCTCAGGCTCCTTCTGAGGAGTGAGACTTATTATAGTTGGGTGTGTGTACTGCTACTGCTCTTTGTTTTTCTTTTTTGGACACATAGACTAAAATACCCTGCCCATGGTCAGACAAGACCTCTAAAAGTCCATGCCAGATGTCTCTCTTAGGGTAGGAACAGTGCAAAGAATGACTTCTCATTATTTGCATATGCCTTGGTGTACGAGTTGAGCGCTTAAAGACCTTCCATTCTTCCATAAACTGCTCCAGTTAGACGCTTTCATTTTTTTCAATCTAATTTCATTAGCTGCTGTAAACCTGTTACCTGTTGATTTCTAAATTGCAATACATGATACTCTGCCATTAATTAATAAATACATTGGTTAATAATGAGCTTTATCATGCTTGTGGTATGTTATTAATGAGTAATAGTACTGAATGCAACTTGAAATGAAACATTAAGTGTTGTAATTTTAGCTAATTAAGGAGCTTGTAGCCAAACCCAATTACTGCCCAGTTTCTGCAACTAGCAGGTTGATTAGCTAGGAACCTTACAAAAAGTCTTTTTAAAAAATGAGTTTTTGTTGCATTTTGCAATCTGCCAGTTGCCTCATAAATACTAACATTTATATGTTCTTGCATTTACTGACACATATATATCAATGCTATATTAGAGGTTAGCCTATAATATCTGCAGTGCATAGCTATTTAAAAAAAAATGTGCTATTAGTTCTCGCTGGTGTGAATGCAGGGTCAAAGTGAGAACAAAGTGGGATCTATCACAGAAATAGAAAATCTCATACTGTATGTGTGAAAAGTAGCTGAGTGCATGTGATGAATGTTATTTGGAAATATAAATAAGTGAATGAAAGCTGTAAAAATTAAAAGGGATGGCCCCTGATAGGAATATCTTGTCCACTGTATTGTTCCTTGTTGCAATGCAATATCTAGAGATACTGGAGCTTAAAATTTCGCACTGAAGATCGTATCTAATCTCTTATAGATGTTTTTAAAGGGGCTATGGTAAACATTGCACTGTCCACATGTTCTTTAGATTTGTACACACAAAGAGATACATTTGTTGCATGTTTTACATGATAAACAACATGCACACTCATGCATACAGGCACATATTTGTATAGTATGATAAACCATAGTAGCTGTTAGAACAATTGTGGCTGAGGCAGTGAGTGTCAGTGTGGAGTAGCCAGAGCACTGACAGATCTGTGTGTGAAAAGTTAAATGTGTGTCCATGTGTTTACCTTACAGCTAAGCACTCAATGCAGAATGAGTGTGTGCATAGGGACCATTGTGTCTGTGCAGACCCACTTCCCAACCACATTTTAAGGCTGTAGCAGCACACACTCATTATTTGCATATGCCTTGGTGTATGAGTTGAGCACTTAAAGACCTTCCATTCTTCCATAAAATGCTCCATTTAGACACTTTAATTTTATTGAATTTAATTACCTGTTGATTTCTGAATTACAATACATGATACTCTGCCGTTAATTATTAAATACACTGGTTAATACACTGGTCACACTTCAGGCAAGACAATATTACATTTCCATGCTTTATATGTTTGTACCTCCTGATAATCCTAACCATAAACACAACATATTCTGAAAGATGCAGTATTTTGACTGATACTCAGCCAACAGAAGGGACATCTGCATACATCCTGGACCAACTCATTAAGGGTATTAAGGGTTGGATCATGCCATAGGGAAAACTTTAAATTGTGGAGGGCAAGGGGTCTCCTTGTCCTAGTCAATTAAATCATACAAAAGTTGGCAAATATCATCTACAGGCAAAAAGTTATTTAAAGAATTGCATGGTGAAGCAGAATCATATTGATGTTACAGGCCAATGTTGGATATATGGAATGAAATGAGCAATATAGTTTTTGATCAAAAGGACACCACCCAACTTTTGATTCTTTGATAATGTGACAACTGATTGTAAATCTCCTGCTAATGTATAAGTGGCAATGTAAGGGTTTTAACCGACCTGACAGATCCAACCACAAACCTTTTCTTCTAGCCTCTCAAAGTGAAGTGCTTCAAACAAAACTCATTAATATCTTTTAAAGACAGGATTCCTTGAATTTCTTTCCAATTCAGTGGCCCTTGTCTTGAACCAAAAAACTCATTGTGTCATGGATTAGAATTTTGTTTCCTATCACATGGAAGTGTGCATACATAGAACTGTATACGGCCATCCGACTGCAACCTTGAATATTTTGAGGGTTGTGTATTTTAAAAAAAAAAGAGTACAACAGATATATTACCAATATTTTTGCATCTGAGGCTAAGACTAGAGTTCAGCAAATATTTGACAGGTTTGTTACTGGACAATCATCATGAAATTTATTAGACTGATAGAGGCCTGACCCAAAATTCTCTGCACCAATTTTTGTGTTTGCCACTCAAACTATCTAACACCACCAAAGTCCAAATATGAGTACATATTTCTGTGCATATCTTCTTAACTTTGTGGTTTGTAATGATTGTACAGAATTTTTTTATTGTATTTTTGTCTATCTCCTTGGGTAACACAGAGTTCTTTGCAGATAATGCTTTTAATAATAATAATAATAATAATAATAATACCAAAATGTTATACTTTTTCAAAATTCTCCTAGGCTGTTCATCTCAAGTTCACAAAATTTTGCAAATACCACCTCAAGACTATGCATTATATTATTAATATAATCAACTGCATGGGTGCTATAGGTCAGTGAATTTTTAGGGTGCTACTTATATGAACTAAATATGCTGTATAAATCTTGTGAAAACAATGTCCAATATTTTCAGAACATTGATTTTTTTTTTTTTTATCTAAAAATGTAATGTAATTTGACCATTAGAGATGCCTGCAGTGTTGTTGTGTGTTCCACAGTTCAGTTTATTACCTGGATGCTTTGCCTAGTATTCTCTGTTCTAGTTCTGTTTCTTGTTTTCATGGTTTTGGTTATCTGACTGCACTTTATTTCAATAAAGTCTGCACTTTTCTCACTTATCTGCCTCCCATAGAAATCCCTGAGAGAAACTGTTTAGAACTTCTCAAATTTTGGAGTATGATTTTTATTTTTTATTTTTTATGAGGGGACACATCCTTGTTTACTAAAATAACAATTCAGCAAACACAGCTGCCAACAGGTGAAAATCATTATGAAATTTTGCTCATGCATAAATGTTGTCATATATTATTTACATGCAATGCTGTGAAGAGTTTTCTAAAATAAACTGACCAAGTGTCATTGTAAACTGGCATCTATTTGAAAATGACTCTGTGACCTCAGAGGACTGCTATTTGTGCCTATATTTTAATATTTTAAATATATTTCAAAGCTGTCCAATTTAAGCTTTGAAAGTCTTCTATTTAAAAACCTTTTTAAAGATGTCAGACAGCTTTAAATTTTTAATACATTTTGTGATTCTAGTCAGCCAGACTTATAATGTATCTGGGTGGTCTGTGGTTAGGTTTTGACAGTCAGATAACCCTAAAATCCAGTCATGTCTTAGCTGAGTGTACCCCTTGCTATGACTTCCTTAAGACTCTCTCTCTCTCTCTCTCTCTCTCTCTCTCTCACACACACACACACACACACACACACACATACACACACACACAAAACACAGCTTTTTTGTCTTATCCATGGGCACAAGATGTGCTGTATGACACTTCTCAGCTCTCAGTTTCCTGCAGAGTAGGGACCAAATCAGTCTTTCTGTGTGTTGAAAAGAAACTAAATCCATGTGTGCTTGGCTGACATGTTCTGCTATGTTAAGCATGCCATTGCCTGACTATTTAAGGTGAAGGCCTAGAGCTCCACAGTAGACACCTTTGTGAAGGACCATGAGCAACCCTAGGAACAAAAGCTTCTTGCAGTAAGAGTTTTCAATTACTTATCAGGATTAGAATTTATTCAGAAACGCTCAGTATTGTTTTGAGGCTGTTTAATAAACAGGCAGATGTTATCCGACTTAATAATAACCATTCCACTTGGTACAATTCTAGTGGTTTTGTGTGGCACAGCTGCTACTACAAATCATACACAGCTAAAAAAATCTTTCATGTAAAGCTGACAGTATGATTGTTTTTTTTAAACATGGCCCAGCTGAAATATGTTCCGGCTTTGAAATTCAGTTTGGCATTTGTGGGAAAAAGCATACTTTCTATCCAGACTTTTATCCATACAACCAAAATGTCAAACAACATTTTGTAAACTACTCTTAAACTGAACAATAATCTGAACAATAACATCATATCCAGGACACTGCAGTCATAGGCTGCTAATATAGCTTGAATATGACTGGAGTAATATGGCCTGACTTTGATTTCCTGGTAATAGCCAGTTTAAATAAGTTACATCTTGAAGCTCAGTTTGTATATGGCAAATCAAAGGTTATAGAGATAAAGAGAGGTGGCTCCTAAGTAGCGAAGCTTAGGTAGCATGTAAGTTATCTCTGGAACAGTAATTGTCTCACATTGTGTTGAATTATAATGAGACCCTCCATAGGTCTCAACAGAAATCACTAAGGAATTCCTTAGTGCCACCATATTTACTCCATTTTCAGTGGCCAAACACAAAATCCTTTTTATGAATATATTGTCCATCCATCCATCCATTAATGGCATTTTTCCCCAGCTCAAGCAGAGGAAAAAAATATGGACTTACTCAATGTTGAGGAACAAAATTATGGAATCACCTTGTAATTTGCATTTCTAAAACAAATACCAGCACAAGTCTAAAAATGCAAATTAGTCTGCAGTTAAAAGAGAGTGCTTACAGACCTTAAGCTTGGACTTTTTGAAAGGAAACATGGCCCCAACAAGAGAGTTGTCAATTGAAACAATTGAAAAGATTATAAAACTCATTCAAGAAGGAAATCCAACACGGAGTGTGGCAAAAGATGTTGGTTGTTCCCAGTCAGCCGTGTCTAAAATTTGGTGCAAGTATAAACAAAATGGGAAGGTTATAAAAGGAAAACATTTGGGAATACAAAGGAAGACTGCAAAGCATCAGGACAGAAAATTCAAAACAAATGAAATACAAATGGTCAGAAACAGGAGTCAATGTTTGTGACAGAACTGTAAGAAATCGATTGAATGAAATGGGATTTACGTATAGAAAAGCCAAACGCAAGCCAGCACTAACACCTAAACAGAAGAAAACAAGCTAACAGTGGGTTAAAGAGAAGCAATCATGGCGTGTGGATGACTGGGTGAAAATGATATTCTCGAATCTCAAATCTGCATTGGCCAAGGAGACGATGCTGGAACTTTTGTCTGGTGCTGTTCTAATGAAACATATAAAAATGACTGCCTGAAGAAAACAATCAAATGTCCCCACTTATTTATGATATGGGGTTTCATGTCAGATAAAGGACAAGGGGAGACCAATGCACAGGTGCACACTGAAATTTTGGGACGTGTTTCTCATTCCATTGATAGAAAATAGGTTTGATGATGATGAAGTCAGTTTTCAGGATGATAATCTTACCACAGAGCAAAGAGTATTAAAGTTTTTCTTCAGGAAAGGCATATCAACTCCGTGACCTGGCCAGCAAACAGTCTGGATCTCAATCCGGTTTATAATTTATGGTGGAAATTGAAAAAAAATTGGTACATGACAAGGCTCCATCCTGCAAAGCTGATCTGTCAACCGTTATTCTAGAAAGTTGGAACCAGCATGATGGAGAATATTTTCATTAGTGAAGTCCATGCCTTAAAGAAAAAAAAGCCAGCGGAGGAACAACAACTTGATCTGGAATAAAATATGACATTAATTAAAACAATTTAATTTGTTTGAGGGATGTTTCATGAAGCTAGAATGTTCAGCTATTAAACAAAATTGTCTTGTGTCATATCTGTGATTTGTCTATTTGCTATGAAGTAAAAAATCTGGGTGAGCATCCTCCAAGTATGATGATTCCATACATTTTGCCAAGGGTTGTATCCTCGTCCTATATCTATATCCTCATCCTGATAATGCATTGTTAAACTGCATTGACTTACAACTCAATCATCAGTTTCTGTCTCCATGCCCTCCACTACAAACCCAGGCTGAATTTAGTACAATTCAATTAATGAGCTTCTGTTCTATTTTGGGGAGAGGCTATGAGCTAAAATGAAATTGTATTAACAATAAGGCAATACACCAGGGAGACAAAGAGCAACATTTTAGCAAACTGGTGCTGATAAAGAAAGCAAACTGATCAAGTGACCAAGCTAATAGCATCACCAAAAATACCAGTTTACCTGTGCCTATAGAGTTGCAAGGTGTGCCATAACCAAACTGACTGGATTTTTGTCTTGACAAATTCATATCACATACTGAAATGAAATGCAGTTTATTTTTCTTTATTTTGTTGGTCTTTGCCTGGCTATTTCATTTATATATATATATATATATATATATATATATATATATATATATATATATACACTTTTTTATGTTATTCCATAAAAGCTCAGTTCACTTTCTGATGCTCTTCACCAAAATTTTATACAACATTTTACATTTGTCTCCTACCTCATACACCACATTCAGTTAGATGTATATACTCATTACACATTCCAGTGGGTCAAAAGATTACACCAAGTTGACCATCTCTTTAAACAGTCTGGAAGATTTCAGAAATTGATGTAATGACTATTAGAAGCTTCTGATTAGCTAATTATCATAACTAGCAGTTGATGGAAGTGCACCTGTGGCTGTAACAGGACATGTCTTTAGAGACAGTGCCTTTTTGCCCTTGAAAATCCAATCAACTTGAGAAACAAATCTGGTTCCTCCTTAGGAGCAATTTACAAACAGCTGAAGGTACCGTGAACATCTGTACAAACAACTGCATGGAACTGCATATAAATATACAGTAAACTTCTTGGGATCACACAGACACTGCATCTTTCAGGAAAGAAGCACAAAGCCATGACCCTGAATTCCATAGAAAATTTGTGGACTGAACTGAAGAAGTGTGTCCAAGCAAGGAGGTCACAAAAACTTTTTGACCCACTGGCATTCTCATATAGTGAATTAAAGCTGAAATGCATCTGCCTTTAATTGAGTTACACCAGTTCTATCTGAAGGAACTGGCAAAAATCCCATTCCATAATGTAGAAGGCTACCCCAAGCATTTCATTCAAGTTCAAACATTTAAAAAGCAATGCAACCAAAGACTAACAAAGTGCAAGTAAACTTTTGACTCACTGAAAGCTGAAATAAATCTGTCTCTTAGATATTAATTTGAACTGACCTTTTATTGTAAATAAATACCCTAATTGACTTAACACAGGAAATGCATGGTAACATGAAATGTGTGGAGTTGTGAAAAATTGAGCTTGAATGTCTTTAGGTAAGATGTATGCAAACTTTTGGCCTCATCTGTACTTTAAAAACACTGGAAAACACTGGGCTGCTGGGAAAAGAATTAATTCAAATTCAAGTCTTTTTATGCAGGTTTTAAGGTGGGGGTGGGGCTTTAAATTTGTGCTTTCAGTATGAGATAAGTGGAAAATAGTACTCAGACTGTTTTTCGTATCTGTTTTTGTATTCGTTTAGGACACATTATCTGTTCAGTCCAAACTGTATGTACATATTCACATTCAGATACATGCTTAGAACATTGGTAACCACAGTATTATTATTAGTATTATTGTTGTTGTTAATAATCAGTCTATTTGGGAGTGACCTATGAATCGTAGGTAATCTTCTCTGACATACTTGACCAAATGTAACAATGGGATTGATTGTAGAAATGCACCGATACTAAATTTCTCAGCCGATACCAATAACCAATTATTCAAAGTGATATCAACCAATACCGATAATTCTGCCTTTTATGCCTTCTTTTAAATTAATTATAATTAATTCCACAATTCTGAAAGAAATGCAAAATGCAAAACTTTATTATCTCCATTTCAAGTTGTTTCACAGTAACTTGTCGCATAAACAGAAAACACATCACTCTAATTAACCTTAACGCATTACCTTATTGAATGTTATTAATTAATTAATATTAACATTGACTGAATTATAAATAAATAAATAAATAAATAGACAAACCTCCTTTTAGGCTTCACATTCACTCACCACAAACAAAAGCATTTCTACTTCACTGACATCAAACTGGTAATATATGATATAAACTTTTTTATATATTAACATTAGCTGCATGTGAAATACACTACTCTACAAATATATTTTTCTGTGCAATATATACTACTTTTTTGTCAACTCATCTTCATTTAAATCTTTGAACAGTGTACTGGCGCTTTAATTCCGCTCGAACAGAATTTGACTGGACGAAACTCCCGCTTCACTGCTGCAGTGTCCGGTGTAAAATTTTATCAGTGCAGAGATTACAGAGATTACAAACTGCTGTCATCATTCCACACAAGAGACATCATCTTTACACACAGCACGAAATCGGTGTGTTTTCTCGCCCTCTTTTGACTGACAGGATATAATCGGCCCTGATCATCGGATGTTTTTAAACTATCGGCCGATGGCATGAAAAATTGCCTTTATCGGCCTATACCGACTATTAGCCAATACATCAGTGCAACTCTAGTTTATTGGCTTAATTCAGATACCTGCTTGCGTAGGTCATAACTTAGATATGAGTGTTGTATAGAAAGCCAAATGAGTCATTATTTGCGTGTATCCTTACGCAGCTTTAAGTTTAAAAACGCTGTTGTCTAATCATCTCCAGGCTGAAGTTAACATCATACGCTGATCGGGGTAACATTAACGTCACACATCGCTTAATAGGCACATTAAGCGCATAAGGAACTTTATTTTACAATGCAAGCAGACAATAAACGACTGCACTGGAGGTCTGTTGTCTGATAATGCCAAACCTGATGCCCTTCGCTCATTATTAATAATGATTAATATGCATGGACAGCAAAGACAAAATCCGTACCTATTTAATCCGTTGTTGGTGTTTTGCCGATTGAATGATCCGGCTTGCCGTAGATTCGTTCATTCAACACATTCAAAACACCAATAATAGCGAGGTAAAACAAATGTGTAAAACAAAGTTCCTTCTCTTTGCTTTTTAATGAGCAAATTAACGTGCCTATTAGCTTAAATGAATTTAACGCTTGGCTGCGATTAGAAAACGGCGTTTTAAAACTTCAAACGGTATAACGACGCATGCATATAACGACCCTTTTGGCTTACCATAAAATTGACCTCACAGTTTAGGGCTATGCTCATGGCGGCAATATTTTCAAAACGTGTGAAACGTGTCAAATCAGGTAGGTCTAGGTTATTTTATTCATCGCTGTGTTGTTCATATTTCAGCTTTCAACTCGAAATGCCATTTTATATTTTATTTCGAGGAACTGATTATCTGATACAACTGTTTCAAAATGGAAATCTGCTTCGTAATCTTCTCTTTTAACTTTTACACACGCCTGGAAGACAATATCCGATATAAATACAGGTATAGGTACAGATAAATTAGCAATGTATGGTTTTACCTCTTACGTGAGAGCTTTGATTTGATGCTGTCTTATTGCTATATATTAAACTGAACCTTGATTATGTCCTGGGAGGCCCATGTGATCTCAGTTTGGATCTATGTGCTCTTTAATAAAATACTTTTTTTTTTAATAAATACTTTTTAATCTGTGACTATTCTGGATCAATCAATTGTACTGACTTTATTGAATTGTGTGTGTGTGTGTGTGTGTGTGTGTGTGTGTGTAGAGAGAGAGAGAGAGAGAGAGAGGGTAAGCAGAGAGTTATGTGTAGCTGAACCCATTACAGTCCAGCTGATCTAGATGAAGAGTGACTACGACTATAAATAAAATAATCTTACCTTACACCCTCCAAATAATCTTTCACTCTATTTTGATATCTTAAGCATTATTAATTGGTCCTTGAACCTACAGTGAAAGTCTCACATGTTTTCACTTTTCTTTTTTATTTTATTTTTTTATCTGCAGCATTGAAAAGGTCATTCGAAGTAGAGGAGGTTGATTCGCCCACAAATCCTTCACTGCTTTCACGCCGAAACGTCAATCCCCTTCGCTCCTCAGCCACAAGCCGTTTTCACGAACTGGGATCCCGAAACTCCGAAAATTCCTCCAGACATGGCTCAGAGTCCTCATCCAGTGGTCAGCGCTCTCCGAAGGGCAGTGGGCGGCGCATGGAGCCTTCACGCCGCACTGAAATCTCCATCGACATCTCCTCCAAACAGGTGGACAGCTTGCCCAGCCCTGGAATGAACCGCTTTGGCCTGAGGCGGCCGGAGGTCTCGCTTCATAACAGAATTCCAGAGCCGAGCTCACCCAGGAGGGCAGAGATCACCCTTTCACGAGCACAAGAACCGTTAGCTGCCTCTCGAAGAGCTGATGTGACTTCCTCGGCTGTAAGAATTCCTGAACCTATTCCGAGGAAGGCTGAGTCTCCTAGCACAGCAGAGAGTTCGTCACTGCTAAGCAGACGGGTTGAGCCACTGGTTAACAGGCAGGTGGAGACTTCATCTCCATCCAGAACGTCTGAGAACAGCTTCTCTTCCGAGGCCAGCATGACCCCCAGCTTCACTGAATATAAAACCCCACCAGCAGCTCAGGAGAATTCCAGCCGAGCTACAGACAGTGAGTCAATGATTCAATTTATTATAGCCAAACTCCCTTGTTTTTCTAAACCATCTAGCTCAACCATTCTGATGACTACTTTTTTTCGTTCTGCTCAGCAATGCCATGTTCTTCTGTGTGTTTGATAGCCATCGTGTGCGATTAAATTTACGTAAATGCAATGAGTATCAGCAGAGGTAGCTACGTGTTTACAACAGTAGCAGATGGTTAAAGTGCTCTGCTTTATGGGTAACATAATGGGGGGGACATTTGTTTTGTATGCAGTAGACACATGGAGTAGCATGCAGTGTCTCTCTCTTTTCCTGTCTTAGCCAGTTTCTTTCTGTTTGTTGGAAGCAAGTAGCTGTTAGGGTGTTTTCGCACCTAGTTCGCTTGAGCCCTCCAAACGCTCTCGGAGCGGTTCAGCGTGTATATGTGAACAAACCAAGTGATCTCAGACTCCTCTAAAAGGACCCAAAAACGAGCGAAGGTTCGTTTGTGGGTCTGTTTTGTGGTTCGATTTCTTCATGATATGTGAAAGCTACGAGGTCTTTGCGTTTTGTTTCGACATGCGTATCTGGAGGCTTGCCGTACCTGCAGCCATGTTCCGTCACTGCTGAAAACAACACAAAACTTCTCACTGTGTCAGGTCACGAGGTTGTGTGGTCTCAGGAGGAGAGCTGTGCATTTCTTGAAATTTGGAAAGAGGATTGCATTAAATGCCAATTATCCTCAACACAGAAGAACATAAGCGTTTCTTTTGTTTTCTCAATAAATGAAGGAAAGGGGCTATAACAGAACAGCACTACAATACTGCGTAAAAGTAAATAAAAGAAAAAAGTACGACAGAAATGCATGAGCGTCGAAGTGGAGAGTCCGCTGAAATGAAGGATCCCTGTCCCTTCTATGATGACTTGGATGAAATTTTGGGTGCAAGCAGGGGTCTGAGTTCTTGACAAATAATGTACATTATTATAGACCCAAAACATTATGGAGTCTGAACCCTGCTCTATGTAGCAATACTCCCAGTAACTTTTCTTAAGCCTAACTGGTATTCTGAAGTCATACCACTTTAACAGTCCTTAGTCAAGGTATTTCCAGGTGTTAAAAAGTTTCTGTCATCATTCATCGAATCACACATATCATAATAATAAGCAGAACACAATCAACACGAAGCCATTATTTAGATCTATACACATCAAAGCAGACTCTGGGCATAAAAACAGTAAGCAATCAGATCAGCATATGGATTGCTTGGATACTGTCCTGGTATTTAAAAACACACATACTTTAATTTGTGTAGAAAAGGTTGGAAATAAGGAAAAATTCAGCTTCAACCATAATAGTTTAGTCATGGCTGTCAGCCTAGCCCAAGTTCTTCCCCATCACATGCTAGCTGCCTGACGTCACCCTGATCCAGAGCTCCACAGGGCAAATTCATTTCTATAAGAGGCTCCTGTTATTCTCGTCAGCACAGGATTTTTTTTTTTTTTTGTTTGTATCATGGGTAACCATTTAGCCTGAAGGACGCATAAGAAGATTCTTTTTTTTTCAAAGGAGGTTTAACACTTAAAGCACAAACTTTAACTTAACCAAAGCAATTTCAGCCATTTCATTTAGTAATAGAAATCATCATTAATTAGTTATTTTATATATCTGCATTTGACTTACTTTATAAAGCATGGTAAATAGAAAATAAATAAATAAGTAGCTGTCTGGAACCCTTAGAGGCTCTAGGAACTAGGAATCATTTTCAGATTATTTTCTAGAACGATCATGGTTATTGTTGTACATCTCTGCAAAGACTAGCACAAGCTAGAAGAGTAAAGTACAGGACTAAGCATTATGCGGCCTCGATTTATCATGGCATTTTATATACACTCACCGTCCACTTGATTAGGAACACCTGTACACCAGCACATGTATGCAGTTATCTATTCAGCCAATTATGTAACAGCAGTGCAAAAAAAATCATGCAGATACAAGTCAAGAGTTTCAGTTAATGTTCACATCAAGCATCAGAGTGAAGAAAAAGTGTGATCTCTGTGACTTTGAATGTGGTACCAGAAAGGCTGGTTTGATTATTTCAGAAACTGCTGATTTCCTGGGAATTTTACACACGGCAGTCTCTAGAGTTTACACAGAATGGTGCAAAAACCAAAAAAAAAAATTTATTTTATTTGAGTTAAAGGCTTTTAACAAAACTTTGTAGGTATCCATTTACTGATCCCATCTATACTCTTAGGCAAAAAATGAACAATGACTTATTTTCTGTGCAACACTCTGTGTTGCTTTGGTTTGGTTTGGAGTCTAGAGGGGAAGTCGGGAATAAAGCTTGTTTATTCCGAGCTTCACCGTTGTCCGAGTAGCTGATTAAAATTGCACTTGTCTGCAGTCTTTGGGTTTTGGAGGTAGAAGGCTGCAAAAAAGCTTATGAATGTGTCACATGTGAGTGTGGGGCTTGTGACTTAATGTACCAGAATCAGTGACTAATTTATATCTAACCTATGCTATCTTCAGTTATTTTAACTGTCTACCAGGGTGTATTTTAGTTAAATTAAAATAATGAGTTATGTGTAATACAGTATGAGCTTAAAGTGCAGACCTTTAGCTTTAAGTTAAGGATATTTACATCCAAATTAAGTGAATAGTACAGGAATTAAAACGCTTGTTGGCTTTTTATGTCCCCTGCTATTGTTTCTTTGTAATATGTTTGTTTAATCTTTTGCGTCTTGGAAAAGAACATTTTAAGAAAGCCAAGATGTTTCTCAGAGTTTGTTTTCTATTCTTGGGTGCTTTGCCCATAAAGAGTGTGCATGTAAGCAGTGAGGCTTGAAGGACTGTAGGAAGGTGTGACATTCCATAGATGTGCAATATAAAAATAGAAAGCCAAGCCCAAGAGGGAAAAACCTAAGAGGCAACCACATGATTGGTAAGGACTGCTTTTTGAGACAAAATTATTGAATAAATATAGTAAATATTTAATAAATACAGCATAGTGTATGGTGTAAAATAAAACAAAAAAAAAACCTCTTTAGCTATGAGGTATTGTTTTGCAGAGATTCACATGAAGTTTTACTTCGTATTTGTTTCATTTGTTCCTTTTTTTCACTGTTTTTCACCCTCTCTTTTTTTAAGTATTGTCATCTTTTGCACTTCTCAATGCTGTCTTATTAGATTATATTCTCCTTCTTTATGGGAACTCATTTGATAACACTAAAATGCTCTCAATGGACTAAAAGTCTCAATGGTCCTCTGAAGAGAGGGTGGCGAGTCCCAAAAAAAAACGTTTTGTTGTTGGAGCCAGCTACTATGTAAAGGACTGTAAGATTGGATCTGTTTCAAGACAGCTATAAGTAATTATTTTATGCTGTGCTGTTGAATATAAGGCATACACTGTGGAAAACATTTTCAAGATGTGGGCCACATTTGAGTTCAATTACTGCTCACTCATTCTCAAACTCAGCACGGTCACATCTTTCTCCTGATTTTGCCAGTGTATGTGAGCATGTGTATGGAAATGGGTTCCTGTAAGCAGGCTGAGTCAAAAGAAAATTTGAGAAAGCATGTCTGCAACTCTGATTCAGCTCTCTGCCATGGTTTGGATATCCAATTAGAGTTTCTATTTGTCTCACTGTTGTGCAAGACACAATAGTTCTGGATGACTGGTTTGTTCTAAGACTAATTTATCCTCATTTGCTGTTGGGTTAAGTTTGTGATTCGGCTGAAGTCTCTGTTGTGTACACATTGTTGTGTACCTTTATGTGAGACCTCCTCAAAGTTCAACTCTATACTGAGTTTCCACACTTTTCCTGTGGACAAAGAAACATGCAGAAAGTGGATAGTGAACATTCGACATGAGAGATTTAACATCACAACTCATACAAGGGTCTGCAGTCGTCACTTCATTGGTGATGATCTGATCTAGCCATCGACTCCTAAAAGGCGTTGCTTACTGAGGAAGGGGGCTGTACCCACCTTTTTCCAGTGGAACAGCTACTCCATTGCAGAACCAAGGTGCGCCAGGGTATGGCTGCGGAGGGAGGTTTCCACTCAAGTGGATGAGGCTCCTGTGCCAATGAATACCCAGCATCTGGAACATGATTAATTATTGTTCAATTCCAGAACCCACGGCAGTTGATAATGCACTGGTCGGACTGAAGGTCTCTGTAAAGAGAACAAGTGACTAAGGGACAGGTGGAGGAGTTGTCGGTCAGTCAAAGATATTGTTTGGGGCGATTTGCTGCTTCTGACAATGACATAAGGTGACTTAAAGCCATTTAATGGCTGGCTGTCTGCCTCACAATACGATTAACGTCATTCTCGGTAATCTGGGGAAGCGCTTGTTAACCGCGAGTGTAATGTCATACTCTCCTACGCCATCTTCACAAAGTTATCACCAATAGCGGAAACAGCGTCCGGTGCGTCACCGGATGTAATTGAGCTGGCTTAGGCAAACCGCACAGAGTCCATTGATGTGCTGTGCACAGCCCCTTTCGTTTGCATAAATATATGCCAACAAAAGTCCATATATGGTAAACAACTTCTCTTTAAAAAGCCCAGGTTTTTTATTACCTGCTATTGCACTTTTTACCACTAGGGGTTCCTGCATACGCATGGTCAGGAGTGTGCAGGACTATATGCACATCCTCATGTTAAAGCAAATCTTTACAAAGAGTGTTCTATGCATAGAAACATGAGTATGCACAGTTTATGCACAAAACTATGCATACGCACAGGTGATGAGTAAGACCCTTGATGTGGACCGCACCAGGTTCCAACTGAAACAAGCCACAGACCACCTTTTTCAAGAGGACCAGGGATTGTGAACGAGACACCTTTCACACTTTAATAAATGTAATGAACTCTTGATGGAAACGGTCCTGAGTCCGAAATATTATGCAAATTGCTGCACAAAAGTGACGTATGGAATTGCACAATCAATCCAGGGTTCAGAAAGCATTCTTCTATGTGAAAGCAAACCTGTGATTATGAGCCCTCCCCCAAGAAGTCCAGAATCCATCCTGGGTGTGGACTCGAGTATTCAGGCCAAGTGTGAAAACACCCTCAAAGGGAGGTGAGTGCCGTCACTATGCTATTCTTGTGGTTTCCAAAATGCACTCAGACATTTTTATTCTTTGCATTATTTACCATTGGTATAACAACATGCATATAATGCATGGTACTATTACACCTCTGTTGCTATGATAAAGAATACAAACAAAAATAACAAAACAAAAAAAAACCCTGGTTTAGCCAGACCATAAGTTGAATCAGAGCAGCCGCAACAAGATGTACAAACCTTGACCAATAATGATATACTAATGTATTACTTGGATGTAATGTTTGAATGTCTCTCTCTTTCTCTTGCTCTCACTGTCATATGCTTAAGGCCACAATTATTTGCATGCTGCTTGCATGTACTTGAAAATGAAACATGAAAAGTAAAGCTTGTGTCTTGACAAGTCACCGTCCATAATAAATTTGTAATTTGATGAACATTGATCCTCTCAATTTGCTACAGTAAAGAGAACTCTCCCTCCCCCCCTCTCTCTCGAACCTTTTTGTTGCAGGTCAAGTTGGACTAGATGCTATAATTAGTTTGCCACTTAGCTAATGTTGGGAAATTTTGGAGAATACTGGTTCTGAGTGCAGGGAGGTCTTTTTATATTTGACTGCTCTCCATGTGCTCCAGATGTGCGTGTCTGACCTGAGTTGGAGGGGTGAGTGGAGTAGGAGTGCATTCCAGAACATGGTGAAAAGCCAGGAAGTGATCTTTGTCCATTTACTTTGTCTGGGACAGACATTCTTCTGACTCATCAAACCCTCTGTCAATACTAGGGATCTAGCCCATTAGTCGTCCTTTGAAAAGTAAACAATGTAATGTTTCCAGAGACAGAGGAAATGTGAATCCTTGCTTTGTGCTGAATGATCCATTGCTCAGGATGATTCACTTGGGCTGCCTTATCTCACATAAAGAGCTCCCACTAGACCAAGGGAGTAGGACTTGTGCTTGTCACATGAGAGCAAGTGATAAATTTTCTAGTTTGTGCTTTTGGTAATATCTAGCAGCGTCCAGTCAGAAGCAGAGAGGGATGAATATTCAGGAGTACAGAACTGAATAAAAGTCTTTGACATTAAATGCCTCCAGAGACACACTCCTTGTATTGAGAGAGAGACAAAAGACAGGCTCTGTGAAACTACCTTAGTATTGCCTTTGGCAAAAAGTCATTAGCCTGTTTTAGGAGATCAGTACCAATCATAATTTGAGCAGACCATGCTTTGTTCATTACTTGACTATCCAAGCCATTGCTTACACAGCTGATGGAGGATATTTGTGTGAAGCATTCTATCTTTGTGTACTATGCTTACTTTTTTACTACATCATATACACACACACACACAGTGCCCACCCCCCTTTTAAGGAACCAAAAGTAATTGGACAATTGGTTGCTCAGCTGTTCCATAGCCAGTGGTGTGAATTTCCCTCATTATTTTACTTATAAGTAAGTAGGTAAAAGGTAGCCATAGAGTTGACTTCAAGTGTGGCATTTGCATTTGGAATCTGTTACTGTTGGCGTGTAAAACTAATGGCGTAGATGTGGATGGCCACCAATGGAACTGGTTCCCTTGTATTCATTAATGATGTGACTGCTGATAAAAGCAGCAGGATGAATACCGAAGTGAAGATTATCTGCTCAGATTTGGCCAAATGCAAACTGATTGGACAGTGCTTCACAATGTAGATGTCCAATGGCCCCAAGCATACTTAACACAAAAGCAACCCAAGTCTTTTTCAAGACAAAGAAGTGGAATGTTCTGCAATGGCCAAGTCAATCACAAGCCCTGCACCAGTTGAGCATGCATTTCCCTTGCTCAAGTTTTCTTTTAAATCCAGAACAAGAGATCAAATTAATTAATCCTAGCACCTTTCTGCCCACGAGTGCAAACTTCTGCACTTCACTGACTGATTGATGGTTTGGGAACATCTGAATGTTCCTAATAACCTTCTTAATACATTGTCCTTTGTGGCAGCAGGATAAATGTTTCTGTGTATTTTTGGCTTACTAGATTGTTTCTCACCTTAACAGTGACACTGAGATGTTGAAAACCCAGCTACATTGTTCTGGCAAACACACTTATACAAGCACAACACACATGGTAGTGTGTGCATCTCTGAACTGCTGAGAATGGTCCACGGCCCAAGTAACATCTGGCCAGTGGTGGTCATATGCTGGTCTTTTATATTAGAGAGAGGGCCTGGTAAGTGAGAAATAGTAACTGGCTAAATTCAGTACAGTACAACCCCTGGTAAAAATTGAATGAAATGGGATTTGTGTATGGAAAAGCCAAACGAAAACCAGCAATAACACCTAAACAGAAGAAAACAAGCTAACAGTGGGTTAAAGAGAAGCAATCATTGAGTGTGGATGATTGGGTAAAAGTGATATTCAGTGATGAATCTCGAATCTGGAGACAGTGCTGGAACTTTTTGTCTGGTGCTGTTCTAATGAAACATATAAAAATGAATGCCTGAAGAAAACAATCAAATGTCCCCACTTATTTATGATATGGGGTTTCATGTCAGATAAAGGACCAGGGGAGACCAATGCACAGGTGCACACTGAAATTTTGGACATGTTTCTCATTCCATTGATAGAAAATAGGTTTGATGATGATGAAGTCAGTTTTCAGGATGATAATCTTACCACAGAGCAAAGAGTATTAAAGCTTTTCTTCAGGAAAGGCATATCAACTCCGTGACCTGGCGGGCAAACAGGCTGGATCTCAATCCGGTTTATAATTTATGGTAGAAATTGAAAAAATTGGTCCATGACAAGGCTCTATCCTGCAAATTTGATCTGTCAACCGTTATTCTAGAAAGCTGGAACCAGCTTGATGGAGAATATTTTCATTATTGAAATCCATGCCTTAAAAAAAAACAAGGAGGCGCAACAAATTACCAGTTGTGATTTTTTTTGTTGTTGTTGATGTTTCCATATTTTTTCCCTCAACATTGATTCCATAATTTTTTAATGTCATTAATTAAAATTATTTAATTGAACTTGTTTGAGGTAGGTACCACAAAGGCAGAATGTTCAGCTTTTAAACAAAAATAGTTTTGTGTCATATCTCTGATTTGTATATTTGCTACGAAGTAAAAAAAGGTGGGTGAGCATCCTCTAAGTGTGGCGATTCTATACATTTTGCCAGGGGTAGTATAAGTACTAAGTGACCTATACAACTTGCAAGTGTGCAAGGAAATCATAAATTCAACATATTTTGTGCTATTTCCGGTTATTTACATTTTACTTATTTGCATTTCTTGAACAAGATATGTATACATAATTAGTGCCTCTTAAATCTGTTACAGTCGTGAATTTTGTTGTTTAATAGTCAAACAGTTTTGACTAACAGTTACATTTTTGTACTTTTTTTTTTTAAGCCAGTTATTTTAAACCTTTTAATATAAACTTTAATAAAGCTATAATAATAATGAAATAATAATGTGGATAAAAAACAGAAAATAAATACATTTTATCATCAATAAAATAGGAAGGAAATTCTTTTGGCTGCTTTTTTGAATTTTGGATACACTTTTTTTTTAATAAACATTTATAAAAATCTATTTCTGAACAACATACGATAGCAAAAAATATGTAAATAAATAATAAATGTTACATGACATGATTACTAATAGCGCACAGTTTGAATTCTTTCATTTAAAAAAATGAGAATGAACCTTGTTTGTTCATTCCTTCTCCTTGACTGATTTATGTACCTTCATTCAGAAAGGGTTAACATGGTGATCACACCAAATGATCGCAGTCATCTCTAATAATTACGATCAGGCAAATATAATTGTGACAATCCCAGTATCACTTTCACTCGTTATTTCCTTACCCAATAAATGTGCAGCTCCACTTGGCTCCAGCAGGAGTAGCTGTTAGTCAGATAGAGACTTGTGATTCTCTGTTACAGAAAAGTATTATAACCCAAACTATCAGTTACACAGAGTCACTGCTTGTACAGTTTGGAAATGCCTGTACATAAATTAGGGTGCTGTTTCCATAAACATATTTTCCATCCATCCATCTTCTACCGCTTACTCCTTCTTCAGGAGGTCGCGGGGGAACCTGGAGCCAATCCCAGGGAGCATCGGGCACAAGGCGGGGTACACCCTGGACAGGGTGCCAGTCCATCACAGGGCACACACACACCCATTCATACACTACGGACACTTTAGACACGCCAATCAGCCTACCATGCATGTCTTTGGACTGGGGGAGGAAACCGGAGTACCCGGAGGAAAACCCCCGCAGCACAGAGAGAACATGCAAACTCCGCACACACATGGCCCCGGCGGGAATCGAACCACGGACCCTGGAGGCGTGAGGCGAACGTGCTAACCACTAAGCCGCCGTGCGCCCCATGAACGTAAACATATTTTAAAAAGCAAAAAAACAAATAAATATTCAGGAGAATGCATTTGTATGCCTTCTAACTGGGAGAGAAATGGGAGCCAAACTAAAGATTTTGCTATTTTAATATCAACCCTACTCATGACGGAAGTAAAAAAAAAAAAAAAAGGGGGGGGGGTGTCATTATCTGCCACTACTTTTATATTGAGTTTTGTTTTTCTTTTACTGTTCTAGGACATTCTCACCCTACATCTTTCTAGTGTTTTCTTCAAATCATTATCTTCATGCTCCTACCTTTTTAGGACAAAAATTGTTAATTTATTCATTGGGCACATGTATTTATTCAAGGTAATGTATTAAGGCCATAGAGACAGCATATGCAAGGGTTGGGTGAAAACGAAACCACCTTTGTGAGCTTACGACCTTGCATACTCTGTGCAGTTTTGTATTACACATTTTGTGACTGCTCCAGTACTGCAGATGGCACTTTGAAAATGTTTGTGACAATTTCCAGCACTACAGGAAGAAGAATCCTGCTCCTCAAAATCCTTCATCTTGGAATAAATCGGCTTGGGTACACCTCCTTAATAACAACACTTGGCGTTACTTGTAGAGCTCCTTAATTAAGTCATATTGTTCAGGGCAGCAGGGGCATGGTGGCTTAAGCCCAAAGTATATTTCACTTTTTACGCGTGCACTAGGTACAGCGTACAGTATGGGCGGCTGTGGCTCACGTGGTAGAGCGGGTTGTCCACTAATCGTAGGGTTGGAGGTTTGATTCCCAGCCCACATGACTCCACTTGCCGAAGTGTCCTTGGGCAAGACACAAGGACCCCAAGTTGCTCCTGATGGCAAGCTAGCACCTTGCATGGCAGCTCTGCTACCGTGCGTGTGTTTTGAGTATGGGTGAATGAGAACCAGTGTAAAGCGCTTTGGAGCCGCTAAGGTTAAAAAAAAAAGTTCTATATAAGTGCAGACAATTTACCATCAGTAAAGTACATGCGCATTCAGATTTTTATAACCACGTGTACTTTGTACGTGCAGGTCACACATGCGCATTTAATTTTGGACTATTTAGTTGTTCCACAAGGTGGCACCAGTGACCTTGATTCTCAAGGTAGTCGGAGAAATAATGGAAGAGACGGAAACAAGTGCAAGTTAGCGCATCAATGGATGGCGACGTGGACGAGAGATTGTGCGAGGAGGTTAGAAAGTACCCAAATTTGTATAATTCTAGCCTTTACTGCTCTGTACTGATGCCAGGAGGGGTAGTGCAAGTTGTCGTAATGCGCATGCGTCAGCCGCCTGTGTACGCGTATGTGTCAAATGGAGTATACTTTGAAAGGCTAGTATACTCGTAAAAAATCAAAGTATACTTTGGGCTTTAGTGGTTACTACGTTTGCCTCGCACATCTGGGGTTGGTGGCCCTGTGTGCGTGGAGTTTGCATGTTCTCGCCGTGCTTCAGGGGGTTTCCTCCAGGTACTCCGATTTCCTCCCACAGTCCAAAGACATGTGTTGTAAGCTGATTGACATTTCCAAATTGTCCATAGTGTGTGAATGTGTGTGCAATTGTGCCCTGAGATGGGTTGACCTAAACCCAGGTGTTTTTTTCACCCAGGTGTGTTCATTGATTGTTTAAACAATTGTTAAAAAGGAGAAGCCAACGTGAAAATCAGTAAGCTGTATATGGGAGAAAAGCAAGCCATTTTAAAGCTTAGAAAAGAGGGAAAATCAACCAGAGGCATTGCACAAACATTGGACATAGCCAATACAACAACTTGGAATGTCCTGAAAAAGAAAGAAACCACTGATTTACCGAGCAACAGGCACCAAATGTGTCACTCAAGGATAACAACAGCATCTGCTGACAAACACTGTGAGAGCTGTGAAGGAAAACCCAAAAGCAATAGTCAGTGACCTCACCAACAATTTCCACAGGGCAGGGCTGAAGGCATCACAATCCACCGTTCGAAGAAGCAAATCACTCTCAGCAGTAAGAATCCAGAAGGCCAGATTGGAATTCACAAAGAAATACAGAGATGAGCCACAAAAGTTCTGGAACCATGATTAACCGCTACCAAAGTGATGGAAAGGCCAAAGTGTGGAGAAAGAATGGATCTGCTCATGAACCAAAACATTCAAAGGTAGTGTCATGGCTTGGGCTTGCATGGCTGCTTCTGGAACAGGATCACTAATCTTTATTGATGATGAAACTCATGCTGGTAGCAGCAGAATGAATTCAAATGTTTACAGGAACATTCTGTCTACCAATTTGTCAGGGGGAAAAGTAGAAGGTTTTAGACTGGCCAAGTCAATCACCAGACCTTAACCCAATTGAGCATGCATTTCACCTCCTGAAGAGGAGACTGAAGGCATTACCGACCTTACTTGCACTACACTGTTTACTATTGTTTTCTTCACGTCTACGTTGTGAGTGAGGAGCAACGCGGCCTCGTTACTAATCGATCACTAACAGATTGCTCCCATTATAATAATCAACAGAAGGTACACTTCATCACACAAATGCAGACTGTAATGACAATAAACTTAAATTAAACTAAACCTTTTAAACAAGCACTGGTTTCCCCAACCCCTTGCAGACCATGTAGCATTTTGGATATAAAGTTTGGAGGTTGCACACTTTTTTCCACTGACACTTGAAGATTACTCCTCCGTCTGATGGTGACTAAGGTCATGTTAAGGCATAAGAGGTAACGTTGATATAAACAGTAAACTGAAGAAACTCATCGTCATTGACTCTGGATATCCTGCTAAAGCTATTGGTGTCATATTACGTGCGTTTCACGTCATGTGCCATCGACTAGGAAGCGGCTTATACTTCTGGTTAGTAAAAAACCCCAAGTGTTCCATTTGAGACGATATTACCTTTCTAAAATTCATACACTAGACGGTAAAGTACATAGTGTATAGTACCTCATTTGGGACACAACTTTGGTCTGGTCTGTATAATCTCATACCTGATTTCCGAATAGAAGTAACACAATAATTAAACCTGCCCTGTGCTGTGCACAGACCAACTAATCGATAATGACATTCGTGAACAAAGATTTTCATAATCGATTATTATCGATTTTATCGATTGTTGTTGCAGGTCTAGTTCTGTTTTATGTTAACACCTCTAGATGTAAATGCCATGAAATAAAAGCTGAAATCCTAAACTCTCATCTCGTATCCATCTTCTGTATATATAATGTATATGTAAAAAATGTGTATGTATATACTATAATATACTGTCTATAGGCCAGACTTTACTGGAACTAAGGAAGGAACCAAGGTCCAAACCTGTTCCAGCCTGGGCACCTGACATCAGTGCATGATCTCACTAAAATCCACACGGCCACACTCAGAAATCTAGTGTAAAGTCTTCCCAGAAGAGTGGAAGTTATTATAACAGCAAAGTGGAACTACCTCTGGAATGGGATATTCAAAACCCACATATGGGTGTGATGGTGAAATGTCCACAAACTTTTGGCCACGTAGCTTGTACAGTATGACGCAGTTGCTCTGAGACTCAGCTCGGCTAGTTAGTGATATATGAGGTGAAGAGCATGATGCTGTTGACAGCATTATTAGCATGAAATCTGAAGCTTTGGAAGCTGTTTGAGCAGAGCGTACAGATAAGAAGGTTACTTTGTGAGTAATGTGCTGTAGGATACCCTTAACTAAAGTGAAAATAGACCAACATGTAAATGAAAGAGGTTTAAACTAAAAAGCTCAGTATTTCATTACAGAATAACTCTTTTGGACACCATTGAAGATCACTGTTAGAAAGTTTAACATGCTCAGGGTGGATTTTTCTTTAAACTACTGAGCGAACACTTGAGTATGCACAGGTAATACCATTTTTCACCTTAGTAAGCTTATTTACTCTTGATGTATGGTGAGGAAGACGTTAGCATCATGAAATGAAAAGCTTTCTTCAGCCTGACAAACAGGCTTTTCACTTAGCCTTTCTCGACCGCCTCCGTTTCCTCCAACTGCTTCGTCACCGTGACTACGCAGGAGTTGATGAGAGCAAAGCACCATTGTCCACTCGAGCTCACACTATTGGTAAGGGAAGCACAACAATTCAAAATATTCAGAATAATGTTTAAAATGCTTGTCTGCTTATTTATTTACATTAACACTAAGATCAAGCTTAGCATCAATGAAATACAAAGTCCATTATATTATCACAGCTTTATTTTTCCATGGCAAGGTTGAAAATTCCATATAATGCCCCTAGGCTTCATTCCTTTGTAATGTGTACACTTCAGAT